>NC_053392.1:98039679-98369918 GCF_905171765.1 Bufo bufo | reverse complement strand
TTTATATTACTCATCAAATGATCATAGGGTCAGGAATCAATGCAGTAGATAAGCCTAATTAGTATGGTAGGTATAAAGATAAATTTAGATAAATCGTTCAGCGGAATGACTATAAGTATATTATAGGTATGTAGTACATGAGCTTACCGTGGCCAAGCTGCAGACGGACGTTAATACCCCACGAAGAGGTGGTAACAGGATTAAAATGTTGAAACAAAGAGAAAGTTTCTGGATACACCGACTGGACACTTTATCTCCGAGAGGCCTTAACCGGGAATGTGACTTTTACTGTGATCTTTAAATATTCATTCTTGTTTTTCAGTATTGTGGATTGATATGATGCCATAATGTTAATTCATTTATATTGATATGTATATACTTCTCCTTTATTTCAGGCTCCCTAGTCGGATTACAATCATAGTCAATATACAAGTTGGTGAGAAAACCCCCCCTTCCCTTCCCCCGCATTTTCCTCCCATCCCTCCCCCCCCTTTCCCCCCCTCCCCCTACCTTCCCCCCCCTCCTCCCTACCCCTCCCCCTCTCATCATTGATTAGAATATAGTATAAGAATATAGTATACATAGATACCTATATGCCTATATACTTATTCATACAATTTTGAGTTATATAATGTGATTTTTTCGCCGTTTGTCCTTTTATCCCTTATATTCTAGCATGACAAAAATGTATGTGTTTGTTAAATTATTCTCCAAATTACTTTATATATATATATATATATATATATATATATGACCCCTTTTTACTCTGTATAAAACTCTCTCTATTCTCTTTTACTAAATCATTAGCATAGAACTATATATACTCTTCATCTTAAATATCCTCAATATCTTTTATATAACCTTTCTTCTCCCTCTCAAATCAACCAGCGGACTGATCTCTAGCCAATTATTCCTTCTCTAAGGTATAAACACAGTACACAATCCCCAGCACATTGCTATTCCTTATTCCCCGTCTCAGTATCTAGTGCGCATGCGCACACTATGTCCTGCGATCACACGGTTCACATGACGTCACCGGCGATCATGTGACCCGCTGAACCCAGGCATAGGTCAGAGCGCACACATGACTTCCGGCCCTACGGTTTAAATCACAAACAGGCAGACACACACACAGCGCCTGTATACGTCCGTCTGCAGCTTGGCCACGGTAAGCTCATGTACTACATACCTATAATATACTTATAGTCATTCCGCTGAACGATTTATCTAAATTTATCTTTATACCTACCATACTAATTAGGCTTATCTACTGCATTGATTCCTGACCCTATGATCATTTGATGAGTAATAGAAATGGTTCATGCTATAGCCCTGTTCTGATTATCATGTTTTTCTTCTACTATAGATTGTATCTGTTTAACCAATCTCATATCCCTCTTACTTTACCTACCTTCTACTCTCCTTACACTAGTGTCATAAACCTGAGACTTGTGTATATATATATATATATATATATATATATATATAATTCTTTCTCCTTTTTCTTCATTGTCCTCTTCTTCATTATGTGTCAATAATATACTACGGTCGCCGCATTGACAAGTCAGTGAAATAAAACCTTTATATTTATACTCCTTCACAGATCCCTTGAGAAAGGTCTTGACAGGACCGAAACGTTGGGACACATTATGGCCTACAAATATATGATATATATGCTTATACTATAATCATGGCGCGATTAGTCATATATTGACAATTCTTCTGAATTTTTTGTACCTATAATAAATTTGCAAACAAAAAAGACATTGGTGTGCCGTGGATTATCTACATAATTCTCTGCAATGGGACCTCTCTCCTCTGTCTGGGTGCCGGGGCCTAAATATCTGACAGTGGCCTGTTCCAGTGGTGGGTGACATGAAGCCTGATTCTCTGCAAAGGAACCTGTGGCGAAACCAACCTCGCCACTGGGTTTTGGAGAGGCCTGTTTATCAGCCTCTTGCCTCAGGATTATGGCCCATACTAACTTTTAAACCCCTGAACCTATTCAAGTGAATTTTGAATAGGTTTGTCCCCAAGTTATACTGTTTAAATTGATGTAAGTTATATGTATGGCCAATGTAAACTCACAAAGTTGTAACAATTTATAATAAGTGTAACTTGTCAGCTTGGGAGGAATATGCTGGGTGTGTTTCTATTGTGCCATTGTCCCATTGTGTGTTTAAATGGTGATGTCTGTCCTGTTGTATCCACATGTGTATTGGTGATTTCTCTTTGTCTTGAGAGATAATTGGATTACGCCTCGGGTGTCTCCAGGGCAGAGAGGAGGAAACCATGATGCATTGTGGGGATGTATTGTCTCTGTGTATCCTACAGTGCTGCATATCTGTCCTATGTCACAGTCTTCATTCTGGTCCCCTAGGGGCGTGTACACCAGATGGGCTTGGTTGTTTTATACCTCCCTGTGGGCTGACCTGTATTTGCAAACAACTGTAATAAAAACCAGGCTGGGTGTGCCAGCACCTCAGACCACTGCTTGACCCTCAACACGGAGCCTTGTCTCGTTATTGGGGGGATTCACTATATGCTGTTGGAGACTGATTGCCAGGAGTGTAAGCTGATTCCTGTTCATCTGCTAGCAGCTATTCGTGAGGTTCCAGTTTGGAGTGCTACTTTGTATCCAGTTCGGGAGTTTGGTGTTCTGCAGTAGCTGTGCCTGTCTCTCAGAAAGGGGCACATCGCCTAAACGGATTTTAACCCCTTGTCTGCTGAAACGGTCCGTTACATTGGTGGCAAGCAGCGGGATCTTTCCTACAGCCAGAAGGACAGCTACAGGAGACACCATTTCTTTGGATTTTACAACTTAAGGGCAACGCATGTCTCAGTACAGCGACCCTAAAAGCACCAGGATGGAACCAGCAGTGGAGTACAGATACTCTGTGGAGGAATTTGACCGTATGATGTGGTTGCGGCTGAACTTCTTCGGACCCAATCCAGCTGAGAAATAAGTGAAGTTCGTGAGGAGTCTAGTGTTCAAGACCCTACTATACCGGGCAGAAGGTGACGGTCAGCTGCCACGTTGGGTGGACCTCCACCGGAAGTTACAGTTGCGGGACAGAGAGAGCTCAGTCTCCCCTCCCCAGCGGCAGAGTGTCCAGCAGGGAATCGAGAGCCGAGTCTCCATTCCCCAGCGGCAGTGTGAATTGCAGGGAATTGGGAGCCCAGTCTCCATTCCCCAGTGGCAGTGTGAAGTGCAGGGAGAGGAGAGCAGCGTCCTCCCTCCCCAGCGGCAGGCTGAATTACAGGGGGCAGAGGTAGTTGTTCCTGCTCCCCAGCAGCAGAGTGATATGCCGGGAAGGCAGTGTGAAATGCAGGGAGAGGAGAGCAGCGTCCTCCCTCCCCAGCGGCAGGCTGAGTTACAGGGGGCAGAGGTAGTTGTCCCTGCCCCCCAGCAGCAGAGTGATATGCCGGGAAGGCAGTGTGAAATGCAGGGAGAGGAGAGCAGCGTCCTCCCTCCCCAGCGGCAGGCTGAGTTACAGGGGGCAGAGGTAGTTGTTCCTGCCCCCCAGCAGCAGAGTGATTTTTTGGCAATTGGGAGCCCAGTCTCCATTCCCCAGCGGCAGAGTGTACAGCAGGGAATAGAGAGCCCAGTCTCCTTTCCCCAGCAGCAGGACACTGTATTGGGAGCAGAGACGGTCAGTCGCCCTCCCCAGCGGCTGGAAGTATGTATGGGAGAGGAGCTCGTTACCCCCTCTCCCCAGCGGCAGCTTAATGCACCAGGGGGAGACAGTAAGCCCCACAACAGTGCAGATGGGACCGTGGTCTCTGCACTTACAGCACAGGGGGTAGAGACAGTCAGTCTCCCCCTCCAACAACCAGACTCTAAGCCAGGGAGCAACACAGAGACCGGGAGTACCAGCTTCCAACATAACCTTGGTGGACTCATTGGACAGAGACAGGCTACCAAATGCAACAGGTCCAGTATTGGGTTGTGGGTGGGCTGCCAGACTAACTCAGGTACCGACCGGCGTGAGGTCAGGTATCTGGTTAGTCTTCCCTGGGGGGGGAGATGTGTGGCGAAACCAACCTCGCCACTGGGTTTTGGAGAGGCCTGTTTATCAGCCTCTTGCCTCAGGATTATGGCCCATACTAACTTTTAAACCCCTGAACCTATTCAAGTAAATTTTTGATAGGTTTGTACCCAAGTTATACTGTTTAAATTGATGTAAGTTATATGTATGGCCAATGTAAACTCACAAAGTTGTAACAATTTATAATAAGTGTAACTTGCCAGCTTGGGAGGAATATGCTGGGTGTGTTTCTATTGTGCCATTGTCCCATTGTGTGTTTAAATGGTGATGTCTGTCCTGTTGTATCCACATGTGTATTGGTGATTTCTCTTTGTCTTGAGAGATAATTGGATCACGCCTCGGGTGTCTCCAGGGCAGAGAGGAGGAAACCATGATGCATTGTGGGGATGTATTGTCTCTGTGTATCCTACAGTGCTGCATATCTGTCCTATGTCACAGTCTTCATTCTGGTCCCCTAGGGGCGTGTACACCAGATGGGCTTGGTTGTTTTATACCTCCCTGTGGGCGGACCTGTATTTGCGAACAACTGTAATAAAAACCAGGCTGGGTGTGCCAGCACCTCAGACCACTGCTTGACCCTCAACACGGAGCCTTGTCTCGTTATTGGGGGGATCCGCTGTATGCTGTTAGAGACTGATTGCCAGGAGTGTAAGCTGATTCCTGTTCGTCTGCTAGCAGCTATTCGTGAGGTTCCAGTTTGGAGTGCTACTTTGTATCCAGTTCGGGAGTTTGGTGTTCTGCAGTAGCTGTGCCTGTCTCTCAGAAAGGGGCACATCGCCTAAACGGATTTTAACCCCTTGTCTTCTGAAATGGTCCGTTACAGGACCTCTCTCCTCTGTCTGGGTGCCGGGGCCTAAATATCCGACAGTGGCCTGTTCCAGTGGTGGGTGACATGAAGCCTGATTCTCTGCAATGGGACCTCTCTCCTCTGTCTGGGTACCGGGGCCTAAATATCTGACAGTGGCTTGTTCCAATGGTGGGTGACATGAAGCCTGATTCTCTGCTATGGGACCTCTCTCCAATTGATATTGGTTAATTTTTATTTATTTTATTTTTATTTGTATTCATTTCCCTATCCACATTTGTTTGCAGGGGATTTACCTACATTTTGCTGCGTTTTGCAGCCCTCTAGCCCTTTCCTGGGCTATTTACAGCCTTTTTAGTGCCGAAAAGTTCGGGTCCCCATTGAATGGGGTTCGGGTGCGAAGTTCGAACTTCTCGAACCCGAACATCCAGGTGTTCGCTCAACTCTACTCATAACCAAACTCACACACACCAACGAATTCCTCGCCAACAATATCTTGATGCATCCCCCCAAACACACCACCACCCCACACCACCCTTCACTTGCAAGCAACCAAAGGGACAACCTGAGAATATACGAATACAACGAGGTCAGATCCAAATGCAATAAACTGCTCAGAGACCTGAAAGACTACGGAACGAATTCCATCAGAACCTGGGAAAGAAAATCCCTAAAACGAGCCAACATGACCAGACCCATTGCCCCCACCAACACCCCCAGCAGGACCCCCATTACGTCCGCAACTTGTCTAACTAAGAAGCCATTACCTCTCCTTCCACTCAACCCAACACACCCCCATGCCAAACCCAAAACCTACGCCGAGGCCTTGTCCGACACCGGGTCCTCACAACATCCCAGGATGACAGGCCCGTCACATAGCTCTAAACCCAACCCCATGAGAAGCACCCCTTCCGCAAGGTCCGAGCCACTTAGAACTATCCCCCGCTTAATGGACCTCAAAATACAAAAAAAAACCAAGAAGATATACCAAGCCCACAAAGAGGATCCCCACCGACCACTCCCCTTACTAGCCATCTCACCGGCTGCCAACACACTGGACACAGACATTTCCATCTACACCACACCATTAGCATTCCCTAAACCCTCTGGTCCCACCACTATCTCCAAACCGCCCACCCACCCCACACCCTCTCGCTCCACAGGACCCACTCATCCCAGTATATCACTCTCCCCCCGACCCAACACCAACCAAACCCCAAACAGTAACCACCCCAACATCTCTAGAAATCGCCCTCCACAACAAGAACTTCACCAGAATCCGCCACACCAAATTTTAGTACCCACTCGGTCCTCCCGTACCCGAGTCCTGATCATTTTTTAGAATTACCCCCCAATCTAACCGAGAGTCCACTGTTAGAACAGATCACTTCATTCAACAAGGTAGGACTACTGGGGGATCCATCTTCACCAACACAAGCTCCGCCCCGCTTGAACAGATCCAGCACACAAATCCTGAACACGCTCATTTCCACCCCAGAACCTCCCCGCCTTCTATTTCCATCACCCCCCAAACCACTAGCACCAATCAAAATCACCAATTTCTTCAGTCCATTCACAAACCCCAAAAAAAGATTAAATCCCGCCACAGAGGGTGTAGAGGAGGACAAAAGAAACACACCAATAAACAAAAAACACAAACTGAGGACCCCACCTCACCAAAAGAAGACCTGAATTCACTCAAAAAAATTGGCATTTTTAATCTATCCCATTATAGCTTAAAGAACAACGAAATGAAACTACTAAGCAAAGGCCTAACCTTTTGCCCAACCAACAAACCGGACCTTTTTCGAATTATTTGTCGACCTGAACCAGTTCACCAGGAAAATGACCCTCCAACGCCATTTCCAAAAACGCTGCAATCAATCCCACCCAACCAATCAACCCAACACCCCTCTCCACCACCACAAGTGATCAGACAACTCCCCTCCCGTCCCCACCTGTCCCCCTCACCGCAAACCCAGGCACAATCAAACCACCTCTAAAACAGAAATCCTCCTTCTACCAACTCGAAAACAGAGGCCCACATTTTGAGCGTTTTTACAATATGGTCCTAGACGACCTAAAAGTAGCCTTCGCCATCCCCCAGCCCACCGACAAACCACCCATTAAAAAGAAAAAATCACACACCCTCCCCCGACCAAGAACTCAACAACCTCAACTCAGACCTGAAAAAAGCTGTAAAAAGTCTAAAATGCAACAAAGACATTGTAATCAAAAACGCAGACAAAGGGGGTGGAATAGTCATTGGACACCACAGATTACGACAAAGAAGCCATGAGAATTTTATCAGACACTAACTATTACAAACCCCTCCCACAAGATCCCACTAAAGATTTCAAAACTCTACTACACAAACTGATAGACCATGGAGTCTCCTCCGGGGTCCTGGACAAAGAGGAAAGCAACCACCTTAAAATACCACACCCAAATGTAGCACCTTCCTAAAATACACAAATCCCTCACAAATCCACCTGGCAGACCTATAATCTCTGGTATAGACTCCCTTACATCGAATCTTTCTGAATACATCGACGGCATCCTCCAAAGGCATGTCATCACCCTTCCTTCCTACCTAAAAGATTCATCCGACCTCATCCAAAACCTAGAGGGCATCTCCTGGCAGAGCAATTACATCTGGGCCACACTAGACGTCACAGTTCTGTACAGTAACATCGTACATTCATTAGGCCTCAAGGCTACCACACAATTTTTAGAAACTGACACTATGATGCCCACCCCACAACTACTTCTTATACAATAACAAATTTTATATTCAGGTAAAAGGAACAGCCATGGGCACCAAATTTGCACCATCATACGCCAACCTTTTCATGGGAGCTTTTGAATCCGAACTCAACATACGTAACCACCCCAATGTCGTTTTTTTACAAAAGATACATCGACGATATTATTTTAATCTGGCAGGGAGACAACATTGACCTCCACACATACATCCAAAAACGAAACCAGAACAAATGGAACTTACACTTCACTTCAGAGTCCCATCCCACAGAGGCCATCGACCTACACATCAGCAGCAATAACACCATCTCCACACGTACACACTTCAAAAAAGTAGATGCCAACAGTTTCCTGGACTTCAAATGCAGCCACTACCACAAATGGAAGACAAACATACCGTTCAGCCAAATGAAAAGAATCAGACACAACTGCACAGACAACACCACAATGCATCAACAACTAGATACCCTCAGTAAAAGATTCATCGACAAAGGTTACCCTCCCCAACTCATCAAAGACTCCAGAACCAGGATCTCAAAAATCTATCAAAAAATGAGTTTACAACCAAAAAACACCACTTAGCCCTCCAAAAAAACAGAATTCACACCCAGTCTAATAACTCGATACAACCAGAACCACAAATTGATCCGATCAATTCTCACAAAACACTGGCCCATATTACTCAAGGACCCGATTTTAGAAAAAACTATACCCACACAACCGAAACTAAACTTCCACAGGGCAAAAACCCTCAAAAATCTGTTAGCCACATCCTGCCCAAAAATCCAAAACTCTCCCATGCCCACAAACCACAATATACAGACAGAACCAAGGGGTTCATTCAAATGTGGTGTCCGGAAGTGCAAATGCTGCCACATGATCTACACATCAACAGATGAAAAAATTGCTCTCCCACAACCCATAGGAACACTACACCCTAAACAATCCATGAACTGCGGCAGCAGAAACATAATATATCTGCTCCAATGCCCCTGCACCAACTATTACGTCGGCTGCACCACACAAACCCTCCGCGAACGTATGAATGAACACCGATCCAACATCACCAGGAAAATCCAAACACACAGCATATCACGACACTTCTCTATAGCACATGAAGGCAACCCCCACCGGCCTTAGAGTTACCCCCCTGGAACAAGTGACATTGTCATTCCAGCATCTCTGTCAAAAAGAGATGTTCTGGATTTATCGCCTCAACACCCTCACTCCCTTCGGCCTCAACAAAACCCTTGAACATTCCAACTATTAATCACCACCTTGACCCACTAACATAGTAATCAACAACACGCAGTCCCCCCTCCCATTCCTACACACTTGGTCGCAACCATTACAACCTTCTCAGTCACACTTTTTTCTCCTTTTTCCCTTCCTTCTTCTTCCTTTTTTCTTTCTCTTTTTTCTTTTTTCTTTCTTCTTCCTTTTTTTCCTTTATGCCTTTGCCCTAGTCATTTATTATGATGATCATCATCATTCCTCACATTCACATCCCACATATTGATCTTTCCCACATTCTCACTTATGTCATCCCCCAATCACATCCTCTAATTTCTAATTTCACACACAACCCCCTCTCAACAGTTGGTGCACATATATAAAAGCCAGCCACTAGTCCAATACTGTTGTATAGACCCTTCTATTATTGATTTTTGGTATATATATTTTTGAATATATTTTTTAATATTTTTTAAAATATATATTTTAAATATTTTATATTTTTTTAATAATATATTTATTTTTAATATATTTGTCAACACATTTTTTATATATCAATTATATATATTATATATACTTTCAACACCGTTCTTAACATCTCTTCATCAACACACACTGTCCAACACACTCTTTCTATTTCCCACTTGCATTTACATACCCACACCACTTCCCTTCATTAGATATCCAACAATTAACAACCTCACACCGCCGGTTTCCGCACGACACCAATCATATGCACAACCTGACACACATCCATCCTCTGTCTACATCAACACACCTCATCATTTTTTTATCATTTTCTCCCCAAAATATCCTAAAGCTCCCTCATTATGTGAATTAATACAGATGAATAATGATTCCCCTCCATTTAAGAACAAAGAAACTATCGATCGGACTTCATTGCTTTCCCTATCTTCCCCCACCATCCATCCTCCCTTTACACCCCCATCGCACATAACTCCACCCCCACAGATAACGTCATCGCATTCTGGCCCAATGAGAACACAGACTACAACCACATTCTAACATTCAAATAAATAAAAACACGACTCTCCCTAACGTGCCACCACCAAGTCCCCACTAGCCTGACACTAGCCATCCACAAACAGCTCTAACAGTCCTCGGCCTGATCCTAATGGCCGCAGTGCAACTTCCGCTTTTTGCGTTCCTCTCTGGAACGCATCGTTTGCTGACGTCACTTCCGGTCATGCGCAGTAGGCCCGAATTGCGCACCGGACTAACAACCACTCACCTACATCGCTACCGCCCACCCCGAGCCGCTGAGGTCACCACAGGTAAAGGCACCACGTTCGCCAACATGCCCCCTCACCTCTTGGTGCCATTTTCTGACCATTTTGGTGCTTTTTTCAGCTCCCCCCAGCCAATTAAGCCATCACCGAGGCCAAAAATAGCCCGACCATGCACACTGCCAGTAATACTACTCCTGATGAAGGGACATCGTCCCGAAACGCGTTGAGCCAGCTTTTTAAACACTAATAAAAGAAATTTGAACAGGCGCTTTTTCCAGGGTCCACTTGGAGAGGGACTGGGAGTGTACACACACCCTACCCCCCCCCCACCTTTTTTATCTACATTTACCTGCGGTCTCTTCTGCAGGGCTGACCCTGTGAGCAGCCTTCCCCCTCCCCCATCTCACCCCCTCCTCCATCCCCTGGTGCCTCCAGTTACCTCGAGTCCCGTGGACACCCGTTCCATTTGGATCCCTGTTAACCCTCAAACTCTCTCTAGCTGTGTTAAGACAGACGTTTCATATGCCAGTCTAAAGAAAAGAGTGTTGGAGTGTTTATTTTAGTGAGTCCCAAATTCAGAAAATGAAATCTACGTCTGCTATGAACGGGCATATTTTTGAACTAAAGTTAGCTGAATTTGGTATTTAAAGGGGTTGTCCGGGTTCAGAGCTGAACCCGGACATACCCTTATTTTCTCACAGGCAGCCCCCCTGAGGCTAGCATCGGAGCATCTCATGCTCCGATGTGCTCCCTTGCACTGCGCTAAATCGCGCAGGGCAAGTGATCTTTTATTTACAATAACACGCTGCCGGGCAGAGGCTTCCGCCCGGCAGTGTGTTCGGTGACGTCCTCAGCTCTGATGGGCGGGCTTTAGCGCTAGGCTAGGGCAGCACTAAATCCCGCCCATCAGTGCCGGTGACGTCACCGGGCTTCCTGGCAGCCCCATGGAGAGCCCCGTTACGTCACTGGATCTCAAAAAAATGCCTTTGAACTGCTCCGATGCTCCTGTCAGGGGGCGGCCGGGGTGAAAATGGAGGTATGTCCGGGTTCAGCTCAGAGTTTAGAACTGATGACCTATCCTCTGGATAGGATATAGGTGAATTAAAGGGAATAGGGCTGAGCTGTGATGTCGCTATACAATGTACAGCGTTGTGCTTGGTGAGCTGAGAGAAGTCTGCAGCACTCATAGGATCCCTGGTGTCGGACCCCCACGATCAGATACTGATGACCTATCCAGAGGATAGTTCATTAGTTAGAAAGAGCCAGAAAATAATTAAAAAACCTTACAGAAAACAGGGGATATGATAAAATAATAAAATAAGTATTACGGGGAAAATCCACACTGATCAAACCTATGGCAGTTAAAATACTGTGACTATAATGCTCGGCAAGGGGTGCTGTAACCAGAGCCACAGCGCCCAGGAAGGATATTCAGCCAAGTCTAAAGTGTGAGCTTAAAGGGAATGTGTCATCAGAAAATGACCTATTATTTTTATGTTTAAAATATTTTTAAATAATTTTTGGTTATTTTACATTTTCTATATTAATAGCTATATTTAAACAAAATTTATAAAATCCTGCAGTTTCCACACTGGCCACTAAGCCTAATGATAGGTGCAACTTATGGTCTGTACAGATCACTTTACTGCAGTTATCTGCTTAGCTATACATAGAGGTGATATCATGCTGGAAGGATTAGAATGACAGATAAGACAGGATCCACCATTCACAATAGGTGATTTTCAAATCTTATCTATTCTTTCCTTGTACAATGACCTCTGCTCAGGTCACAGAGCATGCCCCGAAAACTCTCCCATATACAGTCAGGTCCATAAATATTGGGACATTGACACAATTCTAACATTTTTGGCTCTATACACAATCACAATGGATTTGAAATGAAACGAACAAGATGTGCTTTACCTGCAGACTGCCAGCTTTAATTTGAGGGTATTTACATCCAAATCAGGTGAACGGTGTAGGAATTACAACAGTTTGCATATGTGCCTCCCACTTGTTAAGGGACCAAAAGTAATGGGACAGAATAATAATCATACATCAAACTTTCACTTTTTAATACTTAGTTGCAAACCCTTTGCAGTCAATTACAGCCTGAAGTCTGGAACGCATAGACATCACCAGACGCTGGGTTTCATCCCTGGTGATGCTCTGTTAGGCCTCTACTGCAACTGTCTTCAGTTCCTGCTTGTTCTTGGGGTATTTTCCCTTCAGTTTGGTCTTCAGCAAGTGAAATGCATGCTCAATCGGATTCAGGTCAGGTTATTGACTTGGCCATTGCATAACATTCCACTTCTTTCCCTTAAAAAAATCTTTGGTTGCTTTTGCAGTATGCTTTGGGTCATTGTCCATCTGCACTGTGAAGCGCCGTCCAATGAGTTCTGAAGCATTTGGCTGAATATGAGCAGATAATATTGCCCGAAACACTTCAGAATTCATCCTGCTGCTTTTGTCAGCAGTCACATCATCAATAAATACAAGAGAACCAGTTCCATGGGCAGCCATACATGCCCACGCCATGACACTACCACCGCTATGCTTCACTGAGGAGGTGGTATGTTTAGGATCATGAGCAGTTCCTTTCCTTCTCCATACTCTTCTCTTCCTATCACTCTGTACAAGTTGATCTTGGTCCCATCTGTCCATAGGATGTTGTTCCAGAACTGTGAAGGCTTTTTTAGATGTCGTTTGGCAAACTCTAATCTGGCCTTCCTGTTTTTGAGTCTCACCAATGGTTTACATCTTGTGCTGAACCCTCTGTATTCACTCTGGTGAAGTCTTCTCTTGATTGTTGACTTTGACACACATACACCTACCTCCTGAAGAGTGTTCTTGATCTGGCCAACTGTTGTGAAGGGTGTTTTCTTCACCAGGGAAAGAATTATTTGGTCATCCACCACAGTTGTTTTCCGTGGTCTTCCGGGTCTTTTGGTGTTGCTGAGCTCACCGGTGCGTTCCTTCTTTTAAAGAATGTTCCAAACAGTTGTTTTGGCCACGTCTAATGTTTTTGCTATCTCTCTGATGGGTTTGTTTTGTTTTTTCAGCCTAATGATGGCTTGCTTCACTGATAGTGACAGCTCTTTGGATCTCATCTTGAGAGTTGACAGCAACAGATTCCAAATGCAAATAGAACACTTGAAATGAACTCTGGACCTTTTATCTGCTCATTGTAATTGGGATAATGAGGGAATAACACACACCTGGCCATGGAACAGCTGGGAAGACAATTGTCCCATTACTTTTGGTCACTTAACAAGTGGGAGGCACATATGCAAACTGTTGTAATTCCTACACCGTTCACCTGATTTGGATGTAAATACCCTCGAATTAAAGCTGACAGTCTGCAGTTAAAGCACATCTTGTTCGTTTCATTTCAAATCCATTGTGGTTGTGTATAGAGCCAAAAATGTTAGAATTGTGTCGATGTCCCAATATTTATGGACCTGACTGTAAGTCAATGGGGTCTCCTTCTGACAATTGTATCTATGGCAAATGGGGCTGACGTAAAGCAATTTTTTTTTATGCTGTGTAAATGCTGTTAAGAACAGCTCAGGCAGGATGGCCACCCCCATAATCATTTTCTTGAAATAGAATAAATAAATCTGCAATTAGAAAAGGAGACGTGTCTTTGTGTGATATCCCCTAGGGGCCATAGGATGCAATGGCAGTGAGACGTCTACATCCAAGTCGATGGGACTCCAGTAACGACATCAACAAGTACAGACAATGGGAGCTATTGTACAGCGCTGGCACCACAGAGCGCCACAATCTACCATGACCTTACTCAAAGAAGAGGTCACTTGGAGTAGGAAAAGACCACTTGCAAGGACAGGTACAATGTCATTCTTACATCTCAGTTCTCTATTATCATTTAGGTATAGCAAGATGTAATTAAAGTAAAAAAAAAAAAACTTTTTAGGTAGGGTGATATAAATAGGGGCAAAAGGGCAAACTAAAATAATGTGAGGCTTATGAAATGTAATAACAATTCTGGATCATCTATTCTTATGACTGTATGCTCGGCCAATCCTTTGTTATTGCTACCAGAAGTTTAAGAATGAATTACCAGCAGCTTCCAGTAAATGTACAGATGGGTGTTATCTGATGGGAGTGTGTCCCTGCACTGTCTGTCATCAGCAGCAGTGATTGGACAGAGTCAGACACACCCGCTACTAGTAACACCCAGCAGTACCTTTACTGCAGTCCGCTGGCGATTTACTTGTAAACTTCTAGGAATAATACAGGAATGGTACAATATAGAGTCATAAGAATAGATGCTCCAGAATTGTTATTACATGGGGAATCCAAGACATATCAGGACTTCTTTAAGTTGCATTGTTATGTCTTTCTTACAAGATATCATGCAGCTCTTGTTGCTTATGTATATCTTGTTTTTCTCCTTTAATACTGTATTTTCCTACATGGCAAGTCCATCAATTCCTCCTTTTACATTTGATTGTCTTACGTATGTCTTTTTTCCATGACTGCATCTTACCAATAGACAGTTACATGCTATTTGCCAGGAGCCTTTGCTTCTTCCAGGTTCTGCTTTTCTTGTCCTAGATGTTTCTGCATGACCATGAAAACAACTTGGAGAATGTTCTCCTTCCTGCTTCCTGTTGTTTTACAACTTAAGCTTCATTATAGGATGTCATGAGGAATGAGAATTTATCTAAGTATCCAAAGTGTCAACCGGACATTTCCATGGAGCTGTCCAGAATACATAACATCATTGGTTTGCTGCTTACAGTTCTCCAGCTCCTGGCACTGTGTGTGCTGGAAGTGATAGCTTTGCGAAGTCTGAAGAGCTTCATTATAGGAACCACTACATACAGTGTCCCTTATAATGTTGTAGTGGAGCTGAAGTTGTCATTAAAACGGTTTGTTTTGTGTATGATTGATAAATAGGTTAATTGTAGATTTACCTCCAGTCCTAAGAGGGAAATACAGATAGTACAGTATAATATTATATTGCTACTTATGCTAATAGATAGACATATGGATAGATAGACAGTCAGACATATGGATAGATAGATAATTAGATAGACTGACAAATGGATATCCTCTAGATCACGGGTGTCAAACACAAGGCCCGCGGGCCGAATCCGGCCCGCCAGACCTCGTCATGTGGCCCGCGTAGCCGCAGGCGGCCCCCGCTCCTCCTGGCTCCTGTATCGGGTGTATCGCATAAGGAGCGCTGTGTATTACCGGTACTTACAGATACAAGCGCTCGCCGAGAGGAGGCAGGCTGGGAGGACGGGCGCTGGCAGTGTGAGTCATACGTCACGCGCCTGCGCCGCCCACTTTATGAATGAAGCAGGCGCGTGACGTATGACTCACGCTGCCAGCGCCTCTCCTCCTGGCCTGCCTCCTGCCTCCTCTCTGCTACCTACCGAGCGGCGAGCGCTTGTAGTTGTAAGTACCGTAATACCCAGCGCTCCTTATGCGATTACATACAATTACAATTAACTATTAGACATAGGATTATACAGTGAGCGGGGCCCGTGTAGTAGAATAGTCACTGCACGGGCCCCGCTGACATAATAAAAGCAGATGCCGGCCCCTAGCCCGTGTATTGGGGGTCATTCACACTACAGGGACACTTATGGAGGGGATCTGTGGATGACACATAGCATAAGATGCTATATATGTGTCACCCACAGATCCCCCCCATAAGTGTCACCCACAGATCCCCCATAAGTGTCACCCACAGATCCCCCATAAGTGTCACCCACAGATCCCCCATAAGTGTCACCCACAGATCCCCCATAAGTGTCACCTCAGATCCCCCATAAGTGTCACCACAGATCCCCCATAAGTGTCACCACAGATCCCCCATAAGTGTCACCACAGATCCCCCATAAGTGTCACCACAGATCCCCCATAAGTGTCACCACAGATCCCCCATAAGTGTCACCACAGATCCCCCATAAGTGTCACCCACAGATCCCCCATAAGTGTCACCCACAGATCCCCCATAAGTGTCACCACAGATCCCCCATAAGTGTCACCACAGATCCCCCATAAGTGTCACCCACAGATCCCCCATAAGTGTCACCACAGATCCCCCATAAGTGTCACCCACAGATCCCCCATAACAGTGTGTCACCCACAGATCCCCCATACCAGTGCGTCACCCACAGATCCCCCATACCAGTGCGTCACCCACAGATCCCCCATAACAGTGCGTCACCCACAGATCCCCCATAACAGTGCCATCCACAGATCCCCCATAACAGTGCCATCCACAGATCCCCCATAACAGTGCCATCCACAGATCCCCCATAACAGCGCCATCCACAGATCCCCCATAACAGTGCCATCCACAGATCCCCCATAACAGTGCCACCCACAGACCACAATTAGTTCAAAACCCACCAAAAGCACACCTTTTGGTTCAAATTTTTTTTTTCTTATTTTCCTCCTCAAAAACCTAGGTGCGTCTTATGGGCCGGTGCGTCTTATAGGGCGAAAAATACGGTAACCCTTACAGTTCTGGAATGTGTTGGATAACACTGACAGCATTATGTCAGTGTTATCCAACACGTTCCAGAACTGTAAGGGTCACATAGCATCATGAATCAGTATAATGCTATGTGACCCCAGTCAGCGCTTGCAGGTCAGGCCGGGACCGGCCCTTTGAGGGGGACCAAACTGCTGATGCGGCCCCCGATGAATTTGAGTTTGACACCCCTGCTCTAGATCAATGGTTTCCAAGTGGTGGTACTCTAGCTGTTAGAAAACTACAACTCCCAGCATAATGAGTAAAGAGAGAATATAACAGGATTTTGTCATCTCTGAAACACCATCCAAACTAGAGTAAGCGTTGTATAGTGCAGGTGACACAGAGTCCGGTTATATCATTATTATCTTGTGCTCCTCCAATCCGGCAGTAAAATACTCCTGGACTCCTGAGCTCATGCACATAATGGAGATAAAAATGACATACCTGGACGTCACTTACACCATACACTGCTTACTCTAGTTTGGAGGGTGTTTATCTGAACCCCTCTACTAAGTTGGGATAGATCACATTTGGGCAACAATTTCTATAGGCACAGTTTCTCCAATTTCAGGCACAGACACTTTTAACTCCTTCAGTGTTGTCATATGTATAGGCACATTTAGTTATTTAAAGTCATTCTGAAACCGCTGGAAAAGAGTGGGAGAGCTAGCATCATCTGATCATCTAGTGTTAATGGCTGTTCATATAATTCCAAGAATGTGCCGGAGCCTCTAGAGCAGGGGTGCACAAATGTTGATTTGTGCTCTTTTGCATTGGCCTATTAAGCAGGCCAATGTAAAATGACTGGGGAGCAATGATCACTATCACAGTCATTCCTCCTTCATTTAGTTATATTGATTATCGGTAGCACATCCCTGATTACACAGACAGATGTGCGGCACAATTATACCGGCCAGTTATCATGAATGAGCGCTCTTATGTACACTTGTTCCCAGTAATTGACCTGAACATCTCACAGTGTATTAGGGGCTTAAAGGGATTTCCCAGTAAAAATGAATTTCTAACACGTTCCTGCAGCATGGCCCCTGAAACCGAAGAGTTAAACTTACCTGCTCCCCGACGATTCGATCTTCTGCACTGCCCCTGCTGCCTCCATTTTCCGGTGCCCGCGCTGTTTTCACCTGGCAGTGCATGACCATGGTCACATACACCTCTCAAGCCAATGACTGGCTTCAGCGGTGATGTGGCCACAAGCAGTGTGTCTCCACTGAAGCCAGTCATTGACTGGAGCGGTGTATGTGACCAGGTCCATGCACTGCCAGGTGTAAACAGCGCGGGAACCGGAAGATGGAGGCAGAGGGGACAGCGCAAAGGACCAGGGCGGCGGGGAGAAGTTAAGTATGAATCTTCTAGTTCAGGGGCCATGCTGCAGTAACTTGTTAAAAAATCATTTTTACAGGAAAAACACAAGGAAAAGTGGGGACATTTCCTTCCATCTTGCCTCCTATTCATTAATCCGAGCTTTCCTTCACTTCAGAGGCTGGCACTCATTGATTATTACCACCTCCTGCCCCCCAGTTACAGGCGCTATGTAAAAACCAGTAAGCACTTTCCCTTACTAGTGGGGAAAGCGCTTATTGGTTAACACTTTAATAACCAGGCCTCAACAGACCCTTTTTTTGTGATTTAGCGCACGTGGTGGTTCAAACGTTTGGAACTTTTTTATGTTTTATGTGTTGGGACTACCAAAATAATTTTTGCAACAATTTTGTACTGGACACTTAGGGCTTTATAATTTATTTTTAACTTTTAACAAAACATTTTTAAAAAGTATTTTTTTTCAAACTATAGCTCCATATTCTTTAAATATGCAAACTGACACCAAAATAAATTATTATAATTAATTCCTTATTTTGTGTCAGTCGTTTTGTTATATAATTTTATGGTTTTGGTTGGTGTTGGTGTTTTTTCTTTTATGTATTTTATTATTTATTTTTTATTTTTTTAACTTAATTTTTCATATATTTTTGCTACAAAATATATCCCCCAAGAGGTAATAAAAAGACCTTTGAGGAACACTGACACTTTTTGTTAATATTTCATTTTTTCCTTTTTATTTTTTCCTTTAAGGCTAAATTCACACGACCGTATGTGTTTTGCAGTCCACCAAGAGATCATAAAAAGCCTGTTGGGGGACAGTGAACGCTCTTATATTTAGCAATTTTTCCTTTTTATGTTTTCTTTTATTTGTATTGGTTTTTTTTATAATTTTCTATTTTTTTGCCACATCATATTTTATTTCTTTTTATCTTTATTTTGTGTTCTATTATATATATTTTTGTTTTCATTTTTTTAAATATATTTTTTCCATATTTTTTTTTAAATATATTTTTTCCACATAATTTGTCCCCAAGAGGTCACTGAAAGACCTTTGGGAGACAATAGGAGATTTTTTTGCACTACTTCCACTATAACTGGGCTGGGGCATCCAAAGGAGCCCCAGTTACAGGGGAAATCAGCCTGCTGTGGGGCTGAGCAGGGTCTCCTGACCCTGCACCTCTGCGCTCCTCTGCCCCCAAGCCGGGTCCACCCTGCATAGCATGCCGCTCACTTATATGAGGAGAAGGCAGATACACTGCTTCTGCCTTCTCCTTGGCTCCCCTGCTGTCACTTACAGTCGGGAGCAGATCTGCTCCTGCTACAGTGCAGGAGCGGGAGCTGTAATGTGGTGCTCATGGCTGAAACACAGCTGATCACACGATCAGCTGTGTTTCTTTCCAGGAGGCCGGGGCCCCAGGTTGTGCACCCCTGCTCTAGAGTGACAGCTGCTTTCTATGATACCCTGAAGCCCTATAATATACAGTATGGACAGGGGATGCCCTAAGGATTGAGGAGAAGAGTTGGAGGACACTTAGGACCCCACTGAGAGCTGGGCAAAGAAAATGTTCTTGGCTGCCTGAGAGACCTTGGTTGGGGTACTATTTCTCTTTATAGAGGGTACTAAGTACACATGAAGAGTATTGAAAGCCAGTCAACAGTCCTGGGTTTCTGGGAAAAATATCAGAAAATTAGCAAATCTTACTTCTTCTGGCATCAGATGAGAGAAAAGCTAATTTGAATATATTTCACAGACATTCAGAGGAACATTACCTGGCCTACAATACTCCACATGCATACTAGGCTCTCTCCATAATGAGAACCCCCCCCCGTACAAACCATATATTTTGCCCATAAAACCAAGTCTTTCTCTGAATTACAAAAACTTTGCGTTCATTAGAATCTGAACTTTTTGGAACAAATTCTGATTAGGTAGAATCCAACTGTTCATCTTTAGAGAAGAGGCAGTTCAATAAATTACTTCAGAGATTGAGGATTATGTGGTAGTACATTATAAAAACCGTTGTACTGGGCACCAAAAGAACAAGTCTTGGGCCCTAGAGTTGAGACCATGAAAGCATCCTTGGTGAAACACAAAGGTATGAACACAAATTCCAGATGAAGCTGTTGGTAAAACGTGCTTTGGGTGTGGTTGGGTGAGCTTTGCTGCAGCATTGGTTATGTAGGGGACTGTAATTTTTTTTATTTTTGTAAGATACATGGGCACTTGCTTGTACTATATTGCTGATTGGTTGTTTTGCTATCTGCTTATACTGCATATCCGACTCACCCTCCTTGTCTTTTATCTGTATCTAATGTGGTTTTACTATAGATATTTTTATATGGATTTTTTCTTTTTGGTGATGCTATCATGAACATGAACATTTCACGCACAGGCGACCCACACAGACAGTTTCAAGAAAAAAAAACATGCAGAAAAATAGATACAGTGATAACTAAAAGAAGTCAAAGAAAACAACATAAAAGACTATAACTATAAGGTGAACATTTATTTGCTATGGCTGCCAGTACATTGATCTGGGCGAAAATGTTAACTCGTCGTCGACCTACTGTGTTACAAATATGGCAACGCATTGTTTTTTTCTTTTTTATTTAGAGTAAGATGTGTTGACATCCAGCATGACAAAATTTGTACAAAGTTCACAATTTAAAAATGAAGTATCACAGCAACTTGTGATTTCACACATTTATCGCAAAATTAAAATGTCATCAACAAATCCATGCCGTGTAGTACAAAAATAAATCAAACTTCAGTTCCACAGAGAGCACAATAAATAGTTTATACAAAATTCTGTCTTAATAAATGATTACTTAAATTAAACTCCGAAATGAATATGAACAATAAGTTAGAATAAATAATAAACTTCGATGACTCACAATAATTCCATATGAAAGATCAGCATTCTAATATGTGACACTTTTTGTGATCCCTATATATAATAGTCACAGATAGGTTTTGATTTGATACAGTATCATGTACCACCATTAAATGAGCAGCAGGTTTGTGCTTAAAATCCCTTTCCATTGTACATAGGTGATAACAATAATATTCCCAACTGATACTATCTATTAATCTACTGAAAGCATTACTATATTGGCGAATAAGCTGCAGACACAATGCCGTGGAAAAGGCTAATGTCAGTATTAACAATGGTCACCCCCGAAAAAGATTTCTTTTTTTTTTTCGGGACGATGTATGACATGGATATGGCAGAAGGTGAACAACAAGCACCTTGCTTCGGCTTTCGAAAAGGCAGTTCTGAGCATGACCGCTACGACTAAGAGCACAACAGAAAGACAGGCCTTTACAGAGAACATACTGCAAAGCCCCCCAAAGTAATTACATAATCGTCTCCCAGCTAGTTATTAAAGTCCTTTTGGAAAACTGTTAGCATTTGTACATGGAATAGTATAAAGTGCCGCTGGGATATACATATATTTATACATATATATACCGAGGTTGAGTATTGTATTAGAATATTAGTTGTGAGATCCCTGTAACCTCCCATAACGATATTATTGAAACAGCCACCATGGCTTCCAGTATCTTCTGTCAGTTTTTTTTTATTTTTTTGTTTTTTTTGTTCTTTTTTTTTTCTCGTTAGTGTTACAAAGGCTATAGACACAAAAAAAAAAATTGCACACCTCCGTATATTATGGATATATAGGACAAGGTAAGTGCAAATTATCAACTGGCACATTGTGGGGACAATGACCCTGTAAGTCCTATTTTGCTAAAAATATTTTATTTTTTATTTTTTAAAAAACCCATCTTTTTTTTTCATAGCAAAATTCTAAAGTACATTGTACTTTCTGCATAACATTAACACATGGAAGGAAAAAGATATGCAATTTAAATAAAAAATAAGAATCCTTTTGACATCTTTATAAACACAACACGTCCTTGACTTAAAAAGTGGTCTTATGCATACAATTAGTGCAGTTGTTTAGAAGAACATAAATTATGCTAAAATAACCAAATGTAAAAAAGAAAAAAAAATCTGCATTAAAATGAGCACAATAAAAAAAATTATAATAATAAAAAAATAAGTGCTGTTTGATAGTTTGGTCAACTAACAAATTTTCACATTTTTTTTTTCCCCCAGCAGGGGCAGTCCAACAACAATCCAAATGTTTGTTTCTGGTTGTCACGAGACAGACACAACCTGTGTGAGGAAAAATGGTTAGACGTAAAAGTTTCAAACTTGATCTACTTTTTTTTTCTGCTAAATATTTTTGGAATTCTTCCAGGGATCAGAAACGGGTTTTATTTTTTGCATTACTCGTAACCCCCCCACCACCACCAAATCAATGAAAGCACAATGAAAAAGGCAACAGAAAATGTATTAAAAATAGTGTCTTTCATCCTAGATCAAAAATGCTGTATATTTTTGTGTAACGCGCAGTTGAAAGGGAAATGAATCAATCTGGGAGTGAACGATAAGTAGTGGCTTTTTCTCCAAAGTCTGTTTGAAAAAAAAAAGATCAGTAGGAATAATCTCAACGTTCTCTTCCAATATAGTTCAACAATGGAGGTTCCCATATTGAGATCAGATAAAGTTCAGTTATGAATGAAAAGTGCTTTTAAGCTGCTTTTACTCCCCCCTTAGGTTTTCTTAGCTAGATGTTGTCTTATGTCAACATTGTTTTTGAATCGTTCAACTCTCAAATGTCCATTCTTCAGAGTAAAAAAAAAAAAGTTGCCCCACTTGGATAGCGAACATCTGAAACAAAAAAAACAGCCTTCCACTCGAAAGGTCCTTAAAAAATAAAGCAATTTCACTTTACTGCCCAATGTGAAACTGTAGGCATTCCATGGACTATGTTCTTCCAAACCTTAAAATTTCCAGTATTCAGAGACCAAAGTTTTCTAGAAAGTGGCAGCAGATAGCAATACCATTTTAGAAGCGGAATTTGTCTTCTCCAGTTCAAAATACTAAAATGTTGATCACCAAAGCTTTAAAAAAATCTACCCTCTGATTCTCTTCGGCAGCTTTCCTTTTTTTCAGAAATATATTTACCTTAAAAATGTGCATACATTAGCAGCTATAAACATTACATGGCATATCACACAATGTTAGCTTATATGAAAACGTACAAAATGTGAATGTATTCAAAATCTATTCAGCAGGTACTATTCTTAAAGCAAGACATCGAATCATCATGGAGTCTTGTAAGCATAACACTGTCTCAGAATGAATAAATATATATAACACTTTTCCGGTAGATTACAGCAGCAGAAAACAAGTCATCTGTTATTTTGTTGTTTGAGCAAAACCTTCTTTTTTTTTAGACTTGTATTCCTCTTACAGCTTGTTTTATGTTTTCTAGAAGTGCCTTATTTTCCGGGCTTTGATAGCGATCTTGATTTGTATACATGTCCGTCAATGTGGTCACGTAGGCATCAAAATTTTGTTCGTTGATGGGGTCCTACAAGATAGTAAAAAAAAAAACTATATTATTTTGTGGCCTCCTTTTTTGTAGGTGAATGATATGCTTGACAGACTATTCTACCATGACAAAAACTGATCTTGCAAATTTTAAAGTGCATCTGTCATCAGATTTGCTGAACTGCAGAGGGCACGGCAGTTGCAGAGAGAGCAGAGCCTCTAGGTGTAATGGCAACGCTCCCGTTGCTCCTAGAGGCTCATTTGCATATATTAAAACTTCATTTTTCTCAGCATTGCGGGCACATATGAACTTGGGACCAAGACAGATACCTTCAGCTGCCAAGCGCACATGCAACAGGTCGGCCAGTTTCACAGGTGAAAAACTGCTGACAGTTGCCCTTTAAAGAACAAGCATGAAAAATTATTGTTACGCCTTGTTTATGGCCTAAGGGGGCCGAGCACAACTAAAACGACACTAAAGATAGCAGTCATGCGTCGCGCCTTTGGTCCCTGTACCATCGTAAAACACAGGCAGTTTTTTTTTGTCGGACTGCAGAGAAACATTCTTGCTCAATGAGCCCCTGTGTAATTTTCTGATGTATACAGATGGGTTGGCAAAAGTTGACTGGGCTTCAGAGTTTTGAAGAGCAGAACTCATTTATCAAGACCCCTAAAAAAAATTTAACTAGAAAGTGTTGGAAAACAATGCCCTGTAATAAGTACAGTATGTTGCATGCCACACTAGGGGAGAGATGACAGAGTATTGATGGATTTTTCTCAGTGTATCTGTTTTTACTGCAGTGCTGGATTTTTTGAAAATTTTTATAAACTCGCATCAAAACTGCAGTGCCGTTGTTACCAAGGTTTTTCAATAATCACAGCAAAATGCAGCAAAGAAATCCGTTACAAAGCTGTCATATATCAACAGAGAGAAACAGCAATTAGAAAATAAATAAAAAAAAACACAGAAATGCCATAGAATAAAATAAGAAGCTGATATATAAGTACATGGAGTTAAAAGCAGTGTCTCTAAAAGATGCTTCTGACAACATCTTCCCTATGAGCAAATATGTCCAACATATAGACCCTCAAACTTTTTCCATAAGTATTTGATTAATATCTGCTTTAACAGAAAATTTGACTTTTTTTGGCTGAAATTTTTACATCAGAAACTGTTTTGTTTTCAATCGGGTAAAAGCATATTTTACACTGCAAGAAACGTTCCTAATTGATCTGCCATCACATATAAAGCTTTGCCTTGCACTTTAATGTCCTAAAAGTAAACATCAAGTGCTAAAAGAAAAGCTAAGTGCACTTATTTATCCTGAGGTGATGAGACTAATGCACCCCTTATTGATCAAATGCGGCAAGTGACTACAGGTCTGTCATGTATGAGGCCTTCGGAGCAGTGGTGAATTGAGCGTTCCAGGCATTGGGGTTTTCTGGAATCAGAACTTTGATGATGTATCCTCAGGATAGGTCATCAATATAGATCTGTGGGGGTCTGGCTCATAGCACCTGTGTAGACCTGTGGTCTCTTCATTGTTTACATGGTATCTTCTTATAAACAGCTGTGCAAGGTGCGACAGCTTCATCCCGTTCAAGTGAATGGGATGAAGCCACAATATCCTACACTGATGTTACTATGTAGCTGGTGAGCAGGTGGACAGCCCCTTGTAAGCACTGAAGAGGCCACAGCGCTCGGCCAAGGACTGCTGATTGTCAGGGGTCCCAATAAGACCACCACTGATCTAATATTGATATCCTGAGACTAGGCCATCAATATTTTAACCCCTTTAAAGCTCGGTTTTGTGTGATGAAAACTGCATAAAAAAACATTTATCAATAAATACATCACCTTTATGGCGTAAAAAGTGGCAAAAGTTTAGCAAAAGTGGCATTTCTCTGCTAGCTTTGCCACTTTACCAAAAAAAGGAGGGCGGGGATGGCAGTTCAGCCACATTTATCATCTTCTATGCCAGTTTTCTGGCGTGAAAGAGCACTGAAATCAATATCAGCCAGGGGCTGGCTATTAGCCACACAACAGCTAATTAAAGAGGACCTTTCACCGATTATTACACTATGAACTAACTATACAGACATGTAGAGCTGCTCCCGGGGATCTCACTGCACTTACTATTATCCCTGGGCGCCGCTCCGTTCTCCTGCTATGTCCTCCGGTATCTCCGTTCACTAAGTTATGGTAGGCGGAGTCTGCCCTTGTTCTTCTGTGACGCTGGCCAATCGCATTGCAGAGCTCACAGCCTGGGAGAAAATAACCTCCCAGGCTGTGAGCTCTGCGCTGCGATTGGCCAGCGCTAGAGCAGAACAAGGGCAGACTCCGCCTACCATAACTTAGTGACTGGAATCTCCGCCTACTATAACTTAGTGAGCGAAGATACCGGAGGGCATAGCGGGAGAACGGAGCGGCGCCCGGGGATAATAGTAAGTGCAGTGAGATCCCCGGGCGCCGCTCTACATGTCTGTATAGTTAGTTCATAGTGTAATAATCGGTGAAAGGTCCTCTTTAAAGTATTTGGTCTCATTTACTTACTGGAAGTGAAATCCCTACTGTCCTCTACTAGGTCACAACTGAATCCTAATTTATTCTTGACAACTTGACCTCAAAGCAGCACTGGCATGAGCCATCTGGCATGCAGCATTGTCCATGCTGTCTGACAAGCAGTTCTTGAAAGTACTTTTCCATAGTCAAGTTGCCAAAGACAATTCAGGTAAGCTTCAACTATGACACATTAGAGGACTGAGCAACCTCTGGAATGGAGGCAATCGGATAAATAACTATTATGGAGATGGAGAGATGGAGAGATTCATATAACTGGCTAAAAGTATTTGACTGAAGTTTCATTTTTGGTACTGTATTTGACTGCGCAAATGTTTAAAAGAGACATCTCTGATGCTGCTATAAAGCCTCATGTTATTGCTTTATGCAGTTCTGTAGTTCAGGCAGGGTCTCCTTAAAGAGACCTGCTCTGTATGGAGACTTATTGTTATGCATGGAAAACAATATGTAAAGAGGCATCTTCCAGGGAAAGAGAACCATTTCGCAAGCGCCACCTTCTGTAAGTGGATAAATATGAGTCAAGGTCCAACATTTAAGCAAGTCTTGGAACATGACAAGAGAAAATATCAAAGCCAAATATCCATCTGTATAGAGCTGTCAGGGCAGTGGGTGGCCCTCATCGGTACATAGTAGGATTCTGACTGGCTGAACGTGATTCCTTGAACTCAGCTTAGGCAGGGTGCTGGTTCTCCTTGGAGAGACCAGCCAGAATCCTACTCCATACAGGTGAGGGGCAAGCACCTCAAAACAGCTGTATACGGATAGATATTTGGTTTGGCTATTTTCCCTTGTCATGTTCCAAGGCTTGCTAACAGGTCAGACCTTAACTCATAGGGATCCACTTTCAGATGATGGGGAGTTTGCAGTTCTGGATTACTATTAATCCTATATATTGCAAGTATTCAGAATTATGTTGTGTCTTCCATAGTTTATGGCATATAAGACAATATCATAGTAGTACTGCCAATAAAGCCAACCAAAGACAATATAAAAAACACATTTATATTCAGTGCAAATACATCCATACAAGGTATGACAAATGCAGCAGTATGTGACAACAAAGTTATTAATTTTGAGGCAAGAATCCCACGATTAACAAAAATTCAGCTCAAAATGTTCACTTAACCTTGTAATCAAGATGTATGAAAAATATATGTCTATATATTGTACATGAAAAAAAATTGTGTGCCATTTTCTTCCTTTGTTTTGAGTTTTGAAAAGGACATACATACAATTTCTATAGCAACATTTAGGAGCCAATCCCTGAAGATTGCTGTACATGAGAGAGTTACAGACACCGTTTTAGATGAAGGAGATCGTCCTACTCATAGAAGCTTACAGTCTGGAGGAGAACATGCATTAACGAGGCATGACTTGGTATAATGATGATGGCTGGTCCACATACAAACCATTTATGGAAACTAGGATTACCACACAGGTTACACTAGGAGAGTATGGTGCCTAGGGTAACTCCATATTTACAATACTAATAATGAGTCCGAGGAAGAATAGAAAATTAAAGGTTGGATGATTGATGAAGAGGGAAGCTCTAAACGAACATGAACATGTTTTCCAAAGATGAGGTTCAGCCCTAGAAGAATCCTGAAGATGTGCATGGGATGAACTATTGAGAAAAAAGAAAAGGAGTAGACCATGGGTAGAGTTCAAGTTGTGATTAATATTTGGAACTTTAGACATAAGTTACATACATTTGACTCTGTGGGGCAAAAGTATGGAAGAAAAGCTGAAGAACAAGAGACCCAACAAAAATGGACAAAATAAATTCACTAATTAGTCAAGAAACATGGAAGATAAATGACAAAAACAAATGACATAGGTGGCAATAAATACTGAGACATAGATGATACATTAATGTCGACTAATGAGAAGAAGGGGTGGTTACCAGGTTTTCCCTACTCAAGTTTTTAGACAAGTTAGTATAGGTAGTGCAAAACATCCTCTAAGAAAAAACTATTGACAATTAAAGAAGGTTACCTTAGCCACTGCTCCATCTACAGTAGATGATGAAAAGCTTGAGCAGAAAAGTCCTATGTCTAATGGCAGAATTACTACTCTATACATGAGGAGTACGTTCCAAGAAAGTTTGGAAAACACCATGACAATAACGCAACAGGAGACAAGAACTAAACATACAGTCTAAACAATGGAAAAGATGGTTATATGTCCTCAAAGAAAACAACCAAAACACCACAAGTACAAAGAAAGGAAAGCACTGTTTTATGTAAGGAAGTTATTAATGTAGTTACTTTACCTGATTAATGACCAAATATACATTATGGCATTCTATGACAGACAAACGGGAATTACTCACCATATGGGGTAGCTGGATATTAGCGAGACTATGAATTAAAGACTGACTGAGATTGGCCAGTTCATGCAGAAGAGACTCGTTTTGCTGCTCAATGACTTTGTTTTCCTCTTCTATTGTCTTCAGGTTACTCTCCATTGTTGTAATCTATAAAGCATAGACGGGGCAAAATACAAGGTATTATAAGACGTATAATGTAGTTGTGGTGCAATCAGCAATACCACTAGTGTCAGATCTAACTAAATTCATCACAATATTACTAGTAATTGTAATATTAAATAGTCAAGTGGTGTAGGTGGTTGAAAATATAATTTGTTACATGTGAGCACAACAGCATAGCTAATTTACTGGAGTATGTGGCTTACTAAATATTTTAAATATAACTGGTGCAGTAGTAATCTTAGCTTTTGTGCCCTTCAGCTAGAGGGTCGCTCTTCCTGTATACCCATGGTGGCATCTCAGCTTGTATATACTGTACCCCATACATGTACAGAAGGCCACATGACTTCACTATGTGACCCATACGAGTAATGGGAGTGCAGTTTACTATGTGTGTGTTACTTTGTGATTTGAGAGTCTAGAATAATATGGAAATTTGATTTGTATGTATCTGGTCTGACACATTTACACACTATTAATGTAGCCATATGTTCATGGTTCTAAATCTGGCCATACACATTAGATAATTGCCGTTAATCCTGCTGAATTCGGCAGACCTGGCAGGCCATCTAATGTGCATGAGGTCGTTTCGAAGGAAAGTAAGGACTGGCCTGTGGGATTTCAACATGCTTGATTCTTTTGTTCTCAGGTGCATTCGTCTCTTCCAGATGAGCCTGGCAACAGTTTACTATGCTCTCCCCATTGAGAACAAGAACTCTCCAGCAGAGTGTGCATGTGTATTGGTAGAGGGTGGTTGGGAAGAATAGCGGATATGTAAGTATATGGACGGCTTTAATTTGACAGTTCGTATGGTAATGTAGTTTTTATAGTTTGTTAAATAATGTCTACAGTATGTTTCAAAATTGTCTATACCAGCAGTTTGTATGCCTTTTATGCCCTTATATACTTCTTCACTGTCAGTAATGTGTTCCTCTCATGCTCATCGGGTAACTGCATGACATCATGGGTCACACAGAAGTGATTTCATGATTGTATATGATTTCCATTATGAATTGCTTAATTTAGCATGATCTGTTTATTAGACAGTAAATAAGCTTTACTAAATTGATAATTTGATATGTGAATTTGATATGTGGGGCTAGCTCGCTTACCTTCCTATCCCCATAGTATGTTATTTTACAGCGCTTTTTAATGTACAGCATTTTTTAAAATTATATATGATAAATTTAGGTCATGAAAAGCTGTACATGACTCAAAGAATGCCAAAAGTAATTTTTTTTTCATGCACCACCTCCTTAGGCACTGTACTCGACGTGACACAGTATCAGTCGTGCCTGGAATTACTTTAAAGACACATCTATCTAAAATGTCTATGGCTTGAGCCTATAAAATATATCAATATAAATAATGCTCATGTTCGTTGAAGTCATAAAAAAAAATAAAAAAATCTTTGATGTCCTAATTTTTGTTCTATGTCATGAGCATACTACCTATGTATACAATGTAAAACTAGTAGGTTAAAAAAGAAAAAAATGAAATCAAATACTACTTATGGATAACTTTTATTCTTCGAAGGCTGAATTTCGTGTAAGTTACATGGAAAAATCACACAACCTCCCCTCCCGTGTAACTTACATGAAATTGGTATTCATCAACACAGGGTTCTTGGCAAGCAACAGGACGCTCGTCCAGTACCTAGTGGGAGGGAGCAGAAGCTGAAAAGGGGGCAGAGAATGAAGCAAAAGAGGTGGAACTGATTCAAGTGAACAAAATATCGGACGTGTGTGTCATCGACCAGCATGGGTCACTTTTGGAACCAGATTAGTTAGACTAGCCACCAGACTAGTCCAATTGGAATGTTCAAGGTTGTAAGCCAGCACTCTTCAGTAATGGCTTAGGTGATGATTAGAATTGATGGTTGTTTGGGAAATCATTAGTAATGTGTGTGCTTTTTAGTTCCACCTCTTTGAATGATAAAAATCATAACCACTAAATTCTAATATACAAACATAACTATTATACTACAATTTACGTCAATAATCGCACGTCTGTAGACAATAGGCAGTTCTTATTTTCTTCTCGTTTTTCAGATACTTGTAAATATTACTTTATTTAAATTTTTGATTTTTTTTTAACCAAATTTGGGTTAATAGAAGATCAAATTGGTATTTTTGTTCTATTGTTTTAACAGTGCCACACGCTTGAATGTAACACTTGATATGGTCACCGAGTTCTCATCCTCACCCTTACCCTCCATGTAATATTTTTTTCCCGATCTCTCCATAAATACATTTGATGTCTTGGTTGATGAATACCATGCAGCCAGCATGATTATGTGGCCACAGAAGACGGTATTTACAGAAGTACGGATGCACTCACGCATGTCACATAGAGATGTAATCCGGATTTTTCATGCACATGCATGTCACAAAGAAACAGTGCAGGCTTTAAAAAAGAAAAATGTTACAATGACAATGATAATTTAGTATTACAGTCTGATAGGCTGCTGTGCCATTGTCTATCCGTGTTACAGTAAGCAAAAGTGACCAATAAGGGTAAATTTTACTTCTGAACAAATGACCTGGGCATGCATGAAGTATGGGTGAGCATGAGAATAAAAGTTTTACTGCGTTATTAAATTTTTTAGTTTTTTTGTTCTTAAATTTATGAGTAGGTTAGTGGCATCTCATATAGGTAACTCATACATGGCAGAGTTGTATGCCTTCTCGGCAGAGCTAGCAGTACCGTTCTTTCTAAAATTACCTATGCAAGACATTTTCAATATTGCTTTTAGAAAACTGTTACCTGAGTTCTCAGCTTAATCATATCAGATTCCATCTGGGAATTAGACTCATTGAGTTCCTTTATTTCTTCATCCAATTGTTTTATTTCCTCGTCATTTTCTATACCTAAGGGGATATTAAAGGAAAACTTAATAGAGTTGTAAACCATCAAGCATCAGTGATAACGCTTGGATAAACAACGCTATCAATAAAGAACAGTTAGAACAGAAGATTTCGAATTGAATTTGATGCTCGATAATGAGCTCTATGAGCAGAATAAATAGTAAAATAATCTATGCAACTTTATAGCTAAATACTGGGGCCTACGGGTGGACTGAGGAAGATCTGGGCCCCAGGCCTTAAAGGAGTTTTCAGATAAAAGATGATTTTTTAATAAGTTCCTGTAGCATGGCCCATGAAACAGAAGAGTCATACTCACCTGCTAAACGCTGCTCTGATGGTCCACGATGCCATTTTCATCTGTATAACTAACAGCATTGACCCACCGAAGATTTCAAACACATTCCAAACATACCTGTGTATACTTTGTTTCTTTATTCCTTGTCCATAAAAGATGATTTTATTCTGATGGAAAACAGCTCAAAAGTGTCCGGCTGGGCTAGGTTTGCCGTTTTAAGTGCCCAAAGTAAACCAGACTTAAAAATAGGGAAGGGCTAATTTAGCTCCTCATATCCTGGGATTGGTAGCAGCTAGAGGTATGGGTATTGTTTGAAAGCTAACATTTCAAACTTTCAGACAATAACAGAAGCATTATATCTAGAGATTAGCGAAGTTTTGGAAAATTCGATTCGGCTGCTTTGCCAAATTTTGCAAAAAATCGCTTTGTGACGAATTTACTTTGTGATGATAGCGCCGCTCCCCATCATTGTACCCTTCAGAGGCTGCATTCATACATGCATAAAAACAGTTTAAAATGAACATAAAAAAAATTTAATCACTCTTACCACCACCATTTGCTCACGACAGGCCGGCCTTCGCTATCTTGCTTTAAGATCTGGCTAGAAATCTCTCGCGGCCCGAGATGACGTCATCATACGTCAGCACGCAAAGGAATTCAGCCGAGATCTTCATTCAATCAAGATGGCGGCAGCTGGCACATTGCCAGCAAATGGATGGGTTAAGTAAGATTTTTATTTTTATTTTTTACACTATTTCAGGTTGAATCGATTCGTTACCACGAAGCACTAGGAAATTTGTCTTTGCGGCAAATCTGATTTATCCTGAAATTCGGATAGAATTCCACTTCGTTGGATTCAATTCGCTCAACTCCAATTATATTAATTACATCTGAAGATATAACTGTTAGAAATGGAGTCAGGAGTGAAATCAGTGAAACCTGTGTTTACTTTCACTTCAGCTGCATTCTCTGCCATCCCTATTTCTAACAGCTATATCTTCAGATGTAATGGATTTAATGTCATCTTTCAAACAAGACCTGGACTATACCTCTAGCTGCTAACCAATCCCAATATATGAGCAGCTAAATCAGCCTTCTTCTTAAGTCTGTTTTGATTTGGGCACAGAGAACAGTAAAGCCCGCCCAGCTGGGCACTTGGGAGCCGTTTTCCTTCAGAATAAAAGCACTTTTTCTGGACATTGACTAAAGAGACAAAGTGCACACAGGTATGTTTGGAATGTGTTTGCAATGCTCTGTGGGAAAATGCTGTTACATTGGTGAAAATGACGTGACCGATTCCCTTTAACTAGGATACTATTGAATAAGGGGTTTTAAAAATGTCAAGGTTTGTCTGCAAGAATTTATTTTACAATGAAAAGCTAAAAAATATTTTTTTCCCGTATACCGTACTTCCGATATCAATTCCTCATCATTTTCAAGATTTCTGCTTGTTGTCTTACACAAAGAACCTTCATTGGTATCATCCATTGGATACATAAGCACTAACAAATGAGAAATGTCGGATTGCTCCAAAATGCAACATATGTAAATGATTACAAGTGTGGTCTGATTTAGATACTGGTTCTTTCCAAAAGACGGTGTAAAAGTTCTCCCCCTACTGACCTATAAAAAGGCTTTTAGAAGCTACTTTTGGGTAGTGTACCTCTTGGTGAGAGTTGATTGACTGCTAGACATGTCTCTAATATGCACTCAAAGACATTTTGCCCAGTTGACGGACTTGATTTGATTGAGAAAAGCAGGATGGTCATTTTGATGAATGACTGTTCTGACCTACAGTAGATGTTAGAAGGTGTTGGGAGCAGTGGTTACGTGATGGCACGTACACAAGACAAACATGCTCTGGACAGCCCAGACAGACCACAAGTAGAAAAGATTATTTGATCCACCAACAAGGGTAAGCAGCTCCCACAGTTTTGTTGTCCACCACCTTTATTGTTGTGTCTCTGCCCGGACCATTTTAAGGCGCTTAGCAAAAAGAAATTTGGTGTCACGGTGCCCAATATGTGTCTGCTATTAACAGCCAGCCACAGTCGCCTTTGTTCGTGGTGTCGTGAATAAGAAACATGGACTGCTACAGACTGGAATCGTATTGTCTTTTACAATTTATCCAGGTTATGTTTTGGATCTGATGATGGTTGTCTTCGAGTATGGAGACCTTGTGGTTAACTCTTCAATTCTGCTCCAACTGCTAGTGTGATGATCTGGGGAACCACTGTCAGGGAGCCATCAGTCAGTCACTCCTAGTAGTCTGTCAGTCCTAGTAGTGATACGAGGGACACTGACAGCTCAGTGATATGTGCAGGGCATCCTGCGGACACATGTGCTGCCTCTTATGGCAGGGATTGCAACTGGCCTTTTTCAGAAGGATAATGTTTGCCCACACACAGCAAGGGTTTCCCAGAAATGTCTCTACCAGATACAACACTTCCTTGGCCTGCTTGGTCTCCAGATTTATCTCCAGTCAAGCATTTATGGAACCAGCTGGGACACCAGCTTCAACAACCTACAAATGTGCAGGATTTTCAGGCCCACCTTGCAGGATACCATACAGAACCTGTATGCCTCCACATCCAACCGTATCTCATCTTGTATCTAGGTTGGCGGCCACACAAGTTCCTAGAGCCTCCTTGCAATTGTACAGTTTTCCCAAATAAACTTATCTTTTCTCTCTAATGTTGTAATCATTTACATATATCATCATTACATTCCAACAACTCCTTCCTGGTGCATTATTCTTTATTTTTTTTTGTCAAGGAGTGTAAATCTGCCCATTCATTTGATGGACACACAGGTGACATTTTGTTATGGCTGTTGCAGCATATGACATGGCCTGGACAAGTAATTAGGAAATTGATGTATTAAGCTTCAATATTTCATTATATTATATTTATTAACTGTAATAAACCAAGAAATAGCTATTTTTCCTATCTTCAGGTTTCAATGTGATTGAATACTTGACATACAGGAATAATTTACCATGATGTTAGTTGCAGTGTAATGTAAAAAGCTCACACTACAATGCTGAGAACATATTTTTCGTTGTGGAATTTATTGAAAACTGGCATTGAAAGTAAATCATACCAAAGATTATTTGATTTGAATGTAATTGGTTTTCAATTTATCTGCAAATTCTCACCCAATGCAGATATATTTATACCTGAAAAGTAATGTATTTTTTACTTTATAAGCACACTCCCCCCCCTCAAAATGGCAGTGTGCCTTAATAAAGCAAATACTAATAAACGCTTCCATTATGGTAGCCTTTATTAGTATGCAGGAGACACGGGGAGTGGTGAGTAGAGCTATTAGCACTGGCTGTACTCACCACTCCCTGGTCTTCTTTTGGGCACCTATTGTGCTGCACCATCTGAAGCAGTAGAGGTAAGTTGTTATATTTATTTTACTGCCTGATCTGAGGTCTGATGAGGATTGGTTGTTCTGATTGGAGTGTTGGATCTGAGGTCTGATAAAGATTGGGAGCTTGATTGGGGAATCTGATCTAAGGTCTGATAAAGACTGGGGTTTAATTGGGGGGGGGGGGTCTAATCTGAGGTCTGATAAAGATTGAGGGTTTGATTGAGGGGGTCTGATCTGAGGTCTGATGAAGATTAAGGGGTCTGAACTGAGGTGTGATTGGGGGCCTGATTTGGGGGTATGATGAAGATTGGGGGTTTGGACGGAATTCCAGCAGCGCACGGCAGTGACGGATCCGTAAGACTGTTCCCGGCCAGAACAGTCTGCTGGATCTGCTTACCGCAGATGTGAAACGAGCCTTAGTGATCAATCCCTAATATTCTTAATAATTTATAGGACAATGTACATTATCTCATCTTCTGTAAGACCTCTATTTGGAGAAAAAGGGGAGCTTCTGTCATCATTCTAAAATAATTTTTGCAGCAGCTGAGGCATTAATTATAATTGTATAAAACTAATTGCAGTTGCTGTTTTTATTTTACAAAGAGACAGAGCACTACATGTCAGGCAAGCAGTGGATGGCACATAAGCAACTTTCTGCATAAAGGATCTGTGATTTCTGTTGCAGGAAGTAATAAGCAGTGCCTTGTTGAGCCCCACTGATCTCTGTATAATTGTCAGATTCTAACATCAGTATAGGGGGTGCAGAGGTTTCAGTTGCATCTGGGGTCCTGAAGGGTTCCAAAGGCCCCTCTACCCATAAGAAGTCACCAATATTATAAATGGCTAATGTGTGTATATATATATATATATATATATATATATATATATACATACATATTGTGGTGTTTCGCTCTGGTAGATAGGGTAAGTGAGGGCAGTACAGAGGCAAAATACAAGTTCTTAACTCAAAACGTCAGTGTTTATTTACACTTGAGGCAATTGCACAAAACAGCACGTAACTTTACAGTCTTGGTGTTAATTCACACACAATGGAAAGTTCATATAGCACAAGTCACCTTGCTGGCAGTTCTTCCCCCAGTAGTCCACAGCAGACTTTAGGGGGCCTGTTTCCCCAATGTACGGCTCTCAGCCCTCCAGCACGGGACAAAGCCTCAGATCCCAAAAACAGAGACATCTCTGCTGAGCCCAGCTGCCTATTTAAGGACAGCCAGGTGCTGCCAAAACCTGGACCGGCACTTAAACTCCGGTCCGGTATTTGACCTCACCCGGCTGGAAATCAGCCCAGCCACACATGCTGGGAGGAAAATACCTGCCTTGCCAGACTGCCAGACACAACCCCTCACTGTGTCACATACCCCCCCTTCTTTTGTTCAACCCTGCGGGGGTGGACACACATCAGACATTGCACGCGGGAAAGGGCATCCGCGTTTCCCTGCAACCGTCCTGCTCTGTGTTCTACCGAGAATTTAAAGTTCTGCAGATACAAAAACCATCTGGTGACCCGGGCATTCCTGTCTTTGGCCTGGCTCATCCACTTGAAAGGAGAGTGGTTGGTCACCAGGCGGAACTTTCTCCCCAACAAATAGTAGTGGAGAGACTCGAGTGCCCCCTTGATAGTCAGGCACTCTCTCTCCACTATACTGTACCTGGTTTTGGCTGGGATGAGCTTGCGGCTTAGGAAGACAACAAGATGTTACTCCCCGTTGACTTCCTGAGACAGTACAGCACCGAGGCCTACTTCGGAGGCATCTGTTTGTACCACGAACTCCCTCTTGAAGTCGGGCGTCACCAAAACCGGTGACCCACACAGGGCTGACTTCAAAACGGCAAAAGCCTCTTCCACCCGATCATCCCAGTGAACCATCACTGATTTTTGTCCCTTCAAGAGCCCTGTCAAGGGTGCGGCTAGAGTAGGGAACAAATCTCATGTAATAGCCCACCATTCCCAGGAATGACTTTATTTGCCTAGTGGTGACAGGTCGGGGCCAATTCCGTATCGCCTCTATTTTGTTCACTTGGGGTTTGATGACTCTACCCCCAATGACATACCCCAGGTACTTAGTCTCTTCTAACCCTATCGCACATTTTTTGGGGTTAGCGGTTAGGCCAGCTTTCTGAAGGGAGTCCACTACAGCCTGCACTTTGGGTAGGTGACTTTCCCAGTCGGTATTGTGAATGACAATATCGTCCAGGTAAGCCGAAGTGTACCGATGATGTGGACAAAGCACAATGTCTATTAGGCGCTGAAAAGTGGCGGGGTCGCCATGCAGACCAAAGGGTAAGACCTTATATTGATACAGCCCCACAGGCATGATGAAGGCAGTTTTCACTTTGGCAGCCTCCATTAAGGGCACCTGCCAGTACCCTTTTCGTGAGGTCCAAAACAGAAAAATACTGCGCTTGTCCTAACCTCTCGATGAGCTCATCCACCCGGGGCATGGGATACGCATCAAATTTGGAAACCTCGTTAAGTTTTCGAAAGTCGTTACAAAACCGCAACGTCCCGTCCGGCTTGTGTATCAATACTATAGGACTGGCACACTCACTTTTTGACTCCTGAATGACGCCTAGCTGCAACATTAGCTCCACCTCCTCCGATATGGCTTGTCACCGAGCCTCGTGTACCCGGTATGGTTTTAATCAGACTTTTGCCTGAGGCTCAGTGACAATGTCATGCTGGATTATGGAAGTGCGTCCACGGAGGTCCGAGAACACATCCATGTTCCGACTAGCAAACTCCCTGGCCTCCTGAGTCTGTTTAGAGGATAGGCTGTCAGCAATTTTTACTGTGGCAGCCGCCTCTTTTGCATCAGACAGAGGGGCCGGTACCTCTTCTCCTAGAAAACCCGGCCGCGGGCTGTCTTCTGTACAGGTTTCCCTATCTTTCCACGGTTCGAGTAAATTCACATGGTAAACCTGCTCTGGTTTTTGCTGCCCAGGCTGGTGTACCTTGTAGTTTACATCTCCAATTTTCTCGAGTACCTCATAGGGCCCCTGCCACCTAACCAGGAACTTACTGTCCACAGTCGGCACCAGAACCAAAACCCGATCACCCGGGTTAAAGATCCAGACCCGAGCCTGCCGATTATAGACCCGAATCTGGGCTCGCTGAGCTGCCTCCATATGCTCCATAACAAGAGGCAACACTGTCTCTATCCAATCTTGCATCTGGGTAACATACTTTACGTGGAGTGGGTTTACGTGGACACTTTTATGTGGAGTGGGTTGTTGTTCCCACGCCTCTTTGGCCACGTCCAAGAGACCGCGAGGGTGTCTGCCATATAGCAGTTCAAAGGGCGAGAACCAAATAGAGGCCTGGGGTACCTCTCGCACTGCGAACATGAGATAGGGCAGAAGGAGGTCCCAGTCCTTCCCATCTTTAGACACTACCTTTTTCAACATATTTTTAAATGTTTGGTTAAACCGTTCTACCAGACCGTCCGTTTGCAGATGGTAAACGGACGTCTGTAGTTGTTTTATGTGCAGCAACATACAGAGTTCCCTTATCACCTTGGACATGAAAGAGGTCCCTTGGTCGGTTAGAACCTCAGAAGTTTGTCTCTGTTCCTCCTGCTGTCATTCCAGTTCGTCTTTGTTCTCCCAAACACTCATGCTGACATAGCCTAGGTGCATGTGAACTGCCACTGTGATAAACCAGTTTGCGAGAAGTGCCAATAACTGGCAGGTTGATTAACAGGAGACATCACACAATCATCCCACATGACAAACTGATTTTTGAGGTTTTATGTGGCTAAATAATTTTGCTTTTAATCTGGCTTTTATGTCCCTCCCATTAGAGCTAGCTACTTGAAAATGTGTTTTTGCAGATCTTAGCAAACACTTGTTACTTCTTCGATTTGTATAACCCTACCACTTGTCCTTCTTGGTGTTGCAATTTAAATGTTTAAATTCATATTGCTATATATATTATATGGATGTGATTGGTTTAAAGAGGACCTGTAACCTCTCCTGACATGACTGTTTTAGTGACTACTTGCATTCCGATGAAATAACAATTGTGGAGCTTCATTTCTTAAATCTTTTATGTTGGTCCTCTTTAAGAATGTTAATAATTGTTAATATTATTAATAATCAAAATAGCAAGTACCATTTGTCGCCCGCTGCTTTATAGTCATCATCTCTTCTCCTGACAATCTGGCTTTCTTCATTGCTGATGTGGCTCGTGGACATCCCGATAAACTATAAGAAACATTACAGTGAAAAATGAGGGGTTAAGTGGTTATTTTTCGACTACTGTTAAAACCTGTTTTGTGTGTTTCTGGGCTGTAAGTGTCAGACAAAACATAAATAGCAGATGTTATCACATCACACTACACACAAACATTGTGTCATTGCATTAGCAACGGTTGATTGCAACCTAGACCTTATTCACTCAGTCAGTGTTTGGTCAGTGACCAACACCAGGAGTGAAGCCCACACAGAGTTAGGCTACTTTCACACTAGCGTTCGGGGCTCCGCTTGTGAGCTCCGTTTGAAGGCTCTCACAAGCGGCCCCGAACGCATCCGTACTGCCCCAATGCATTCTGAGTGGATGCGGATCCGCTCAGAATGCCTCAGTCTGGCAGCGTTCAGCCTCCGCTCAGCAGGCAGACACCTGAACGCTGCTTGCAGCGTTCGGGTGTCCGCCTGGCCGTGCGGAGGCAAACGGATCCGTCCAGACTTACAATGTAAGTCAATGGGGACGGATCCGTTTGTAGTTGACACAATATGGCTCAATTTTCAAACGGATCCGTCCAGACTTTACATTGAAAGTCAATGGGGGACGGATCCGTTTGAAAATTGAGCCATATTGTGTCAACTTCAAACGGATCCGTCCCCATTGACTTAGAATTTTTTCTAAACTATAATGCAGACGGATCCGTTCTGAACGGATCCAAACGTCTGCATTATAGGAGCGGATCCGTCTGTGCAGAAACCAGACTGATCCGCTCTGAACGCAAGTGTGAAAGTAGCCTTAAGGTATCATGGAAAGATTTGTACCTCTTCTGTGTTTCCTGACCTGTACCTGGTTTTGTCTCACAATCACTGATGGAAATCACCAATCAAACACTAACTTGTGAATAAGGCATTAAAGGCTATGTACACCTTCGGAGGCAATTTTTGTTTATGATTGCATTTTACCCATTTTTGGCAAAAAAAATCTAAATATTGAACCGTTCAGTCACAATGGGTTAACTGTTTTTCTAACTGTGTGACTGGTACATTCACTTTGTGCCGGTCATCTAATAACCCGTATCTCTAATTTACTAAGAGGTCATAAACACCTATCTAAAGGATATGGACACCTTTGTAAAAAAAAAATCATTTCTCTAATTGGTTCTATTTATCTATCTTTTTTTTGTTTTTGTTCTACAGCCTGCTGTGCTTACAGTTGACCGTCGTTTACAGAGAATCCATCATCTGATTTTCTGTAACGCGCTCACTTTCTCCCTCTCCTCCCCCTATCAGAAGCTTCCAGGTCTGACACACATGAAGCCCCGCCCCTCGAGAAGCCCCACCCCTCACAGACATCTCTCTTACCAGGAGCAGCTCCAGACTACATTGTGGTTACAGGATCTCTGGTGATGTCACAGTCATGTGATCAGCCATGTGTGTGGGAGGAGTTAGGGGAACACGGGCTCCTGTAGGACTGTGCTGGTGGAGAATGCAGAGGTACTTTATGTATGGAAGGTGTGTATAAAGCAGGGCTATGTCAGTGTAACCAGTCTATTGTACAGTTTTCTGTGTGTAATGTGCACACAGTAGTTCTATCTGTGTAATGGACGCGTAGCAGAGCTGTGTGTGCAATGTGTATATAGTAAACTATCTGTGTAATGGACGCGTAGCAGAGCTGTGTGCGCAATGTGTATATACACTGAACAAAAATATAAACGCAACACTTTCGGTTTTGCTCCCATTTTGCATGAACTGAACTCAAAAATCTGAAACATTTTCTACATACACAAAAGACCCATTACTCTCAAATATTGTTCACAAATCTGTCTAACTCTGTGTTAGTGAGCACTTCTCCTTTGCCGAGATAATCCATCCCACCTCACAGGTGTGGTATATCAAGGTGCTGATTAGATAGCATGAATATTGCACAGGTGTGCCTTAGACTGCCCACAATAAAAGGCCACTCTGAAATGTGCACAGTTTTGCCTTACTGAGGGGGGTCAGAAAACCAGTCAGTATCTGGTGTGGCCACCATTTGCCTCACGCAGTGCAACACTTCTCCGTTGCATAGAGTTGATCAGGTTGTTGATTGTGGCCTGTGGAATGTTGGTCCACTCCTCTTCAATAGCTGTGCGAAATTGCAGAATATTGGCAGGAACTGGAACACGCTGTTGTATACGCCGGTCCAGAGCATCCCAAACATGCTCAATGGGTGACATGTCCGGTGAGTATGCTGGCCATGCAAGAACTGGGATGTTTTCAGCTTCCAGGAATTGTGTACAGATCCTTGCAAAATGGGGCCGTGCATTATCATGCTGCAACATGAGGTGATGGTCGTGGATGAATGGCACAACAATGGGCCTCAGGATCTCGTCACAGTATTGGTGCATTCAAAATGCCATCAATAAAACGCACGTGTTCATTGTCCATAACATATGCCTGCCCATACCATAACCCCACCGACACCATGGGCCACTCGATCCACAACTAGTGTTGATCGAGCACCAAAGTGCTCGGATGCTCGAGTAGAACACCTCGGGATGCTTGGGTGTACTACCAAGCACCCGAGCACAATGGAAGTCAATGGGAGAACCCGAGCATTAAACCAGGCACCACCGTGCCAGATTCCCAATAGACAAGACTTCACTGTTCTTATCAGGAGGATGACTCTCAATCTCCTCATCCTCTTCGGCCTATCCACGCTGAACAGATGGAATAAACCTGCTGTGGGTACTAGGAGGAGTAAGAATTTTTGTTCAGTGTAGTAAACTATCTGTATGGGCATGTGGTAGAGCTGTGTATGTAATATGTATATCGTAGTATACATGTGGTGCGCACTGTGTATGGCAGCGTCAGGTGGGGGCTGTGTATGGCAGCATCAGGTGGGCGCTGTGTATGGCGACATCAGGTGGGTGCTGTGTATGGCAACATCAGGTGTGCGCAGTGTATGGCAGTGTCAGGTGGACGCTGTGTATGGCAGCTTCCGGTGGGCACTGTGTATGGCAGCGTCAGGTGGGAGCTGTGTATTGCGTTGGGTTGGCCCTGTGTATGACAGCGTCGGGTGGGCGCTGTGTATGGCAGCATCAGTTGGGCGCTGTGTATGGCAGCGTCAGGTGAGAGCTGTGTATGGCAGCTTCGGGTGGGCCCTTTGTATGGCAGCGTCCGGTGGGCCCTGTGTATGGCAGCGTCGGGTGGGCGCTGTGTATGGCAGCGTCTGGTGGGGGCTGTGTATGGCAGCGTGGGGAAGGCGCTGTGTATGGCAGCGTGGGGTGGGCGCTGTGTATGGGAGCGTGGGGTCGGCGCTGTGTATGGCAGAGTGGAGTTGGCGCTGTGTATGGTAACGTCAGGTGGGTGCAGTGTATGGCAGCATCAGGTGGGTGTAGTGTATGGCAGCATCAGGTGGGTGCTGTGTATGGCAGTGATGGGTGAGCGCTGTGTATGGCAGCGTCGGGTGGGCACTCTGTATGGCAGCATCAGGTGGGCGCAGTGTATGGCAGCATCAGGTGGGCGCAGTGTATGGCAGCATCAGGTGGGCGCAGTGTATGGCAGCGTCGGGTGGGTGCTGTGTATGGCAGCGTCGGGTGGGCGCTGTGTATGGTAGCATCGGGTGGGCACTGTGTATGGCAGCGTCGGGTGGACACTGTGTATGGCAGCGTCAGGTGGGCGCTGTGTATGGCAGCGTCAGGTGAGAGCTGTCTATGGCAGCTTTGGGTGGGTGCTGTGTATGGCAGCGACCGGTGGGCCCTGTGTATGGCAGCGTCGGGTGGGCGCTGTGTATGGCAGCATCTGGTGGGCGCTGTGTATGGCAGCGTGGGGTAGGCGCTATGTATGGCAGCGTGGGGTGGGCGCTGTGTATGGGAGCATGGGGTCGGCGCTGTGTATAGCCGAGTGGAGTGGGTGCTGTGTATGGCAGCATCAGGTGGGCACAGTGTAAGGCAGTGTCAGGTGGGCGCTGTGTATGGCAGTGTCAGGTGGGCACTGTGTATGGCAGCGTCGGGTGGGCACTGTGTATGGTAGCGTCAGGTGGGCGCAGTGTATGGCAGCATCAGGTGGGTGCTGTGTATGGCAGCGTCAGGTGGGCTCTGTGTATGGCAGCGTCAGGTGGGTGCTGTGTATGGCAGCGTCAAGTGGGTGCTGTGTATGGCAGCATTAGGTGGGCGCTGTGTATGGCAGCGTCGGGTGGGTGCTGTGTATGGCAGCGTCGGCTGGGCACTGTGTATGGCAGCGTCAGGTGGGCGCAGTGTATGGCAGCATCAGGTGGGTGCTGTGTATGGCAGCATCAGGTGGGCTCTGTGTATGGCAGCGTCAGGTGGGTGCTGTGTATGGCAGCATCAAGTGGGTGCTGTGTATGGCAGCATCAGGTGGGCGCAGTGTATGGCAGCGTCGGGTGGGTGCTGTGTATGGCAGCGTCGGGTGGGCGCTGTGTATGGCAGCGTCGGGTGGGCGCTGTGTATGGCAGCGTTGGATGGGCACTGTGTATGGCAGCGTCAGGTGAGAGCTGTCTATGGCAGCTTTGGGTGGATGCTGTGTATGGCAGCGTCCGGTGGGCCCTGTGTATGGCAGTGTTGGGTGGGCGCAGTGTATGGCAGCATCTGGTGGGCGCTGTGTATGGCAGCGTGGGGTAGGCGATATGTATGGCAGCGTGGGGTGGGCGCTGTGTATGGGAGCGTGGGGTCGGCGCTGTGTATGGCTGAGTGGAGTGGGCGCTGTGTATGGCAGCGTCAGGTGGGTGCTGTGTATGGCAGCGTCAGGTGGGCGCAGTGTATGGCAGCGTCAGGTGGGTGCTGTGTATGGCAGCGTCAGGTGGGCTCTGTGTATGGCAGCGTCAGGTGGGTGCTGTGTATGGCAGCATCAAGTGGGTGTACTACCAAGCACCCGAGCACAATGGAAGTCAATGGGAGAACCCGAGCATTAAACCAGGCACCACCGTGCCAGATTCCCAATAGACAAGACTTCACTGTTCTTATCAGGAGGATGACTCTCAATCTCCTCATCCTCTTCGGCCTATCCACGCTGAACAGATGGAATAAACCTGCTGTGGGTACTAGGAGGAGTAAGAATTTTTGTTCAGTGTAGTAAACTATCTGTATGGGCATGTGGTAGAGCTGTGTATGTAATATGTATATCGTAGTATACATGTGGTGCGCACTGTGTATGGCAGCGTCAGGTGGGGGCTGTGTATGGCAGCATCAGGTGGGCGCTGTGTATGGCAGCATCAGGTGGGTGCTGTGTATGGCAGCATCAGGTGTGCGCAGTGTATGGCAGTGTCAGGTGGACGCTGTGTATGGCAGCTTCCGGTAGGCACTGTGTATGGCAGCGTCAGGTGGGAGCTGTGTATTGCGTTGGGTTGGCCCTGTGTATGACAGCGTCGGGTGGGCGCTGTGTATGGCAGCATCAGTTGGGCGCTGTGTATGGCAGCGTCAGGTGAGAGCTGTGTATGGCAGCTTCGGGTGGGCCCTTTGTATGGCAGCGTCCGGTGGGCCCTGTGTATGGCAGCGTCGGGTGGGCGCTGTGTATGGCAGCATCTGGTGGGCGCTGTGTATGGCAGCGTGGGGAAGGCGCTGTGTATGGCAGCGTGGGGTGGGCGCTGTGTATGGGAGCGTGGGGTCGGTGCTGTGTATGGCAGAGTGGAGTTGGCGCTGTGTATGGTAACGTCAGGTGGGTGCAGTGTATGGCAGCATCAGGTGGGCGTAGTGTATGGCAGCATCAGGTGGGTGCTGTGTATGGCAGTGATTGGTGAGCGCTGTGTATGGCAGCGTCGGGTGGGCACTCTGTATGGCAGCATCAGGTGGGCGCAGTGTATGGCAGCATCAGATGGGCGCAGTGTATGGCAGCATCAGGTGGGCGCAGTGTATGGCAGAAGCGGGTGGGTGCTGTGTATGGCAGCGTCGGGTGGGCGCTGTGTATGGTAGCGTCGGGTGGGCACTGTGTATGGCAGCGTCGGGTGGACACTGTGTATGGCAGCGTCGGGTGGGCGCTGTGTATGGCAGCATCAGGTGAGAGCTGTCTATGGCAGCTTTGGGTGGGTGCTGTGTATGGCAGCGTCCGGTGGGCCCTGTGTATGGCAGCGTCGGGTGGGCGCTGTGTATGGCAGCATCTGGTGGGCGCTGTGTATGGCAGCGTGGGGTAGGCGCTATGTATGGCAGCGTGGGGTGGGCGCTGTGTATGGGTCGTGAGGTCGGCGCTGTGTATAGCCGAGTGGAGTGGGTGCTGTGTATGGCAGCGTCAGGTGGGTGCTGTGTATGGCAGCATCAGGTGGGCACAGTGTATGGCAGTGTCAGGTGGGCGCTGTGTATGGCAGCGTCGGGTGGGCACTGTGTATGGCACCGTCAGGTGGGCGCAGTGTATGGCAGCATCAGGTGGGTGCTGTGTATGGCAGCGTCAGGTGGGTGCTGTGTATGGCAGCGTCAGGTGGGTGCTGTGTATGGCAGCATCAAGTGGGTGCTGTGTATGGCAGCATCAGGTGGGCGCTGTGTATGGCAGCGTCGGGTGGGCGCTGTGTATGGCAGCGTCGGGTGGGCACTGTGTATGGCAGCGTCAGGTGAGCGCAGTGTATGGCAGCATCAGGTGGGTGCTGTGTATGGCAGCATCAGGTGGGCTCTGTGTATGGCAGCGTCAGGTGGGTGCTGTGTATGGCAGCATCAAGTGGGTGCTGTGTATGGCAGCATCAGGTGGGCGCAGTGTATGGCAGCGTCAGGTGGGTGCTGTGTATGGCAGCGTCGGGTGGGCGCTGTGTATGGCAGCGTCGGATGGGCACTGTGTATGGCAGCGTCAGGTGAGAGCTGTGTATGGCAGCGTCGGGTGGGCGCTGTGTATGGCAGCGTCGGATGGGCACTGTGTATGGCAGCGTCAGGTGAGAGCTGTCTATGGCAGCTTTGGGTGGATGCTGTGTATGGCAGCGTCCGGTGGGCCCTGTGTATGGGAGTGTTGGGTGGGCGCTGTGTATGGCAGCATCTGGTGGGCGCTGTGTATGGCAGCGTGGGGTAGGCGCTATGTATGGCAGCGTGGGGTGGGCGCTGTGTATGGGAGCATGGGGTCGGCGCTGTGTATGGCTGAGTGGAGTGGGCGCTGTGTATGGCAGCGTCAGGTGGGTGCTGTGTATGGCAGCATCAGGTGGGCACAGTGTATGGCAGCGTCAGGTGGGCGCTGTGTATGGCAGTGTCGGGTGGGCACTGTGTATGGCAGTGTCGGGTAGGCGCTGTGTATGGCAGCGTCGGGTGGGCACTGTATATGGCAGCGTCAGGTGGGCGCAGTGTATGGCAGCGTCAGGTGGGTGCTGTGTATGGCAGCGTCAGGTGGGCTCTGTGTATGGCAGCGTCAGGTGGGTGCTGTGTATGGCAGCATCAAGTGGGTGCTGTGTATGGCAGCATCAGGTGGGCGCAGTGTATGGCAGCGTCAGGTGGGTGCTGTGTATGACAGTGTCGGGTGGGCACTGTGTATGGCAGCATCGGGTGGGCGCTGTGTATGGCAGCGTCGGGTGGGCGCTGTGTATGGCAGCATCAGGTGGGTTCTGTGTATTGCAGCGCCAGGTGAGCGCTGTGTATGGCAACGTCAGGCGGGCACAGTGTATGGCAGCAGTGGTCTTATGTTTAGTGTATGATGTTGGATAAATGTAAAATTGTCTACATTTATTTCTGCACAGGAGACTAGCAATGGATTCTCTGCAGAAATATCAGCCTCATAATGTTATGTGGGCCTGTGCATTATATATGTGAATTACAGCAAAATTCCTACTCCTCCTCGGCTAAAAATACTCCTCAAAATTGTTAAGAGGAGTATTTTTACTCTTCTGGAAAAATGCAGTGCGACCTCTGCTGTCAGCTGTAACATACAGCTGACAGTCTGCTTCAAACTGCAGACATAGACCCTTCCATGTTATGATCCTTAGGGACCACTGTATGGAAGGGCTAACTATCGGGCCGCTGCTCTGCTGTGGCAGCAGCCCGATAACATACCCCTTCCTCCCCCCGCCGTGTAGGATGGCCATCCTCACCTCCATAGAAGCAGTCACCCCCTTCCCCATCAGGATGGCAGCAAGCTCCCAACCCGTCCCCCCTTCAGGATGGCCGGCACTGCAACAAGCGCCCCCACCCCCCTCCTTCCTTCAGAATGGCCGGCGAGGCAACAAGCCCCTCCCTCCCTTCCTTTAGGATGCCCGGCGAGGCAACAAGCCCCCAGCCCCCCCTCCCTTCAGGATGGCCCGCGACGCAACAAGCCCCCATCACCGCCCCCCAAGTCAAGGTTTGCAGAGCGGCAGCGGGGCAGAGTGTTAACTGTAACATACAGCTGACACTCTGCTTGAAACGGCCGACATCGGTGCTGGCACCGATGTCGGCAATTTAACCCCTTCCATGCCGCGGTCCTTAGGGACCGCTGCATGGAGTGGATAACCATCAGCTGCTGCTTTGCTGTGGTTACCATGGCAACCGGACGCCTTCAAAGGCATCCGGATTTCCAATGGTATAGCTGAGTCTGATCAGGCGTACTGTGAATGACAATACACTGCAGTACACTATACAGTGTACTGCAGTGTATTGTAAAGGCATTAGACCCACTGGGTCAAAAAAATTGTAAAAAAAATAAAGTGAAAAAAGTAAAAAAAAAAAAAAATTAAAAAAATCTAACTTCTTCCTATATCCACACATATAATTGGTTAAAAATGTAAAAACTATGATGAAATTGCAATTTTGCCCACCACACTTCCCACAAAATGGTATAAAAAGTGATCAAAAAAGTCATATGCACCCCAAAATAGTACCAATAAATCCATCATCTCATCCCGCAAAAAATGACCCTCTACCTAAGACAATCGCCCAAAAAATAAAAAAGATATGTCTTTCGGAAAATGGAGACACTAAAACATAATTTTTTTTTGTTTCAAAAATGCTCTTGAGTAAAATCAAAATATATTTTAAAAAAGCAGACATATTAGGTATCGCCGCATCTGTAACAACCTGCTGTATAAAAGTATCACATGCGCTAACCTGTCTGGTAAATGCAGTAAAAAAAAAAAAATGAAAACCGTGCCAAAAAAGCCATTTTTTGTCACCTTAGAACACAAAAAGTGTAATACCAAGCGATCAAAAAGTAATATTTGCCCCAAAATGGTACCAATCGAACCATCATCTCCTCCTGTAAAAAATTAGCCCCTAAATAAAACAATCGTCAAAAAAATATATATACAGTATATATGACTTTTAGAAAATGGAGACACTAAAACATGATTTTTTTTGTTTCAAAAATGTTTTTATTGTGTAAAATAAAATAAAAAAATGCACATATTAGTTATCACTGTGTCCGTAACAACCTGCTCTATAAAAATAGCATGCGATCCAACCCGTCTGGTGAACGCTGTAAAAAAATAAATAAAAAATGTGCCAAAAAAGCCATTTTTTATCACCTTACATCACAAAAAGTGTAATACCAAGCGATCCAAATTCATATGTGCCCCAAAATGGTACCAATCAAACCATCATCTCTACCTTACACCAGTTTTGATAAATCTCCTCCACTGTGTACTTATATGTGTGCATAGCATTGTGTGTCGTCACACTATACTAATCTATGTGGGAAAAGTGACCGCTCACTGTGCGGACTGCACACAATACTGTGTTCAGAAGAGAGTGAATGTAGTGAGAGCTGTCAGTAATGAGATCTATATTCTGCCTATAACACCATGGTTCTGACTGTAGATCTCTGCACTAATGTTATCAGCAGAAATATCTATTGTGTCTACAAATAATGGACTTTCTACAGAATGAAAAGTGAGAAATAGATCTGCTGATTACAGGCTGTAGCATACTGTAAGACTCACCAAGTTCCAGCAGCCTATATGTAAGTGGCTGATAGCTGTGCTGTGTAACAGGATGTGGGGGCGGGGCAGCAGAGCTTGTGCTGGTGCATGTGAAATCCACAGGAACGCTCCCAGATTCTCACAGGAGATGACAGCACTGAGCAAAATTCATATCAGAGCATTTCTGAGAGCATGTGAAGCAAAGCTGAACAAACAAGTGCAGTTTTATTATGTGCTGCATTACGGTAAGATATGGGGTTATTGATTTTTAGTGCACAAAGGTGTCCACAGCCTTTAATCATATCCTCCAAAATAAAAGAATGTGTCACTGTGCACTTAAGCTCCGTTCACATTAGCACCTTGTCTGCGAATTAAGAGTGGCATGGCAGCTATTGTATGAATGATCTGTTTTGAAACTGATACTAAATAAAGCTAGGTTCACATTTGTGGCAAGGGTTCTGGCAAAGGCATCCGTCGCAGATACCTGCAATCTATACTGGAAACCTGATGAAACCCTTTTAGTCAATGGGATATGCTGGGCACTAGTGGCAGGGGCGCACCGCCAACGAGGCGAGCTAAGGCAATGGCCTCAAGCCCCCTAGCGACAAGTGAGGGGCGGTGGCAGGGTCATGGGCAATGAGCGCTTCTTATCCTCAGGATGGTGATCGCATTGAATGCTGCATCAGGGCACGGGAGCGATGTCTCCCTGTCCCACTGTTCCCTCTGATAGGCTTCATAGGGAACAGTGCCTGTAGCTTATCAGAGACTGACACATGTGGCGTGATGATGTCATCATTGCCAGTGGTGTCACCGGTGGGGGGGACAGAGGGGGCCACGGCCCCCCCTACATCACGATGTGCCCCCCCAACTGAGCGGCTGCAGCCGGGCACAACAGTGAGATGAGCGCTTCCATTGCGCTCATCTCCATAGTCATCTGCCTGTGCTGCGGCGGGGGAGGGAGAGGAGTGTCCCTTCCCCTGATAGGCCTGCAGCTTATCAGAGGCCGGCGCAGGCGGCGCGATGACGTCATTGCGCAACCTGAGCCATACAACGCGGGTGTCACCGCCAGATCTCTGAGAAGTTCTGACAGACGTTCTTCAGTACCTCTTGCATGATGTTCTTTTGTTTTGGTTTCGTTTTGTCATCTCTCCTCCCTCTCCCAGTGATCACCTCCCTTTATATCCCCTCCCATACTGCTTCACTTTGCGGTTTATACCACTTCCGGGATTGTGCTCACTGCTAGTTGCTGCAACTGCTGGTTCCTCAGATAAGTCTATTCCTTTATTTGTGTTTTCCTATTGGCTTGATTCTAGCTGACTCCCTCCGTATTGAGTGCAGGGAGCCGGTGGTCGTGTCCCCTCACTATTATAGGGTTTTCAGGTGTTACTCAGTCTAGGTACGGGGGCATGCAACTTTCTATCATTAAGATCTTTGCATGGGCTGAGCAGTCAGGGAGAGCTCTAGGGCTTTTTGTAGGGCTCACCCATATGTTCCTTAGTTTGGGATCAAGTCAGTTGGATCTTTATTTGTGATTTCTAGTTTTCTGCAACACCATCCGTGACAGCGGGACACAGGCCGGAAGAGGCCTGCATCGCATCGCTGACATGGAGGTAAGTATAAGTGTTTTTTGTTTGTTTTTTACAATAGTTTTACAGGCACATTAGGGGGGTTTATTACTGGCACATGATGGGGGGCTTATTACTAGCACATGATGGGGGGGCTTATTACTGGCACATTGGGGGGCTTATTACTGGCACATGATGGGGGGCTTATTACAGGCACATTAGGGGGGCTCTTGTTACTGGCACATTAGGGGGCTTATTACTGGCACATTGGGGGGCTTATTTCTGGCACATGATGGGGGGCTTATTACTGGCACATGATGGGGGGCTTATTACAGGCACATTAGGGGGGCTCTTGTTACTGGCACATTGTGGGAGCTTATTACTGGCACATTGGGGGGCTTATTACTGGCACAGGATGGGTAGGCTTATTACTGGCACATGATGCGGGGCTTATTACTGGCACATGATGGGGGGGCTTATTACTGGCACATGATGGGGGGCTTATTACTGGCACATGATGGGGGGATTATTACTGGCACATGATGGGGGCTTATTACTAGCACATGATGGGGGGCTTATTACTGGCACATGATGGGGGGCGTATTACTGGCACATGCTGGGGGGCTTATTACTGGCACATGATGGGGGGCTTATTACTGGCACATGATGGGGGGCTTATTACTGGCACATGATCGGGGGCTTATTACAGGCACATTAGGGGGGCTCTTGTTACTGGCACATTGGGGGGCTTATTACTGGCACATTGGGGGGGCTTATTACTGGCACATGATGGGGGGCTTATTACAGGCACATTAGGGGGCTCTTGTTACTGGCACATTGTGGGGGCTTATTACTGGCACATTGGGGGGCTTATTACTGGCACATGATGGGGGCTTATTACTGGCACATGATGGGGGGGCTTATTACTGGCACATGATGGGGGGGCTTATTACTGGCACATGATGGGGAGGCTTATTACTGGCACATGATGGGGGGCTTATTACTGGCACATGATGGGGGGCTTATTACAGGCACATTTGGGAAGCTCTTGTTACTGGCACATTGTGGGAGCTTATTACTGGCACATTGGGGGGCTTATTACTGGCACAGGATGGGTAGGCTTATTACTGGCACATGATGGGGGGCTTATTACTGGCACATGATGGGGGGGCTTATTACTGGCACATGATGGGGGGCTTATTACTGGCACATGATGGGGGGATTATTACTGGCACATGATGGGGGCTTATTACTAGCACATGATGGGGGGCTTATTACTGGCACATGATGGGGGGCGTATTACTGGCACATGCTGGGGGGCTTATTACTGGCACATGATGGGGGGCTTATTACTGGCACATGATGGGGGGCTTATTACTGGCACATGATCGGGGGCTTATTACAGGCACATTAGGGGGGCTCTTGTTACTGGCACATTGGGGGGCTTATTACTGGCACATTGGGGGGGCTTATTACTGGCACATGATGGGGGGCTTATTACAGGCACATTAGGGGGCTCTTGTTACTGGCACATTGTGGGGGCTTATTACTGGCACATTGGGGGGCTTATTACTGGCACATGATGGGGGCTTATTACTGGCACATGATGGGGGGGGCTTATTACTGGCACATGATGGGGGGGCTTATTACTGGCACATGATGGGGAGGCTTATTACTGGCACATGATGGGGGGCTTATTACTGGCACATGATGGGGGGCTTATTACAGGCACATTTGGGAAGCTCTTGTTACTGGCACATTGGGGGAGCTTATTACTGGCACATGATGGGGGGGCTTATTACTGGCACATGATGGGGCGTATTTCTGGCACATGATGGGGGCTTATTACTGGCACATGATGGGGGGGCTTATTACTGGCACATGATGAGGGGCTTATTACAGGCACATGATGGGGGGCTTATTAGTGGCACATGATGAGGGGCTCTTGTTACTGGCACATGATAGGGGGCTCTTGTTACTGGCACATGATGGGGGGCTCTTGTTACTGGAACATTGGGGGGGCTCTTGTTACTGGAACGTGATGGGGTGCTGGGCTCTTATTGGGGGCACTTATTACTGGCACGTTATCGGGGGCACTTATTACTGGCACGTTATTGGGGGCACTTATTACTGGCACGTTATTGGTGGGCACTATAGGGGCATCTATTGAGGCCACAAAGAAGGGGTATTTTATATGGGGGGCTCTGTACAGTAGCATTTTATACTGGGACACATTATGGTGGGTACTATGGGGAAGGGGGGAGAGGAGTACTATGGAGTCATCTACGGGGGGCACTAAGAAGGGGAAATTTATACTTGCAAATTATGGGGGACACTGAGGGCATCTCCTGGGGCACGATATATGGGGCATTTTATACTAGTACATTATGGGGGGCACTAGGAGGAAGGGGGGAGAGGAGCACTATGGGGGCATTTACTGGGGGCACTATATAGGGGTATTTTATACTGGCACATTATGGGGACATTAGCTCAACTGTCACATTATAAGGAGAATTATTTCTACTGGGGGGCATTATGGTGGGCTTTATTACTCCCCCATGGTATGACCCCCTAGTAGCAGCACCAGCCTCTCCCTGCTCTGCTATCCATCTGCCCCTTCTCTAAATCCTTATCATGAAATCTTTCTCATTAGGATAAACACAACATCAGCTCCACCGAGCCCCCGGCCAAAGTGTTGAAGTGGTGTCCGAGATCCCCAAGGGTCAAGGACCATGTGATGAAAATAATAAAATCTACACAACACCTAACCCAAACACGAACTTCTTTGAAGAAGTCCGGGATTGGGTCTGGGTACCAAACTTGCCGATTTTTCTCATGCGCATGCAAAACGCTTTGCACTCGCGCGGAAAAATTGCGCATTTTCCCGCGACGCACCCGCATCCTATCCGGCCCTCACACGCCTGTGTGAAAGAGGCCTAAGATGTCTGTGTGCCACACACTGCAAAGATAAGAAATAAATCATCATGGTGGTCTGGTCCAAATGGAAAAGATGAGTAAAAAGAATGTCTTCATCAAAGGAGACATCACTGGATGTAAAAGGTATGGAATGTGGTACTGTATTACCCTGTATGTTTTATAGACCTGTATATTTTGTTTCTGATGTATGTCTTTAACAGTAGGGCTGAAGGGAAGGGGTTAGGCTGAAAACTTGACATTTGGTGGGGGCCCCCTAGCCACCTGGCTGATAGATGTCAGGCTTATATTGGATCCTTTGATTACCAGTTTCGGTTGCTTTACCGGAACAGAAAAACTGAATCTCACCACACTTGTTACCCAAGCCGAATACTGACGGCTCCCACTGACTTGTCAGGGATTGGCCACAAAAATAGTGCTGCAGACTATGCAGCAGTAAAAAAAAAAACACAGAAACCCAGAAACCCCAAAGGGACGTAAATAAAAGCCCATGTGATTGCTCCGTATTTTTTTCTTGTACAGATGGAATTTTATGGGCAGCAGAGTGAATCAGTAGTTAACACTGTTCCTCATAGCACCGGGTCCCACGTTCAAACACTACAAGTTAGACATGGAGTTTGTATGTTTTCTTACCACACTTGAAAAATACATAATTCTAGTGCGTGCATAAAAGCAATATCATATTTGGTGAACAGTGTAGAGGCCACCTTAAGTCTTGTTTAGAGTCCTATTTTCCCTTTACAAACAGTGCCACTATTTGTCTACAGGTTGTATCTGGCATTGCAGCACATTCACTGGAATGAGGATAAGTTACTGAATGCAACTGATACCCAATAATATAGAACACAATAGTGGGAATTTAGTAAGACTGGCTTTTCATATGTTCATCAAAAGTGATTTTGGAGTAAAATGCCCCAAATGTATTAAAAGGACAAATACATTTTTTGCAGTTCATGTTGTAAATTATAGGTACTATGTCGGGCATTCTTGCCCTCTTCCACTTAGCCCTGGAGAATAGTAAAAAGTCACAAACTTGTGTACAGGCAATGATAAATGACCCCCAATATTTTTGGGGAAATTTTAACACATAATCACCCTCTTAGAAAAGTACAAATGTATTGTACCTACAGTATGCATAAGCAATTGCAAAATGTATTATAGAAGCGATCAAAAGATCGTCTAATAAAGTCCCCTTGTGGGACTTGCAAATTGTTTAACAAAAAAAGTTGAATTTTTTTAAATTAAATAAATAAAAATTTCAAGATTAAAAATACACATTCTTTTACATTGGAAAAATGGGTTTTAATGGAAATAATTGCTACAATAAAACCCGCTCCACATGTTTGGTATCACTGCAGTCATAATGACTGGAACTACACAATTACCATGTAATTTCATATATTTCTAAGTGTAACAACAGAACAGCGGAACAACACAGAGTTATCAGAATAGATGCTTCGGAATAACTATTTTGAGGGAAATATAATTATCTATATAAGTTGAGCCATTTAAATTGCTGGCCAAAGCAGGAGAAACATGCTTTCATCAAGGCTCCAACCAGTAACAGCGTCCCCAGCTGATCACCTGCCATTTCGTGATACGTCAAGACATGACCTTATTTGATGCTATGGGTCTTACCTTCGGTGTGTAAGGAAACTACCACTGATGTGTCCAGAGCCATCACATCCTGGGGTAGGACAGGACATTCCTTCGGTTTTTCCAGATTTCCATGAGAACTGGGAACCATTTAAGTAGCCATCTTTCTGTCTCTTGGCTGCCAGAGGACATCCAGATGCACTGCGATGGGATGCATATTTCCCCGTCACGTGCCCTTGACCATCACACCCTGGGACTGGGCATCTGATGATAAAAAGAACATGACAACAGTCATTATTTTAAGCTGTTGAAGCAAATTCCATCTGATAAAAGCAAGAAAACCTTTTTTTTGGGAAAGGAACAAAATTGCAGTCATATGTGTTCAGCCTAGCTCTATGAGAGTATGGACACATGGTCAGGCTTCTTGATGCAGTTTTCGAAGCCAGAATCAGGAGTGGGTCATAAAAGGAGAGGAAGTATAAAGGACAAGGAAGGCTTCTTTTCTTTTTTGAATCCATTCCTGATTTGGCTTAAAACGCATTGGCCATACTCTGATGAGAAATCGTACATTGCTTAGCTTTATGCTTTGACATTTCTAGACATCACTAGTTTGAACTTCACCTGCCAAATGCCTTAAATCATTTTGGTACTGGTTCTTGTAACTTTGGAGTGCCACTTTACATGAACTAGAGTATTAAAAAATGTACAGTATTTTACCGCTGTTCCCTGATATGCTTGCTATGGCAAAAATAAATTTTATGTAAACAGATCTCGATGTACTGGAGTTTCATCTGCAAAGTTTGAGAATTGCTGTGCCAACTATCCTCTGAAGACTTCAGAATGTCAAGTAGTAGTCTATGACAGTCTATAGTTAGTTAATAGGCTTCTGTGTACATACTGCTGTACAATCATCATTCTCTGTCAGTCGACGGGACCGGGCGGCACAAAAGTTGTGAACTTATTCACCAAACCAAATACAATATATCAAGACATTGCAAATGTGAGAAAACTTGATAATTGGGTACAACTTAATGTGACATGTTGCAGGTAATCCCTTCCCACAAGCAACCTCCGATCCTCACAAGACCTCCTTCTCTACTCTCCTCTTATCTCCTCTTCCCACAATTACCTCCAAGATTTCTCCCTAACAGCCCTCGAACTCTCTCTACAGCAACATTTCAGACTCTCGCCTACAGTTGAAACCTTAAAAGAAACCTGAAAACTCACCTCTTCAGACAAGTCAGACAAGAAAAATACCATCCACAGAAAAGTGTGTAATTATAGGTGGCCAAATTAAGTGATATCTGCTAGGTTCAGGAGAGTTATATACTTAGAATGGATTGAAAAGTCAGGGACACAACCTGAAGATATCAGCAGTTATGGCCTATGAATGTGACAAGTGGGATCACAGCTTGACTACTGATTTCAAGAGGCTAAAAGCATATTTTACACTGCAAGAAACGTTCCTAATTGATCTGCAATCACATATAAAGCTTTTTCTTGAACTTTCACATCCTAAAAGTGAACATCAATTGCCAAAAAGAAAAGCTAAATGCACTTATTTATCCTGAAATGATGAGATTAATGTAACCCTTATATTGATGCAGCAAGTGACTACAGGTCTGTCATGCATGAGGCCTTCAGAGCGATGGTGGACTGAGCGTTTCAGGTGTTAATGGGGTTTTCTGGATTTAGAACTTTGAGGTACCTCAGGATAGGCAATCAATAGGACCACCACTGATCTAATATTGACGGCCTATCCCGAGAGTAGGCCATCAACATCCCAACCCCTTTAAAGGTTAAAGGACCTTACCAACCACATAGATAGGCTTGTAAAACCTTAAATGACTTAGATGCTGTAGGCCTCCTCTAACCAATAGTTCCCTCTTTGATTCCAGGGATGGCCTGCTGTTGGTGGAGGTTTGGGTATTGGAATTGGGTTTACTTTGTATATTATAAATTGTTATACTTGTCTCTGTTGAATCCTTGATTGACTAATGAAATAAAGAAAAATTAAAATATAAAAAGAGACTGTAGTCTTCCTCTAACCATGGATCTCAGGCATTACCCTAACTTCTGAGTAGGCAGTCCAGCACAGTCTTGAGTAATTTATGATCTGGAGAACTTCCCCAGCCTAGTGGTGAGTGACAGTCTTATGTGTACCAGCTCTTTGCAATTACAAAAAGAAGTTGAGAGAAATCCAGCTCCACTTGGATAAAGGAATGTGCGTTTATTCAGCTTGCGGTTAAAAACTCATCCATGAAATACAAATATTAGCAGTCTTGTCTACGCGTTTCGGGCTACCAGAGACATTTCCAGCCCTTCTTCATGACACGTGTCATGAAGAAGGGCTGGAAATGTCTCTGGTAGCCCGAAACGCGTAGACAAGACTGCTAATATTTGTATTTCATGGATGAGTTTTTAACCGCAAGCTGAATAAGCGCACATTCCTTTATCCAAGTGGAGCTGGATTTCTCTCAACTTCTTTTTGTAATTGCTGCCCGCACCTGACACGGGCCATCCGTGCTCACAACCAAAGGAAAGGCAGGTGAGAGCTGCTACACTTCTCTTTTCCTCAGCTTTTTGCAATGTCCTATATTTTAATGAAGTTCACCTATATCTGAGCATGCATAATTTACTTTACTTTCTGGAAAAGAAAGGAGTGAGCACTCACACCATCTGGACCATAGGATATATTATTTAATATATGGTATGCAATAAATCACAACAACATTCAAATATAGTAAAATTTCATAAAATAATGGTTGGCACCAACATAAAATAACACTGACGGATGAAAATTGAACAATCTTTGCGTGCTTGGTAAAAGCACTTGGACCGCAGACAGCAGTTTTAGTGTCCCACAGAAGTAAATGTGACTCCAAGTTGATAATCGAGTGTCCTCATGTGTATTAATATGTCTTCTGATATAAAAGTCTCTCCACAGTTAATCCGGTATAGCCGCACAGGGCTATGAATAGCACACCACTCAGTATAAAGTTCAGGTTCCTACCTTATCCCAAGTTGTTCCAAATCACCACGCTGAGCCGTCCTGCCACGAGAAGCGAGTGATGCCGGCCGCTTCGGCGTCTCACGTAGCAAATCTCGGGCTGCTGACGTCACAATATCGCGGGATCACAAGATTCCTATCAGCCGAATCATGTGATCCCGCGATATTGTGACGTCAGCAGCCCAAGATTTGCTACGTGAGACGCCGAAGCGGCCGGCATCACTCGCTTCTCGTGGCAGGACGGCTCAGCGTGGTGATTTGGAACAACTTGGGATAAGGTAGGAACCTGAACTTTATACTGAGTGGTGTGCTATTCATAGCCCTGTGCGGCTATACCGGATTAACTGTGGAGAGACTTTTATATCAGAAGACATATATTAATACACATGAGGACACTCGATTATCAACTTGGAGTCACATTTACTTCTGTGGGACACTAAAACTGCTGTCTGCGGTCCAAGTGCTTTTACCAAGCACGCAAAGATTGTTCAATTTTCATCCGTCAGTGTTATTTTATGTTGGTGCCAACCATTATTTTATGAGATTTTACTATATTTGAATGTTGTTGTGATTTATTGCATACCATATATTAAATAATATATCCTATGGTCCAGATGGTGTGAGTGCTCACTCCTTTCTTTTCTGCAATTTACTTACTTATTTTGGGTTCGGGCACCCAAGTTGTGAGTTAGTAGCACCTGCCCATAACCACCCGAGTGTGAGCCAACCACCAATTTATTACTACTTTACTTTCTACAAGAAATCTAACCTACTGGGTGAGATTTATCAAAACTGGTGCAAATGAAAACTGGATTTCACATTTGATTTTCCAGAGGAGCTCTAAAAAAATGAAAGGTGGAATCTTATTGGTTGCTATAGGCAACTAAGCCAATTTTCCTTTGCACCAGTTTTGATAAATCTTGTCCAATGTGTACCATCAAACTTCAGATTATATTTTGCCCTAGTGTGGCGTATACAGTAATACAATTTCCCTATATGACACTCACTCAAGTTATCTGTAAACATATACAGCCAGGCCAGATTTGCAATTTTGTGAACCAGTAATTTTACCTGTAATCTAAATAACAAACTTTATGGGCATAGGAGGAGCTAAAATGGTGCCTATTGTAACCAGCCCAAACTATTCAGACTTCCAATGAAAAAGTCCTTAATGAATAATTACAATTGGTAGGTTTTTCTGTCAATAGCATTTTCACTTGTCATGAGGACATCCATAAGACGTCTTGTGAAGGTAAAGTCCATGGGTGCAACCACTCATGAGAGGCTGAAAGGACAGAGCTAAATCAAATACAGGGGGAGATTAATCAAGCTTCTTCTAGTTTTCTGCTATAGAAAAGTTGCAATTTTTGCCACAAGTCCCAGTTTGCAACTTTTTTGCTTTTTCCGATACCCTTGCCATTTTTCAAAAAAAAAGTGGTCTGAGAATGGGTGGGAAGTGGTGGTCCTCCGGTAGGACTTTCCCAGTCCAACTCATTTAACAACATGTGTGCCACTCTCTGGAGTAGATTTTAGTTCTGGCGCATGGTCGGCACATCTCACATCAGCACAGGACAAAATTAAGACCAATGTACATTATTCCTCTCTTAATATATCTCCTCCTCCAAAGTGTGGAGGATCAAACAGAGGATTGGAGGGCCAGATGGTTAGGAGCTACAGTGTTAGTAGATGCACCTATGGACATAACCTGGGTCTGGCATCTCAGAGACGTCCTAAATATGTGGGTTTTGAGTGATGACAGATGCCCTTTCAATTTCAATCACAGCAGGTGACAATCTAACTCCATTAGCAGTAATGACTTGTGACAGAATATTATGAGGAACCTGATTGGTTCTTGGTCTTCTTTGTCTTCTTTGCTTTGTGCTATCTTGATCCCGCTTTTCTTTGCCCTGGGACAGCCCGAAAGACTGAGAAGAGAAACAGAAAACAGAACACAGTCAATACCCAGTAAAGCTAACCATACATTTTAAAGAGGTTCTCCAGGAGTAGAATATTAATGTCCTATCTTTATGGTAGTTATCAGTATTTGATCAGTCGAGATCTGACTCCTGGTTGAAGCATGGCTTACTCTTTATTGTTTGCTCAGGCACATCGCCATACATACAGTAATGGACATGAACGGTACTGCAGCTCAGTCCTTTGGAACTAAATTGCGGGACCAGGCACAGCCACAAGCAAGTGTACGGTGCTGTGCCTGGGTACAGACATCTGGTGCTCCACGACCTTTTCATCCAGCTGATCATGGGGGGTGTCAGAAGTCAGGCTCTGATCAAATATTTATGGTCTCTGCTAAGGATAGGCCATCAATGTTAAAGTCCCAGAAAAGTTGCAATGATTGTACAATCATTAACATTACATCTACAGTAGAAAACAATTGGTGTTGACCGATGGACCAATACTGTTGGTCAGAACATTTTTCGTTCAAGCTTTTCCAGGTCTAGTGGTAAACTAATTTTATGATATTTCCAAAAATAAACATTTTACACTGGAAGAATCATTCACATTGTGGGAAATACGGCCCACAGATAAGAATGACATTGTATTTATGCTCCTTTCCCAACAAGCTATCCGTAAAATACATTTGGAAAGCTCGTCCTCTTGGGAGAAAATCGTTACCTCTATGGCTGGCTTAAGGGTATGTTCACATGGACAAGATTTCAATTGCATGGAATGGGATTACTGTAAGTTCCAGTCACACAGTGAAGTTAAGATCTGTGTGGCACAAACCACAGCGTACTGTCTTACAGTTTTCTGTGATATTTATACCTTCTATGGGAAGCATAGTTTCCAGTAATATGTCCAGAACCATCGCAGCCAGGAGTTGGACACCTAAAGCCAGAAAAAGCAAATATCATGTAATTCAAAAAGAGAGTGACATGGTATCAAATGAAAGGGGTGCTATGAGAAATAAGAAACAGTGCCACTTATATCCATAGGCTGTGTCTGGTATTGAAGTTTAGTCCCTATTTGCCCTATGGACAAGAGTGACGCTGTGAGAAAAGCATACCATTTTTTATTTTTTTATGGTTCCTTTAAAGAGGTTTTCCGAGTGTTTTATATTGATGACCTATGTCTAGGATAAGTCATTAGTATGTGATTGGTGGGATCCGAAACTCAGCACTCCTGCCGATCAGCTGTTTAAAGCTAACCGAAGCACCGTGGCCTCTTCAAAAAGCCGATTGGCAGGGTTGTCGGGAGCCGGATCCCTGCCGATCAGATTCTGATTACCTATCCTGAGCATAGGTCATCAGTATAAAACATTTGGAAAAACCCTTTAACTAAAACGTATAAAATATTTGATTTTAATAATATATGACTTGTTTTTATAGATAGTGAAAAATATGTAGCCTTACGTAATACTGCAAATTACTTAATATGGAGGACAGTGGTTATAGAAGGGTCAGGGTTGATCCAGATGCTCTGCCAGCAGGACCATTAGTCCAGTCTGCTCTGTATACATAAATAGGTGTCTATAGATATATCAATTCCTAGAGGTTAATTATATTATTACACCACCTAGAGGTTGATTATACTATTACACCCCCTAGAGGTTGATTATACAGTATTATTACACCAACCTAGAGGTTTATATAAGTTTACACTGCCTAGAGGTTGATTACTTTATTACACTTTCTAGTGATAATTAATCACTAGAAAGTGTAATAAAAGTTGTTTATATTATTACACCCCCTAGAATAGATGATGATTATACAGTGGTATTACACTGCCTGTAGGTTAATTATATTATTACACTGCCTAGAGGTTGATTATACTATTTCACCACCTAGAGTTTGATTATAGAGTATTATTACAACACCTTGAGGTTATATAGATATTATTACTCTGCCTAGAGGTTGGTTACATTATAGCACTTCCTAGATGTTAATTATATTATTACACCATCTAGTGATTCATTATATTATTACACCACCTAGAGGTTGAGTATATTATTACACCACCTAGAGGTTTATTATAATATTACACCGCCCAGAAGTTGATTACATTACATTGCCTAGTGGTTAATTATATTATTACACTATCTAGTGATTAATTATATTATTACACCACCTAGAGGTTGATTATATCACTACACCACCTAGAGGTTGATTATATTATTACACCGCCTAGAAGTGGATCATATTATTAAATCTCCTAGAGGTCATTAAAACAAATAAATATCTGATGAATTTTCTTATGATTCAGAGGACTTTTTGATGGTCCATTACTTGTCACATTGTATGAAAAATCATTATGTCTATGATCGTCTTAAAGAAAACCTTTCAATGTGCCAGGCCTATCTAAATATATCCATCAACATGATTTTCTCAAAAGTTATATTAGCGGGATCAGTTTCACATAACAAAAACCCCTAAAGTGCGGGTTCAAAAAATTCAGCATTTCCTGGTTCCGTGTGTCCACATAAGGTGCCACGTGATCTCTTTCCACGCTGTTGATTGGCTAAGCAGGATCATTACTGAGTCATATACACGTTTACATGATCATTCTCAAATTTTTATGATCTGTTTGCCAGTCGGCGTCATTGCTGGTCATCATGTGATGAAGGTGCAGACTTGTTGGGGATGATACATTGCCATATTTGCCAACTTTTATGACTTGGCCCCCGGGAGGTCCAAGAGAGTTTTTCAAGCATAATCACCTCCCTTTTCTTTTACACACATTTTATTTTTGGTCACTTCCCTTCGAATGACACAGTGCTGCCCCATCATTGTGTGTTTGGATGCCAGGGCTGAGTCTGATGATGCAGCATTCTAGCTAGGGCTGCTGGGGTGATGCACACAGCTATGGCTGCTCTCCAGGAAGTTCAGGGAGGCTTCTGTGGTTCCTGGGCTATTTGCTAACTCTTCTGGGAGTCTGGGAGGTTTCTCCTTTTTTGGAAGCCTCCTCAGTGTTCTGGGAGAGTTGTCAAGTGTGTATGTTGAAAACTGCTGAATACTCTGCTCCTGCAGGATCATTTTTCCAATCTGCTGGGGTGTAATAATATAATTAACCTCTAGGTGGTGTAATAATATAATGAACCATTAGGTGGTGTAATAATATAATGAACCACTAGGTGGTGTAATAATATAATGAACCTCTAAGCGGTGTAATAATATACTGAACCTCTAGGTGGTGTAATAATATAATGAACCTCTAGGCGATGTAATAATATAATGAACCTCTAGGCGATGTAATAATATAATGAACCTCTAGGCCAAGCATGCTCAACCTGCGGCCCTCCAGCTGTTGCAAAACTACAACTCCCAGCATGCCCAAACAGCCTACAACTATCAGCCTACAGCAGGGCATTGTGGGAGTTGTAGTTTTACAACAGCTGGAGGGCCGCAGGTTGAGCATGCCTGCTAGGCGATGTAATAATATAATGAACCTCTAGGTGGTGCAATAATATAATGAACCACTAGGCGGTGTAATAAAATAAGCAACTTCTAGATAGTATAATATAATCATTACATGTACTGATTAGTGAACAATCAATAGTAGGTTATACAGGATGAGGTTTCAGACCATCATGCACCATCAGAGAAAATCCCAGCATGCACCATTTAGGTCTGATTCTCCCGCAAGATATCCGTGTTCTATGTATTGAAAAAAATCGCTGGTGTTTGGTGTCTGGTACACGGACTACATTTTCATATTGCTCGCTGAAAGAGCCTTTAGAGAATTTCATAAATCTTCTCCAAATTGATTTTCAATCTAAAATGAACCAGTTCTTCAGCTCTGCTCTGGCTGCTCAGCCTCAACAATCCCTGAAAAGATTCAAAAGATCTTAAATCTATAACCTACAGCATCACTTGCACCAAAACCCTTTGTGTTTCCAGAATTTCTCCTTTGTGATCAGGGAAATCTAATCTAACATACAAGTCCTGACTGTCTCCACCTAGACTGGCCAGATGGTGGCAGCATTGATCCATTCATCCAGCGTTCATTATGTAATCGAGAACTGCAGAAACCCAGCTGTCAATTTATCAGATACATAAATAAGCAGAAAATAATTGTGGCGCGTCACATTCGAGGTTGGGAGGTGTTATCGCTAAACACCAGATCATATGTTACAGACATTGGCAAAGTATTCCCTCCTGAGATATTCGTTTCACAAGTTTTCTTATGCAAATGATCTAAAGCGATAATTAGCTGAAATGAGAATGACATAAGCAGGGGAGGGAGCTCTGCCATTTACTCCTGGTGTAAAATTTCACGTTTTTCTTTATCATAAAGTGGAGCATGAATTTATTATGTGAATTTATTCCTGATGTGCGGTGAGAGGTGTTCTCTCCTGCGCTATTAGTGCCGCCAGATGATTTACGTACAGCACATATTTCACAGGTTTTACCAGGGTCCAGAACAATAAGGCTCTGAACATACTGACAACTTCCAGGTACCATGAGATGTTTAGTTTTGTATTAACTAGATTGTCAGAGCCTGTCTGTGTCTAGTTTCACAATGGTTGGGGTACCGCTGTCTGATCTATACCTAAACCTGTATCTTCATCACAGCACCACCCTTGTCCGCGGGCTGCGTCTGCAACTGGAATACTAGATGTGACCTATGGACCAGAGTAGTGTTGTTTCTGGAAAAGGAAGACCCTTTTTACTTTTAAATGAAAAGGGTTCCAAAAATAACATTCCCTAAACAAATATCGCCGCGTTCATAACAATTCTCCCTATGCAATCATCATGTAATTTATCACGCATAGTGAATAGAGATGGCCTTGCGGCGCCATATTCTTTTGCATTGTGATGAACTTTGACCCATGACACATCCATCAGGTGGGACAGGACAGCCAATTGAGACGTTTCCGCACATGGACACACCCCCACCCTATCACAGAACCTTATCTGGCAGCCATTTTACATTCTGTGTTTTGCCAGTGTAGAGAGAGGTTACTTTGTGGAGCAGGGACAGGCTGTTAGGGACACCAAACGCTAGCTAATAGGGCAACAAAAGTCCTTTTAAGGACTGGTATAGATGTGCTATTGAAAGGTGTGATATACTGAGGGGTGTGATATACTTATAATACACTTTCTAACATAGAAAGTATATTATAGTGCATTTGTATTGTGCAGCAGTTGTGTGCGGTTCTGCTGCGATACCGCAGCTATATAGAGAGACAAACGCTATTAGAACAACTAATTGCAACGGGTGTGATATACCTGTTGCCCCCCAAAAAAACGGATTGATGGGTGTGATATACCTATAATATACTCTCTAACATAGAAAGTATATAGTGCATTTGTATTGTGCAGCAGTTGTGTGCCGTTCTGCTGCGATACCGCAGCTATATAAAGGGACAAGCGCTATTGGAAAAACTATTTGCAATGGGTGTGATATACCTGTTGCCCCCCAAAAAACTGATTGAGGGGTGTGATATACCTTCTTTCACAAAATACTGATTGAGGGCTGTGATATACCTGTTGCCCCAAAATACTAATTTAAGGGGTTCAATATACCTGCTTCCACCAAATATTGATTGAAGCCTGCGACATACCTACTTCCACAAAATACTGATTAAGGGGATTGATATACCTGTTTCAACAAAATACTGATTAAGGGCTGTGATATACCTGCTTTCACAAAATACTGATTAAGGGCTGCGATATAACTGCTTCCAAAAAGTACTGATTATGGGGTTCGATATACCTGTTTCCACCAAATATTGATTGAGGCCTGCGATATACCTGCTTTCACAAAATACTGATTAAGGGGTTTGATATACCTGTTTCCACCAAATATTGATTGAGGCCTGCGATATACCTGCTTCCACAAATACTGCTCTTCTCTAGGGACTTAGGCACATGGTCATTTTGATAATGACAGGCAGAGGAAGAGGCAGGCCGTTCCGCAGGGGTGGTAGGGGTCGGGCATGTGCACCAGCCCGGAGGCTAAGTGGGAAGTTGAAGAAGGCTTGTGCGATTACGTCAAAGGACTCACCAGAGTTGGTAGAGTGGCTCATTCAGCCCCCAAAGACACTACTACTAAAACCATATCCCATTATTTTCCCATCCCTTCCCACACCTTACCGATGTGCAGCCATTCTTGACATCAGATGAGGAAGAGGAGGTAGCAATGGCCACCACCCAGCTGTCTGACGACAGTACCCAGATCAGCCTAAGGAGGGAGGTCCCCGCTGTTGCTGTCTACTCCGAGATCTCAAATGTCAGTGGTGGTGAAGGTGACGATGATGACATGTCGATGGACGATACGTGGGTGCCCACAAGAGAGGAAGAGGAGGGGAGTTCAGAGGGAGAGACGGAGCAGCAGAGAGGAAGGAGAAGGAGGAGAAACAGGCAAAGCTCGCAGGGCACAGGAGGCAAAAAGCAGACTGCAAATGTATCTGGAGTGAGCCATCCACCACGGTCACTTCTGGCGCTCCCAGGATGCCGGCACATGGCTCTGCAGTGTGGGCTTTTTTTAACGTGTCAGCTGCTGACAATAGTGTTGCCATCTGCAGCCTGTGCAGTCAACGCATAAGTCGCGGTAAGCCCAACACTCACCTAGGGACGACCGCCTTAAGAAGGCACCTGGCCTCCCATCACCGAGCCCAGTGGGAGCAACGCCGTCAGAACCCACAAAGCCACACTCCCGGCACTCCACGTCCTGCCTCTTCTCCTTCTACTCTCTCCTCCCATTTGTCCTCCACTCCACCTTTCACCGTGCCGTCGTCGCGTTCATCTGGCAGAAGGCAGGCTTCCGTAGCCCAAATGTTAGAGTGTAAAAATTTGATGACACCGGATAACCCTCTTGCCCAACAACTGACCGCTGGCTTGTCGGAACTGCTAGCCCATATCTACTGCCATATAAACTGGTGGACTCGGAGGCCTTTAGAAAATTTGTGGTCATTGGCACACTGCAATGGAAGGTCCCTGGAAGGAAATATTTCTACCAGAAGGGCATCCCAGAGCAACAGAACATGGCCACGTACAGCGGCAAGTGAATATATCTCTGGCACACAGTGTCTGTGCCAAGATTCATCTGACCACAGACACGTGGTCTAGCAAACACAGGCAGGGAAGGTACATAACTTTTACTGCCCGCTGGGTGAACCTTCTAAAGGCCGTCAAACATGTAACCTGTGGCTCTCATGTGGATTTGGTGTTACCGCCATGGATTGCATGCAGGTCTGCCTCTTCTTCTCCTTCCCCTATTCCATCATCCTTCTCCTCCTTTTCCACTGCTACTGCCTCTTCCGCTGCGCCCCCCAAGCTTCTCAGAACCTATTCGATGTGCCATGTGAGACATTGCCATGCTGGGGCTGTTGTGCCTGGAAGCCAAGAGCCACACCGGTCCTGCACTGCTTTCAGCTCTGCGGTCACAGGCCGATCAGTGGCTAACCCTGCTCAATTTGACAGTTGGTAAAGTGGTGTGCGACAACGGTGCAAATCTGCTGAGCGTGCTGAAACAGGGCAAAATGAAACACATCCTGAACTTAGTCTTGCAGCGATTCGTTGCCAAATACCCCGGGGTCCAGGACATCTTGCGGCTGGCCAGGAAAATCTCTGGCAATTTTAGAAGATCTTACATGGCCATGGCTGGCCTTGCTGACGTTCAGCGGCGACCCCACCTGCCCGTCAGACGTCTGATTTGTGACAGCCCGACGCGCTGGAAATCCACATTCTATATGCTTGATAGGCTGCTCCAGCAGCAATGTGCCGTTAACAACTACCTGTACGAACTTTGCAGCAGGATGTTCTTGGGAGCTTGTTTTTTTTCACCGCGCCAGTGGCTGCTCATGCGCGATGCATGCAGACTTCTGCGGCCATTTGATAAGATCACCAAACTGGTCAGTCGCAGCCAGGGCGCCATCAATGACATCGTACCTTACGCCTTCTTTCTGGAGCGTGCATTGCGTTGTGTCATTGATCAAGCCTTTAAGGATCAGGAGCAGGAAGTCGCAATGCTGAATGAATTCCCAGGGGGGGCTACTCCATCTGAGACAAATCAGCAGGAGTCTGAAGAGGATTCAGAGGAGGATGGTGGCTGGGGGGGGGAGAGGAGGAGGAGCAAGAAGAGCAGGCTTTGAGGGGGACTTTAAACTTTTCGGGGATCCCTGATGTTGTCCGTGGCTGGGTAGAGGAGACCGAGGACAACATTTTCCTGGGCGATAAGCAGGAACCAGGGCACTCCACCACTTCCAATTTAGTGCAAATGGGGGCCTTCATGTTCCAGTGTTTGAAGAGTGACCCCCGTATAAAAAGCATAAAGGGCAAGGACCAGTACTGGGTGGCAACGTACTTAGACCCCCGGTACAAACACAAAATGGCAGACATATTACCATCATGACAGAGGGCTGGCAAAATGCAGCATTTCCAGGCCTTGCTGTGAGAGATGCTGCATTCTGCTGTTGCGGGCTCTGGCAGAGGAATTTCCACCCACAGCGAAATAGGTGCGGGTACCAATCCTACCGCGCCTGCAAGAAGAGGGCGGTTTGAAGATGTGTTGATCACTTCGGATGTGAGATCATTCTTGCAGCCAACTCATCGACAGCCGCCCTCCAGATCCAGCCTCAGGGATGCCTAGACCGACAGGTGTCCGACTACATCGTGTTAACGGCTGATGTGATCAAATATAACAAACAAAGAAATCCCTCAAAGGAGTTGCTACGCAACTATTTAAAATTTTTAAATGACCCTGTTTAGTTTCCCCTGAAGACGCCGACAGGCTCGGCGAAACATGTAGGGACACAGGGTGTTGTATTTTAGGCAGGAGAAAGACAGGGCGATATTTATAGGTCTCTGGTATAAGAGAATCTATATCACTAACTGATTAAAAACAATTAGGAAAGTCCAAGTATATTGGATACAAGATGTGCACATGAATACTGGCCACTGACCCTGGAATTGTTACTCCTGAAGGTTTTAACTTTTTTGTTCCCAAGTAATATGTTGGTTTTAAAAGGATTATAATAAAATTGAGTTTTTTATATTACTAGTCAGAGGAGTTGCAAAAATACGCTTGGTCCTAGTGACCGTTAAAAATTAAAAACGGCTGATGTGGACTCTCTGAGAAGCGAGGAACCCCTGGACTACTGAGTATGCAGGCTTGACATGTGGCCAGATCTGGCAAAAATACCATGGAACTCTTGGCTTGCCCCTCGTCGAGTGTCCTGTGCGAAAGGACGTTCAGTGCAGCAGGGGGGATCGTGACCGATAAGTGCACTCGTCTAGCTCACGACAGTGTGGACTAACTCACATCTCTAAAAATGAATGAGGCATGGATCTCGGAGGAATTCAACACCTGTGACGACCACGTGTAATTGAATTTCCTCATGCCAGTCCACACATATATCCGCCACCACCCAGAACAAAGAATGGTCCTTGTCTTATGTATATACAGCGGCATAAAAGGCCCTTTTCTGTCAGGTGAATGCCTAATTTTTGGGGCCTGTACTGGCCGACAGTAAAATGTTTATCCAGTGACCGCCTAATGTACCTCCAGCCACATCATCACAAGTTATTTTCTGTCAGGTGAATGCCTAATTTTTGGGGCCTGTACTGGCCGACAGTAAAAATTTTATCCAGTGACCGCCTAATTTTCTTTTCTAGGCTCCAGCAGGGCACATTTTTGAGAGTTTCCCTTTAAGATGCATAAAAATGGCCCCTAATTAAAATACATATTTTTTGTGGGAATTTTTGCCATTGAGCCCCCTCTGGTATGTCACTGTCCATGTTGTGGGACTACTTGTGCACTTCTAGTAAGTATTTGGTGGCTGCAAATCTGACCTGAAGGTTTTTCAGGTTCGCCTGCCATTAAAGTCAATGGGGCCCGCCACAAACGCGCGGTTCGCGAACATTTGATCGCCAAGCGTCCCGACCGATGTTCGTCTACCTCTAATGGTGAACGCAGTAAAAAAAATGTCAGCAATGCTGTTTTTTGCTTGTTTGCGACAAAAAAAAAGCAATCAAAAAGTGTTATGTTCCTGATCAAGCCCCCACACTACTTCATAGAAAAAAAAAGTTATGGGTCTTGGGATGTGGCGATGAAAAGGCATTCATTTTTTTAAACAGTTTTTATTGTGCAAAAGTAGTAAAACATAAAAATAACTATATGTACGTATTTGGCATCACTGTAGTCATACTGACTCCAATGTCACAAGCCAATAATGGGGCTTCTTTCATTCTCTGCAGCAGAGAAGCTTTATGGACCCCTGTTAGGCAAGAAATATCCTAATGCAGGAAATGAAAGTTAGAGAAGATCGTATTCAAGTGACCGTACACCTTGGTAAAGGTATAGGAGCTAGAGAATGTGAATGGATTCTATAGAATAAAAACTTCTAGTTATTCAATTAAGGAGAATTTTTGCGGGAGGGAGAGAGAGATCGTGAGAGTCTCTGTTTGGAATTGAGTATGTTTCTATTCACTAGCAGCAAGTAGAAATCTTGAAGAAGATGGCGTATTAAAACACAATAGCTGTTTAACAGCTATTCATCTACTGCTGAGGACATCTCTGGCTGCAACTTCCACTGGCAAAATCAGCCAGCTCAAATCTGAATTCTTTAAAGGGGTTTTAAAGTTTGCATCATCATCATCTTTTATAATCATTTATGAACGGATTTGTAATTTTGTACCTTTTACCTTTATTGCTTCTATCTTCTGTTCTGGGCTGTGGTCACATGATCATGTCCATGCAGATCATACTTGTTTCCTGTGTTGTTCTGTCCATGGGCGTGTCAGTCATAGAGGAGTGTCTGAGTAATTATTTGGGTGGGAGGAGCTATAAACTAGCTGGCAGTGTTAGTGGCAGTGATAGGGGAGTTTCTATGTAAGTAGGTGGATGGGAGGAGCTATCAACTAGTTGGGTGTTGTTAAGGACAGTAATAGGGGAGTTTCTGTGAAAATAGTTGGGGGAGGAGCTCTAAACTAGCTGGGGGTTGTTAGGGACCTTGATAGCGGAGTTTCTGTGTAAATAGTTGGGTGGGAGGAGTTATAAACTAGTTGGGCGTTGTTAGGGGCGGGGCTGGAGCTGTGACAGAGGAAGGAGAAGTGCATCATGGGTTTGGTTGGATACAGCAACAGGAAGTGATACATACAGGATGGAAACAAACCAGAGGGATTGGTTTACATGGGGAAAATCGGTCAGGAGATTCCAAATTGAAAAAAGAGCATGGGGAAGATGTACAAGAGATAAGTGATTTCCTGAGTATATCTGTTCAAATCCATAGTAATCCCAATTTTCAGTTTTGTGTTTGAAACACATTTTGGTACCAGCACTAGGGCCCTAGGTTCGAATCTGACCAAGGACAACATCTGTATGGAGTATGTATGTTCTCCCTGTGCCTGCGTGGGTTTCCTCCGACAATCCAAAGACATGCTGATAGAGAGGATAGATTGTGAGCTCATTGGGGACAGCTTGATGCAAATGTTTGTAAAGCACTCTAAAATGTGTTAGCACTATATAAGTGCATAAAATAAATAAAATCAGCAGAAAGTTTTTCACAAAGTATGAACTTCTCTTCAATTGTGCTTTTGGCACCCATGAAGCCAACCGTAGCCCATACCACATTCTATATTCCCAGAGAAGAGCCTCTACATTGTACTATAACGCATAACAGTCTAGATATTCCGGTGACTGGATTATAGCACACCGTGCATCATATACAACATCCTTCCTTCCTTCAAAATTCATATATTTATTATCGCTCTCAGCATTATTGTCAAGAAAACAGCATGGCCGTCATTATATCAGAGCCTGCAACCACTACCAGGCAATTAGCAGCTAGCGTGTATTGCAGGGAAGGCATTCTGTATGCTATGTGTTGGCCTCAGTCACATTAGGGAGGCCTATAGAGGTATCTGTCGATATTTAATGATCCGCTTCCTAAACTTGCTTCCTCTTTAGAAATATAGATAAAGATTTTTGGTTTTCCACAGCTTCAAGAAGTGATAACCTCCACTCCATGAAGTGTACAACTCCATTGGGTTGCTACTGAGGCATATCACTCTTGATGGACTTGCTTCAGTAACAACTTATTTGCTTTTATCTGGAGTTTACATTGCCATGTGAAAGGAAGCATGCACTTGTAAAGTACAGCTAGATAGTGGTCCTCAACTCCTCAGAATAACCCCCACTGGTGGCCTCCGACACAGCTGTCTTTTTGCATAGTACTCAGAGCAGAGGTAATCAATATTAGGAACAGGGAAGACCCAGAACATGTGCTCCATAGCACCATGAAGCTCTACATTTGAAAAGACTTAGGCCCCTTTCACACAGGCGAGATTTCCACTCGGGTGCGATGCGTGAGGTGAACACATTGCACCCGCACTGAATCCGGACCCATTAATTTCTATGGGGCTGTGCACATGAGCGGTGATTTTCACGCATTACTTGTGCGTTGCGTGAAAATCGCAGCATGCTCCTCTGTGCGTTTTTCACGTAACGCAGGCCCCATAGAAATGATGCGGTTGCTAGGTGACGATCGGGATGGGGACCCGATCATTTTTATTTTCCCTTATAACATGGTTATAAGGGAAAATAATAGCATTCTGAATACAGAATGCTAAGTAAAATAGGGCTGGAGGGGTTAAAAAAATTAAATTAAATTTAACTCACCTTAATCCACTTGTTTGCGCAGCCGGCATCTCTTCTGTCTTCATCTGTGAGGAAAAGGACCTTTGATGACGTCACTACGCTCATCACATGATCCATGACCATGGTGATGGATCATGTGATGGACCATGTGATGAGCACAGTGATGTCATCAAAGGTCCGTTTCCTCACAGAAGAAGACAGAAGAGATGCCAGCTGCGCGAACAAGTGGATTAAGGTGAGTTAAATTATAATTTTTTTTTTTTAACCCCTCCAGCCCTATTTTACTTAGCATTCTGTATTCAGAATGCTATGATTTTCCCTTATAACCATGTTATAAGGGGAAATAATACAATCTACACAACCTTGAACCCAAACCTGAACTTCTGTGAAGAAGTTCGGGTCTGGGTACCACATTCAGTTTTTTATCACGCGTGTGCAAAACACATTGCACCTGCGCGATAAAAACTGAACAATGGAACGCAATCACAGTCAAAACTGACTGCAATTGGGTACCTACTCGCGCGGGTTTGCCGCAATGCCCCGGGACGCATCCGGACCTAATCCGGACACGCTCGTGTGAAAGAGGCCTTAGGCTCCCTGCAAACACATGCAATTTTGCTCAGCCATTTTTGTTCACTACAAAATAGCCATGTAACACTCAATTTTTTTCAATACTTGCATGTTTTATGTGTTTTTTAGCACTGTGTGAACTAACTGCATTTATTCCCCTATTGAGGAGATATCAAAATGCAGGGAAAAAATATGGTGAAAAACTGTTCCATATAAAATGCCCTCAAAAGACAAGGGGGCACTGCCTCCGATTGGAGAGGAAAAAGTTCAGTCTCCAGAAGCGTCAAAGTTTCTTTACTGTAAGAACTGTGAGGCCTCATTCACACGGCCGTTGCCCGGCCATGGCCGTATCGCAGCCCACAAAGAGTGGGTTCGCAATATGTGGGCACCGGCCGTGTGCTCCCCGCAACACGGATGCAGATCCATTCACTAGAACATGTTCTATTTTTTTGCAGTCGGATGGATCACGGACACATTCAATTTGAATGGGTCTCGATCCGTCCCGGCCGCCACACGGATGTTGCCCGTGCATTAGGGACCACAAATTGCGGTCCCCAATACACGAAACGGACGCACAACGGCCGTGTGCATGAGGCCTAAATCTGTGGAATAGATGTGGTCACAACAGGGACAGTGGACAGTTTTAAAATTGGTTTAGATGAATTCTTAAAAGTAAATGACATTAACGCTTCTGAAAATGTGTCACTTTTGGGATTCACATCCCTTGGTTGATGGACTTATGTCTTTTTTCAACCGTATTAACTATGTAACTATGTAACATTCTGTGTTAAAAAAAAGCCAAAAAAGCCCCAAAAAACAGTAGCCAAAATAAATTCTCATGTTTCCTGCGTTTCATATTTCCCATAGACCTCCACATCTAGAGCTGGCATTTTTTACACAAAAACTAAACCAAGATCCATAGGTACAAAAAATGCCCCTAAAAACACAAAAATGCACAAAAACACCACTAAAAATCTATGTGTGAATCCACCCTTAAAGGTAACCTGTCATCTCTTTTATGCTGCCCATAGTCAGGGCAGCATGAAGAAGTGACAGGACGCTGTCTCTGAGGCTCCCCACACCCGCCTGCTGATTGACAGTTTTATCCCTTTTTCTACCTAGGACAAAACTGTAAATCGGTGGTGGGTGGTGGGAGGGAAAGGAAGCTTAGAATTAATGGTCAATCTTCTCAGCGCACAACTATTCTCAGGTACAAATTCCAAAAACAGTAAGTTCTCAACAACCACATAACAGTAGCAGATAAATGACAGATGACAGGCTCCCTGATCTTAAAGAGGTTGCCCGAAAATAATTTGGAAACCCCCCCCCCCCCAAATTATTATTTTTTCTATCTCCCCTTAGTGGTGCCTACAGGCATATAGGCTCTGGTTTATTGAGACCGGCGTCTGCTGTGTCGGTCTTGATAGGACCTTCATTGCCAGAGGTGGCATATCATCTATAATGAGTAGGCGTAGGCCTAGTGATAAATGCCATTCCTCCTCTGGCAGTCTGTGTGCTCGAGTGAAATCCATGACGGCTTGGAGCTGTCGTAGACGTCAGTCGTTATTTACGCCGGTTTCTAGCATACTTAATGATCAATTTGTCAGGGCTGACTTCCCCGCCCGGATCCTGCCCTCACCATACACCCTTTTCGTAAACCTGACAAGGGTCGGCGTAAAATGGCAGTTACAAATAAAAAAGTTGCAATGACATTTTGCATATAGGGAATGATAAAGTTGCCCCCAAAGAATGATTGTACTTTATGTGGCTTCTCCCTCATGAAGGGGGGGGGGGGGGGGGGGGTCCTAAATTCAGTTAGCGCTCCTGTCTTAATTTATTCCATGGGATTAGGTGTATTGTCAGGACTCCTAGTCTGAGTTTGAAGCTATGCTGTGTATTGTAAGAACTAGTGTGGTCATTTATTAGGACCGGCATTTTAGATGCTGGTCTCAATCCCTCTGCGCCGGCGCCGGCCTCTACATAACTTTGGTGCATCCTCCACCGGTGCCTAACAGCCTTAAATCTACGCCCGATTCCTTGCTGGCATAGATTTAGATAAATTTCTATGCCAAAAACTTGTGTAGAAAATGCTAAATAAGATGGGCTTGCTGGACCGCCCTCTTTCCCTCCATGCCGCCTGTTTTAGAACTGGCGTACGTGGCATGAAAGGGTATATCTAATCATAAATGACCCCCGCGCCTTATAAATGACACATACTCTCCAGATAATCAGCTTTTTTACTGTAGGATATGTGACATGCCTGGAAGCCTAGCGCTATACACCGGGGCATTTTATTTACTTGATCTAGAGAGTATTAACCTCGCTGATTTAAAGATAAGTAAAAATCCGGATAGAATAAAGACAAGTTATATGAGCAGCAGTAAAACAGATGGAAATACAGAGCCCTGCAGCCTGCAGCTAATGCAAAGCTTTATGATACCCTGGATAAAGCTTATATTCAATTTCACAGCATTGCTCAGAGTACCGTTACTTCTACAGACTAAGGCAGCTCAATATGACATCACGCCAGATAAATCGAATGCAAATATCCTCCGATGATACAATGTCATTGTAACGCAGGCAACAGAAAGACAGACAATGGGCTTCCTTACTTGAGTTCCTGTGAACTAGTGGCCATCATGTTCCGAATGCTCTTATCTGCCAGTGGACAGCCAGACAATCTGCAAAAAAGAAAGTACCCAAAACTATAGTAAAAGAAGGCACGGTAGGAACAGGGGAGTACAGGGCAGGGGCAGAGTATAGCCAACTGGTATTTAGATAAAGGGCTAGGACATGGGAGCCATCTCTGCATCTCGCATGTACAATTTTTCTAGTGTCTAATGATGGACATGGGTAAATATGACACCTTTGTAACATATCGCATACGCTATCGCTGTATGGTGGGTAGAGGTCCGGTCCTGAGAAAGAAGGGGGCGCAGCACTATGGGGGTAATTTGTTATTAGATATGTGCCAACTTTTGGCGTATATCGGTTGCAGATTTCGTCGCAAATGGGGATTTTCGGCCGAATCTGTGACTTTTCCCCACTCATGCCAGGTCTAAAAAAGGGGGCTGACTGTTTGGCCCATTTATCATTTTCTACACCTGTTTTAAGCGTAGAAAATGATCTAAATCTACATCAGCAAGGGAGCTAGCGTAGATTTAGGCCGGCGATGGATGCGCCTAAGTTATGTAGAGACTGGCACCTCTACATAACTTAGGCACGTCATGTGCCAGAAAAATGGCACATGACCCCATATGTTTTTCCTGCACAGTGACGCTCCCAGCAGAATGGCTGCCAGCCGGAAAGTGATAGTAGTGCTATACTAGTGCTGCCTCCCCTTTATTCTCAGGATTGGTGGTCCCACACTGATCATAAAGTGGCGCTATAGCCCAGTGAGTACTGTTTTAATGAATTTTCTGTTAAATTTTTCTTTTTTTAACCCAGAAACAAAAAATAAATGCCTGTTGAAACCATCAGCAATGTGTTACTGACGGATCTGTTATTCTTAGGGCTCATTCACACGACCGTATGAATGGGTCCGCACATCAGTCCCACAATGGTTGCGGAACCATTCATTTCAATGGGGTCACAAAAGATGGGGACAGCACACCAGTGATAATTACTGGGAAGGAAGCGTTTCTTCCTGATAATGGCCTGCTCGTCAGTGGAGGTGAAGAGCTCCATTAACATGTAGTGATCGTCTCCATTGTATAGGGATGAGAGATGGCTGCTACCTTCTCTCGACCCCAGTATAAATTCATTGTTTCTGAGCAGCAGATCCCTGTTCACACTGCAGGATCTGCTGCCCAGAAATGATGATTGAGATGTCCGCACCAAAGATCATTTTGTACGAACTACCCGACAATTGGGCAGTCTAAATGTGTCTTTCCTGCCTGGCCAATTAACACATGAATATTTGTGGTCGTGGCAACCAAGAGAATGCACCCCGTCCCACCTAAGCGGTTAGAGTTATGCCGCAACCGCGCCGTAGTAGGGACACCTGAATGAGGGCATCCCCTTTAAGAGTAGTGGATAGTAAGGGTAGGTGGGTGGGGAAACGCTGTAACGACGTAGAGAGTGGGAAGGACGCTGGCCGTTGAAGTAGGCAGCCATGCCCCTCCCACAAATACAGGCCAATGAATCGGCCTTACACATAATGCATATATAAGGGAATCATCAACCTACAACAAAGAAAAAATCCTCATCTGCAGTAACCCTGCTTGTTGATGGTTTCCATATAGCAACACATTAGTTTTTATAACTGAACAGCAAAAACTATAGACCCCCTGGCTGAAAAACACAATTACAGAAAAATAATTCAATATGTATTCACATAAACAAGAGACATCCGTTATTACAATGAGTTAAACGTCCATAGATCATAAAGCAGGCCATCATTAATGATCAATTAGGACAAGAATAGTTGGATGTGTGAATGAACATGTGATGTCAAATGACTGGAGATCAGAGGCGCAGAACAACAGAGACTTTGAAAGGTGCAAATTGGTGTTCGCAAACTTTTCACTGCCAATAAATGGCTGGTTATTATTCGCCTATGTAGGACAGCTATATTTATGTGACTCCGCGCCTCTGTGATGAATGTTCCGCACCAACAAATGGACGGCTCAGTCGTTAATGGAGCCATTTATGTAAGTGCAATGTATAATGTTACAGTCACACAGCAGTTCCGAGCTGAGGGACATTTATTACTGTGTCTGGAGTCGGCATATAGACGACGGATCAGTGGAGAGAAATCCGCCACCATAATATTCAGGCTTTGTATTAATACTTTTTTTCATTTGATTTGATTTTGTCTGTATCTTTATAGGTTATTTCTTTATTGTTTCTTGGGTAAAAATTCCAACAGTAAATTCCTTCAACTCTAGAATCCCGAAATTCTGATAGTTTTGCCCTGGATTCTAGCAGGTGAATGACAGATACTTTAGAATTTTACATTACACGGCAGTACTGGAAGAGTAATGCTAGATTTACACGGCCTGAAATTATTGGGAATGAACTGTTCCTTCCCGATAACTGCCTTCTCGTCGGTGGCAAATTGCAGCGATCACCTCCATTGTTTGAGGACAAGCAATGGTTACTGCAATCGTTCCTCATCATACATATTTGTTTCGGGCAGCCACTGTTCGCACCTAGTGATGATAAGCGAAGTATTGGAGGATTCAATTCATTTGCTTTGTGACTAATTACTTTGTCACAAACCACATTTCTTTGTAAGTAGTGGGTGCCATGAAAAGGATCGGCGATTGCGCCACTCCATGTCACTGTACCCCTCAGATGCCACGTTCGTAGCTGATCGTGGCATCTGATAGTAATAACTCAGTGTAAAATAAAATAAAAAATAAATAAAATAAATATATACCTCATCCATCTGATCGCGACGAGCCGGCAGCTCGCCATCTTGATTGAAGATCTAGCACGAAATCTTGCATGACCCATGATGATTTCATCACGTTGGACGGTGTGATGACGTCATATGTCACCACGCACAGGATTTTGTGCGAGATCTTCAATCAAGATGGGTTGAGGTAAGTATGATTATTTTGTATATTTTACCGCCATTCAGGGAAAATTAGTTCACTACCACGAAGCATGACGAAATTCGGCTTTGCGGGCGAATAGAATTTTCCCAGAACTTCAGATTGAAGTCCACTTCATGGACTTCAATTAGCTCAACCCTATTCATACCACACGATCTGATGCCCTGAAATGAAGATTTAATGTGCTGCATGAAAGATCATTTCACCCAAAGGACAAGGGCCGATTATCGGGAACGAGCGTTCTCAGTAACATTTGCTCCCAATAATCGGCTGGTGAAAATCCAGCATAAGCAGAGAAAATCAATTATCAGAGTGAATGGATTGAAAGTGATAGAAGCAGCAATGGCATTGATCTGTGATTGTAGGAATTCTTGGATTCAGAGGGGGAACTGAAATAGCCGTCACCCCAAGCCCTGGTTCATGGGTGGAATCCAAAAGTCCCTCTGTCACATAGGAAGACTCAGTATTAAATGGTACATTGTAGGTTGGGGACTAGGAGCTCAAAAGGGTTGTTCAAGATTATCCTCAGGGTAGGCCATGAATGTCTCATCACAGAGGTTCTGGCACTCCGCACCTGTGCCATCAGCTGTTCTGCAGTAACTCTGACACTGGAAGTTGGCAGTGTCACCAGAACTGCATAGCTGTGTCAATTATGGAGTGCATGGAGCTCTTTACTGTTTCTACTGAAGTCAATAGGAGTGGCACCACAGTAAACAGCTCAGCCCACTACAAATTGAATGGAGCTGTGTAGTTTCAGTGCTGGACCTACTCTGATACAGCTGATCAGCAGATGTGAGGGGTGTCGGACCACCACTGATAAGAAATTGATGGCCTATCCTGATGATCACGTTTAAAATTCTGGTCAACCTCTTTAAAGTCATGTCTCTGTTCAGACAGCCAACAGCAGAATGAAGGGGCCACCAGGACAGATTTATCAAAACCAGTGCAAAGGAATATTGGATTACCTGCTCATAGTAAGTAGTAACCAATCAGATTTATCCTTTCATTTTCCAAAGGAGCTCTGAAAAGCTGATTGGTTGCTGTGGACAAGTAAGCCAGTTTCCTTTGCACAAGTTTTGATAAATCCAATTCAATGCTATAGTCCTGTTCTACTAGACCTATCGGCACAGTGCCTATATTGCAACTGATCCTAAGTTCAATTGCTTGAGGTCTAGCTGCAGTTCCAAGAACTGCCACTTAGACGGAAATGCTGTCTGTTGCAACAGCAAAGGTGCCACAGCACTCCATCAAGTGCCCCCTTTATTCTTTTGATCTCGTGGGCCCAAAGAGTGAGGAGTCCCACCTAAGGATCAATGTAGTCTTAAAAAAATCTTTTATGATATGGTACATTTGTGTTTTTATAGGACTGATGACCTGGTATGTATGAATGAATTGAAATAATTTTACTTTATTTTGGAATATTTTATGTCTTTACTTATTTACTTTTTTAGATTATGTGGATTGTATTACTACTTTGAAGGCCTTTTTCAAATGCCATTTCAAGGGATAAATTTGTAGCTACAGCTAACCTCTGAGTCCAGGGTGGCTCCTGGTCCTGGGGGACTTCACTGTATACTGTATCCCTGTTCATACAGAAAGCATATACAAAGTATAATCACTCACATGGATAGACATGGATGGCATTCTTCTTTTTTGTAATAACATAAGGTGTGGTACATGTCTACAGATTTATGTGATTACCTAGTGTATGCTTTGCTTCTGAAAAAATATACATTAAGTTGAGGTCAGGGAGGTTGGAAGCTATGTATGTAACTCTTAGACACTCCCTTATAAACAATGAGTTGTGTGGATGACCACTGATTTCAGTGAACAACTTGTCTATAATTTCAAGAGGGCCTAAACGTCGGTTGTTGTCTCACCACAAGTTGATGATTATGAGGGTTCATAGCAGACTGGTTGGAAAAAATCGATAAATAATCAAAGTGCTGAATATACAGCACCAACTGAGCTTTGGCTATGGATGTGCACTAAGGGTTTTGTGATCTGTCAAAGGTTATGGGAAAAGTAGCCACTGTTTTAGGTTGTTGTGATATCGTTGAGACCTTATCCTACAGTTGTGGTTGTGTCATGGCTAGATGTAATAGTCAAGTAAAAAAAGAACATGAAGTCATAAAATTCTTACGTTATTAAGTCCTTTTTGCTCTCTTTGCACTGAGGATATTTGGGCTTAGGGCTTGGAATTGTAACTTCACCAGGGTACCTTCTGTCTTCAAGGGCATCATGGAATGGATCCAGATCGTCATGCTACAAAATATAGATAGATAATTAATCACTGACTAGAGTACTATGCTTAAAGGGAGATTGCAATCAGCAAAACTGGGCATAATGTTTGGTAGGGTGGACTCCCCGTATTATAAACATAACCATGTACCTCACCGGCTGCTACAACTCAGAGAAAAAGTTATATTATTAACTATGCTAATAAGCTTTTAAGTGCACCAAGGGCAGGCCTGAGCTGATAGGTTCACTATATCTCCACCTCCACTTTCCTCTCACAGAACCTCCCTTTCCTGTTTTTATTGAAAGGACCAAGCGTCATGATGCTACAGAAGTCTGGTCAGCAGTGGAGCTATGGTAAACTCAGGAGCTCGGGAGGCCCTTACACTGGGGTTGCCTTGCAAGCATCAACAGACTAACTCTTCCATGCATGAGCATTCTGTGATGTGACCTTCACTCTAATGGACGGGTATTCAAGAGTGAAGGTAGTGGCATACCATCAATAGAGGCAGACCACGTAACTGCTATTGAGTCCGTGGGGAAGAGCGACTTGTAACTCTGCCTCCATTGCAACATTTCTTTCACTTGATTACCAATCCACACTTCCTGTGGATTGGTGGAGCTCCCTGTCAATCACTGATCTGCTGTATTGTCTAACTCAGTGACTGAAAGCTGCTCCACCAATTAGCACATTTCCTACAGGACACAGAAGAGTGCACAGTCTGCTCATCTGAAGGCCCAGCCTCTTTGGCACTAAGTGAGTCTGAGGAGGCTGTCACCTGCATCATCATTCAAACTTCAGCTATCAGTGAGTACACCAGTTTTGATTAAACTTCCTCATGGTGCGCTACGCTATTAATGTTACCTACTATTATAATGGTGCTAATAGCACAGTGCACCATTTGTTATTTAAAAAAATCGCTACAGGTCTATCTGTTGCCACAGAAGGGGGCCTATTCAAAACTTAGCTCCACCATGATAACAAGTTATGCCCCTGAGTGAAGGTCACATGACAGGATGTCTGTAACACCACTATGGCAACTCAAAGAAAGCACAATACTTTATAGACAGGTAAAGGCTGAACCAATGTTGATGTTGATTCCTTAAATTTTGACTTAAATACTCTTTACATTATACCTAAGCACAAATCAAAACTTTTCATCACTGAATGCATAATAAAGTACTTTCAAGATGTGGATAAAAGGAAATATATTTAGAAATCTAGAAAATCCTTAATTCACGGTTGTAAGACCAGTGGTGTAACACTGTAGGGTCATAAAAGCTGTTGCATCTCATAATACGGTGATCTCCAGCTAAGAAAATTATTGCCAGTAATTGTCCCTTCAATAACCAAGGAGATATAAGATACCGTACTTGCTTTCTACTAATGGCTCTATCTCAGGCTGTATATCAGCTATATATATGAACCAGGTCTTGTTTTAAAGCTATCAATCTAAGGCTTAAAAAATATTATATTTTGCGTATATAACTTGTAAACCATACTCTGGATCCTTTTTCTAAAGGCTCTATCTCCAGCTGTTTATATACAGCCTGAGACAGAGCAGGTAGAAATATCCTTCCTTTCAGTCGGCTATGACCTCAGATGGGAAGAGGAAAGTGTGGCAAGTGTGGAAGGTGGTGGCAGGCTGAAGGGAGATGAGGACAGGTATACTTCCTGCAGTCCCTCTATAACTGTAAATAACCCAGGGGAAGTGGTAACATGGACTTCTGTGCATGTTATCACCTCCCCTCCATCAATATTGGGGGTCTTTTCTTCAAGAAAGGGATTAAGTAGCTGAGCCATTCGGCCATTTATTGATGTTATAACCTGACATTTACCATTGTCCAGATCACAGCACCAAATAAGTTGTACCAAACACTCCACAAACACACAAGCATCAATAAAGTTTAGATATATCCTGTCCATATCCAATCTACAGAGTAAAATACAGACTATATCTCTAGCAATACAAGTTACATGATACAGTAACATCGATTAAGACTATTACTAGAGAAGAATATCTAATACATTTCTGACAGATGGAAAAGATTTATGACAGTCAGAAAATAAATTTTTATTAGTTTCAATAAGTTTTAAAAAAAAATAGTATGGCAAACCAGGGCAAACTTGGCTCCTGTATAGCATTACACTGTTCAGAGGGCAGCACTGAGGATATAGTTTTCCTAGCTTTGTGGTTATTTGCTTCTCCATTAGAGCTCAGTACCTGTCCACACATGATGCCTTTCCATCATTTTGGCTGCAATTTATTTAAAAGATGATAGGAATAAATTATTAAAAAAATGCCAGAAAACTCAAAGTATGAACAAACCATTGGTGTCAAATAGCATCCTGGGTTAAGTCACGGCTCCGAACTACACCACCCTTTTTACCCATGTAAAAAAAGTGTTTTTTTTTTGTTGGGTGGGAAGGTGTAATCCTATCTTCATCCAATGGAAATCCTGCTTCCCCTGACAGCCTGTGGGCCAATTACCCATGTGGCTGATAATAAATACTGGGAGATCTAGTTTACCAGCAACTTGAGAGCCACATGTTAATGACCACTATCTGGACTTACACTCTGTGATGGCTTGAGACCGTTAAAACAATTCCAATATCAGTGCTATTTTAACTGCATATTTGAGAATGTTGGCCAGTGTCATCCCTAAAAGTAACCTGTCACCATGAAAATGCAAAATAATCTGCAGACAGCAATTTACAGAGCAGAAGGAGCTGAGCAGATTGATATATAGTTTTGTGAGAAAAGATTCAGTAAAATTAGTATTTTATTAATTTTAAATTCCTGCTCATTCTGGGCTGTTAAGTCCAGGAGGTGGTCCTATCAGTGATTGATAGCCTTCCCACTATGACTGTGTATACAGCTGTCAATCACTAATAGAACCGCCTCCTGGACTTCAAAGCGCAAAATGAGTAGGAATTTGAATGAATAAAATGCAAGTTATACTGAATCTTTTCCCACAAGACAATATATCAATATGCTCATCTCCTCCAGCTCTATAGAATACTGCCTTCAGCTGAAACACCATCTTCAACGTGACAAGTTCCCTTTAAAGTTTTCACAAGTAGTTAGTGTTGAGAAGTTAAACATTGGGAATGGTTTCCTTGTAGGAACATATTCAGCATAGGATCACACTGTACTATATAACTGAAAATATAACACTCCTACATAAACATTAGTCACTTCCTTAGTCGTGTATCCTATCCCTCCTCCATAGTGTTGGCTGTAGGTAAGCACAGAGCCTTGAAGACAAAAATAAGTTCAAATATGTAGATTTCTGCAGATGAATTACCATTGTTAAAACATACGCAAGATACAATCCAGTAGATATTTCCTACGAACATTAAAAGTTATGTTCTTTTCAAAGTATATCTAGTTGTTATTTGGGGTCATTAAAGGGAACCTGTCAACGGGATTTTGTGTATAGAGCTGAGGACATGGGTTGCTAGATGGCCGCTAGCACATCCGCAATACCCAGTCCCCATAGCTCTGTGTGCTTTTATTGTGTAAAAAGAACGATTTGATACATATGCAAATTAACCTGAGATGAGTCCTGTACGTGAGATGAGTCAGGGACAGGACTCATCTCAGGTTAATTTGCATATGTATCAAATCGTTTTTTTACACAATAAAAGCACACAGAGCTATGGGGACTGGGTATTGCGGATGTGCTAGCAGCCATCTAGCAGCCCATGTCCTCAGCTCTATACACAAAATCCAGGTGACAGGTTCCCTTTAAAGGGGTATTCCCTTCTCAGACATTGATTGCATAACTTTAGGATATGCCATCAGTGTCAGAAAGGTGCCGGTCTCACATCTGGGACCCATTACACCTTCCAGACTGGGACCCCCTAAGTGAACAGAGTTCGGCCGCACATGCCCCACTAGCCTTATATCAAAGCTATGGGTTAGCGCTGGCTTAGCAATTTCCAGCAGTGCCATAGCGGTGAATGATGTGTGGTGTGCTCTCCATTCACCGCTATGGGACTTCCAAAATCGAGTGCTCCGGCTCAGCTATTTCCAGCAGTGCAACAGAGGTGAATGGAGATTTAGCCATGCATGTGCAGCATGCTCTCCATTCCTCGAGATGGGACTTCCAAAAATACTTAAGCGCTCTGACTCAGCTATTTTTAGAACTCCCATAGCAGTGAATGGGGAGCAGTCACTGCTCTCCTTCACTTTGGGGGCCTCATTCTGGAGAAAGGAGCGGGTTTCATAGGTGGGACCTGCACCCATCTTACACTGATGGCATATTCTAGAGATATGACATCAATGTGTGATATGGGAATACCCCTTTAAAAGGTATCTGTCACAACATACGACTATTGTATGTCCTCAGTCAACAGCTGTCCCATGATGTCTCTGGCCTCTCCATATATTCTGTCAACCCTTTGAAAAAATAATTTTATAGAGGACATTCTGATGGACAGGACAGGCAGTACCTGAAGACTTGTGGGATTGTGTTCTGTACATGCGCAGTAAAGAGATGGAGATTGCGGGGCAGATGGGCAGCGGTGGGGGGGGGGGGGGGGAATAGAAGACAGGGAGTCGAGCATCTGGGTGCAACAAGGTGCTATGGCACCGCCCTCAATGCACCAAAGAGGTAATAAAAAGTCTTTTTTTGGAGGATTGGAGATACCAGAAACATACAGGACTCTGCTTACAAACGCAGAAGGATTGCTGGCAACTATTTGACATATTGGTATGTAGTGACAGATGGCATTTTTAAAGGAGGTTTCCACTTTTCATAACCTTTTTTCAAAAGGTTACCCCAAACATAAAATGATCATAATGAACCTCCAGTGATGAGCTGTAATAGAAAGTATTCAATACCCATATAGCGCCACAACAGGAGAAATTAAGCATTACATGGAATTTGATGGTTCTCCATGTAGTACATGGACATGTTACTGTAGGTCCTCCAGAGAGAGCTGCTGACCACTCTAGTTAACTGATAGAAGTCCTCAGTAATTGACCCTCTTCCCGGAATTCCCCAATAGTGCCTCTTTCTATACAGTATATGATATATGTATGACACATGCAGTATATAAGATGTGATAGACTTTTATTGAATGAGGCATAACGTATTGAAGAACAGTCCATGGATGTTAAAGATTTGATGTTGTATGCATTAGGTTCAGGGAATGCACCATTCGGTGTGACACCTTTTTTTGCTCCATTTTTTAAAAATTATTTTTTATTTTTATAAAATCAAGTACAAACAGAGTACACTATAGGTGTGAAATCTTTGGCTAAACATAGTCCACGGCAATAGCCTAACAGGCTAAGGTAATGTACAAAGGTTCACAAAATGGGAATACTGTGAATGAGCACAGGGTGGGAGGACGAGGACGTGACATTCATATTCCTAGTTCTTCTGGACCTAACAGGCAGAGGATGAGGCAGGGGCAAGAACAAATGACAGGACCCATGTACTTTAGGTAGCTATTGGCCAACAGATATTTCTCCTGAGCTCCCACAAGCTACTGTGCATGTGTTTTTAATGAGTAGAGGGAAATAAGCCATTGCCACACTCCTCAAAAATATCAGCAGACCAATTAATGTGCATGGAGATATCCAGACTCTCCCTCAAGGGTAGCTGTTGGGGGAAAGAAGAATCATGCATTTCGGATTCAACATGTCTTCCTTCCTGCTTTTCCTCCTGACCCTGTGAACCACTGTTTCATTCTTATAGAGAATTTTGGGACCTCCTGTTCTCATGATCTTATCCTTGACCCGTTTAATTCCTCCCTTCCCTCCAGACCATCCATCTCTTCCTTCTTGATCCTTCCACTAAGTTGTTAAATCGGTACCATAAAAAGATCATTCTTATTCTTATTTGTGCATGGGTTGATAAGACTGACAGTGAGTCTTATTTATTAAAAAGCACCTGTCTCCAGTGAACTACCTTCAGTGGAGGAAGACCACAAGACTGCTACGGTGCCGGAGTTTCTCTCTTCCCGACATGAAAGCAGTGCTTTTTTTTGCAGCTGCCACTAGGGGGAGCACAATGCAAAGAGAGTATTACAGTAATTGTATAAATTGCTATGCACTGAGCTCCCCCTAGTGGTGGCTGCAGGCAGACAGTTTTGTAATGTATTATGTGAAGGGAAGCTGAGTTAGCTGTATTAGGGAGAATTTATCATCGTATGTATGCCAGTTGTCTGGTGTAAATACAATGAGAAATACGGTGGTCAGAATGAGTGCCATGTTTCTGAAGCTCCTGTTCCACTTTTTTGACATACAAATCAGGTAAACTCTGTGAGGCCAAGGGTGACTTCTTTGTATTATAATTTTTTAATAGATATTTCTTCTGTTCAAATAAAGAAACTAAAGTAAATTTGTCAGATATCCGGGGAGTTGCGCTTTGCCTTCTACATTGCTGGGAGTGTTTCATGCACCCATACTGGGAAATTCGGGGCCCATACTAAATTTTGCTATAGGGCCCTGTGAGATTTGTGTACGTACCTGACTGTCACTCCTACTTGTTTGTTTTAGTAACTACTTGCATTACCCATATAATAACACTTCTGAAGGATATTTTCCTATGGTTCTGTGTTGTGCCATTCCTCTTTTAATCCTGCTAGTTGTTTCTAAATGAATTACTAGTAGTCGGCAATGAAGGTCCTTCTGGATGGTACAAGTAGAGGGTATGCCCCTGCACAGTCTGACACTATCCAATCAGTGCTGCCAATGTCAGATTGTGCATGGACACCCCTTCACCTGGTAACACCCAGATGGACCTTCATTGCAGTCTGCTGACCATTCATTCATACATTTCTATGAGGCATCACAGAGGAATGGCAAAGCTTAGAGATAGAGGACATGATGATCCACAAGTGTTATCTCATGGGAAATGCAAGTACCGGTAGTCACTAAACCAGACGTGTCCTTTTAATGCATCTAGAAAAACGTATGTCAACCTAGATTACGTGACGTCTTCCTGCAGTTCTTTAGTCTTCATCCAGTCACACTGATGGCAACCATTTTGGCCATGTCTTATGTCTCAAGAATTCTGGTTAAAATGCTGTACTGCCTTCTCAAACATATTGGAGGAGGTCACAAAGAGGCTGCTTCTATGAATGTATGGAATGGCTCCACTTGGATATTAAAGACTGGCACACGGCTATATGAATTAGTTTGCACTTGAGACCTTGATATGGGTGAAACCTACATGAATATCTGTGGAATCATCTTCATCTATCCGCATGGGTTTCATTTTAGTGTAGTCTACTGGTAAGTCCCAGCAGTCACTCTCATTCATTTGGAAACACTGGCTATTCATCACTGCCTGCCGCTGTGGTGACATTGGTTCCAGTGGAGTTAGAATGGAGCAGCAACCATCTCGGTGTCTCTGTTTGTTCATGCTAAGGTCCAGTGTTCCATTTTCATCCACATCAATGTCAGGATTCTGAAAGGAATGTGAATATTGTGAAATTAGCTTTTCACTGTTTTCTTCTATTATTTTATTTTTTTAATTCTATTGGATCATGTGCTTGTAGATCATGTAGATTCCCTGCATCGAGTCGTGATAATGTGCCCACTCACAACAGCCTCAGCTTACGTAAGGCTTGGTCTTTCATGCTGGCATAAAACATTTGAGAGAAAAATGACATTCTCTTTAATGCTCTGTCTTCTCCAAATTTAAAAGAACTACAAGGGAGAATTATTGTATTATGTCTTATTATTCCTCCCCTGAAATCTGCATCTAATCATTAGCCATGCAAAACATAGTATGCAATGGTAAGATTATCAAAAAATAAATGTAATAACACACTATTACGGTATATTATATTATGAATTTCTGATCATGAGGGGTCTGAAATTCACATTGTACGTGCATTCCCACTCTGAGAGACAGAATAAATAAAAAATAATTCAGGAAATCACATTGTATGAGTTTTAAAGAATTTATTTGTCTTGCACTGCTAAACATAAGTATTTAAACACCTGAGAATTCTGGCTCTCAAAGACCTGTTACTGTGCCTTTAAAAAGTCCACCTCTACTCCACTCATTAATCTAACTTAGTAGCACCTGTCTGAGCTCTTTAAAGACACCTGTCTACCCCACAGTCAGTCAGACGCCAACTACTAACATGGGCAAGACCAAAAAGCTGTCAAAAGACACCAGAGACAGAATTGTGGACCTCCACAAGGCTGGAAAGGTCTACGGGGCAATTGCCAAGCAGCTTGGTGAAAAGAGATCGACTGTTGGAGCAATTGTTAGAAAATGGAAGAGGCTAAAGACGACTGTCAGTCTCCCTCGGACTGGGGCTCCATGCAAGATCTCACCTCATGGGGTATCACTGATGATAAGAAAGGTGAGGAATCAGCCCAGAACTACAAGGGAGGAGCTGGTCAATGACATGAAGAGAGCTGGGACCACAGTTTCAAAGGTCACTGTCGGCAGAACACTACGCCGTCATGGTTTCAAATCATGCATTGCACGTCTGAAGTTTGCCAATGACCATCTGGATGATCCAGAGGAGGCATGGGAGAAAGTCATGTGGTCAGATGAGACCAAAGTAGAACTTTTTGGTCTAAACTTCACTCGTCGTGTTTGGAGGAAAAAGAAGAATGGGGGTGGTAACATCATGCTTTAGGGGTGCTTTTCTGCAATGGGGACAGGACGACTGCACTGTATTAAGGAGAGGATGAATGGGGCCATGTGTTGTGAGATTTTGAGCAACAACCTCCTTCCCTCAGTCAGAGCATTAAAGATGGGTCGTGGCTGGATCTTCCAACATGACAACGAAACGAAGCACACAGCCAGGATAACCAAGGAGTGGCTCCGTAAGAAGCATATCAAGGTTCTGGAGTGGCCTAGCCAGTCTCCAGACCTAAATCCAATAGAACATCTTTGGAGGGAGCTGAAACTCTGTGTTGCTCAGCAATAGCCCCGAAACCTGACAGATCTAGAGGAGATCTGTGTGGAGGAGTGGGCTAAAATCCCTGTTGCAGTGTGTGCAAACCTGGTCAAGAACTACAGGAAGCGTTTGACCTCTGTAATTGCAAACAAAGGCTTCTGTACCAAATATTTACACTGATTTTCTCAGGTGTTCAAATACTTATGTTCAGCAGTGCAAGACAAATAAATTCTTTAAAAATCATACAATGTGATTTTCTTTTTTATTCTGTCTCTCAGAGTGGGAATGCACCTACAATGTGAATTTCAGACCCCTTCATGATTTCTAATTGGGAGAACTTGCAAAATCGCAGGGTGTTCAAATACTTCTTTTCCTCACTGTATATATATATATATATATATATATATATATATATACAGTACAGACCAAAAGTTTGGACACACCTTCTCATTCAAAGAGTTTTCTTTATTTTCATGACTATGAAAATTGTAGATTCACACTGAAGGCATCAAAACTATGAATTAACACATGTGGAATTATATACATAACAAACAAGTGTGAAACAACTGAAAATATGTCATATTCTAGGTTCTTCAAAGTAGCCACCTTTTGCTTTAATTACTGCTTTGCACACTCTTGGCATTCTCTTGATGAGCTTCAAGAGGTAGTCCCCTGAAATGGTTTTCACTTCACAGGTGTGCCCTGTCAGGTTTAATAAGTGGGATTTCTTGCCTTATAAATGGGATTGGGACCATCAGTTGCGTTGAGGAGAAGTCAGGAGGATACACAGCTGATAGTCCTACTGAATAGACTGTTAGAATTCGTATTATGGCAAGAAAAAAGCAGCTAAGTAAAGAAAAACGAGTAGCCATCATTACTTTAAGAAATGAAGGTCAGTCAGTCAGCCGAAAAATTGGGAAAACTTTGAAAGTAAGGGCTATTTGACCATGAAGGAGAGTGATGGGGTGCTGTGCCAGATAACCTGGCCTCCACAGTCACCGGACCTGAACCCAATCGAGATGGTTTGGGGTGAGCTAGTGCTAAGCATCTCTGGGAACTCCTTCAAGACTGTTGGAAGACCATTTCAGGGGACTACCTCTTGAAGCTCATCAAGAGAATGCCAAGAGTGTGCAAAGCAGTAATCAAAGCAAAAGGTGGCTACTTTGAAGAACCTAGAATATGACATATTTTCAGTTGTTTTACACTTGTTTGTTATGTATATAATTCCACATGTGTTAATTCATAGTTTTGATGCCTTCATAGTCATGAAAATAAAGAAAACTCTTTGAATGAGATGGTGTGTCCAAACTTTTGGTTAGTACTGTATGTATATATAATTTTCTCTGATTTTACCTTAAAGGGGTTGTCCAGTTTAAGGAGGAAACCGGAAAACCCATGGGATTCACCTTTCACCTGATATAAAGCACAGGTCAGTACTTACCTCACAGATCACGCACTGGCGCTTGGGTTTTCCTAGCTGGGCTCTTTTTACTTGACTGCAGTGGTGATGTCATGTCAAGTACACACCAATACAGCAGTGCACCCAACGAGACCAGTGATTGGCTGCAGCGGTCTTGTGTTGTTGACATGATATCACTGTTGCAGCCAGGTAAATAGAGCCCCGGCTGGGAGAACCAGAGCGGTAGGGCAGGATCTGTGAGATAAGTACTTAAAGGGGTATTTCCATCTGAGACAATAGGGGCATATCGCTAAGATTGTCTGATAGGTGCGGGTCCCACCACTGGGAACCGCACCTATATCTAGAACAGAGCGGGAGAACGGTGGCTGGAGGACCAAGAGTTTCCCCGAGTTCGGGCACCACCAAGTCAGCGCTTGGCTATTTCCGGCGGCCCCATAGAAATGAATGGAGGGCAGCCGCGAATGCGATATGCCCCATTGTCTGAGATGGGAATACCCCTTTAAGTGCTTATCTGGTTTCTTCCTGAAACTGGACAACATTTTAAAGGGACTTCCCACCATTCAGCACTGTCAGTTTTAAGTTGAAAATCTAGTGCTGATCCATTTCATAATGTCTTTATAGGAGCTGGAGCTCCGTCATTCTGATACAGAGCTTCCTTCACCCACCACTAGAGGGAGTATACTGCACACTGTTTATATATTGAATTCAATAATTAACACCTTCTTGACATAGGGCATACAAGTGCGCCATTGTCATCTACTGTATATACACAGTGGGATGATGGCTCGGGTTCAGGAGCTGTCAGAGGCTGGGCCTAATAGGCTAACAGCAGTAATACACTGTATTTCACCAGCGATCAGGGGATCAGATTTTCAAGTCCCCTTGTGGGATAAAAAAAAAAAAAGATTAAAGAAATCGCTGTCAAGAAGGGGTTACATGAAGCTACAAAAGAGTATATCCATCTGCTCAGCTCATCGTGCTGTATAACATGCTGCCTGCAGGTTTACCACAATATCATGGTGATGGGTTGACTTTCAGAGCACTGCCTGGAAACACATGGAAGAATAAAATCTTGTGTTGGGGGATAAGATGTCTCAAGAAAGGACATTTTAATGACTGATTGCTGTAGGCTTTTATGCAACTTTTTATTATGATCCTCACAGAATATGTATGAGAGCTCCTCTTGCATAGACACCTGTTTACATTGGCCATAGATTCAGATTTGTTCTCCTGTGCCAGATAATAATCTAATATTCTCTGTTCTTTTTGTGCCACAGTAGCACCACAACACGTGCCTTGCCGACATAACAAGCTGATTCAACCAATTACTAGCTGCATAGTGTACGTCACACAAGCATAATAATTTGCAGAGTCAATGGGGCTGTCTGGCTTGGTTGTGTTATCACAAATACATTCTAAGTTCTTTATGGCTTACTTGTTCCCTTCCAAAGAAAGTAAACTGATTTGTAACTAACAGGTATACATAGTGACACAGGTAAATGTGTGCCACTTTATATGGGTGCCTCTAGTCTATTTTATAATGTTTTATTCTCATAGATCCAAAAAATACTGTGCTGATCAGTTTTATAAGATATCTTTATAAGACACCAAATTCCCTCCTTTCCCTTACAAGAGTGCAATGGTTTAATTCTGCCTGCAGCCACCACTAGGGGGAGCTCCCATAGTGCTCAATAAAAAAATATTCACCCCGCTGTTTACAATTGTGGCTATGCCTGAATTCTGGGATGAGTTGCGCCAAAATTTGATGCATTCACTAGTGTAATTTGGTACATTACATTTTAAAGCAAGTAAAAAAAAGAATAATCTACTGCTTCTTTCCCGCTGAAAGGTGTGATTTAGCAGGAAGGGGGCATGGCTTAGCAGGGAAGGATGTTGCATAAGATGCACTGTTTTGCACAAGTGTGACACAAAATTTTATCACAAAGTAGGCCAACTAATAGGTGGCATAAAGTTAGGGAAAATCCATCTATACACCAAATTTACTGTACAGCGGGAGTCACTGTGATAAATCTGTCTCATTAATTAGATAGTATGCAGAAAGCTCCAATCTCCCCTAGTGGTGGCTTCAAGGGTCTTTCCAGGAGTTACATATTGATGACCTATCCTCAGGATAGGTAATCAAAATCAGATTGCTGGGAATCCAACTCCCACCAATCAGCTGTTTGAAGAGGCTTCGGTGTTCGAATGAGCCCTGCAGGCTTTCCGTAGTAGACCTGAGAATATGTTGTCTATATTTAACTCCCGGAATACCCCTTTCACTCTATGGGCAGATTTACTATCATTGGGGTTTCAGATACCAGTTGTAGTAAAAAGTCCAATGGAATAAGATGAGCTGAGGCTATCTCACCGCCTTCCACTAAGCTTCACCCCATTTTTAAAGCAGCATAAACAAATGAATGGCAAAAACCCCCAACAAAAGTTTTTGCTCAAATTTGCAATTGCGCAAAAATGTGTTCCTTTTGTACACCAGAAAAGTGGCATATGGCTTTGATAATTCCCCCCGCCATGTCTACACAGGGGATTTAGAGTTATGCCTCTGTTTAAGCTATATGAAGAAGTTAGTCGCCACATCATCTTAGAGCTACAAATAACATGGTGTGGAAGGGAGAATATACACTTTAAAGAGGACCTTTCACCGATTATTACACTATGAACTAACTATATAGACATGTAGAGCGGCACCCGGGGATCTCACTGCACTTACTATTATCCACGGGCGCCGCTCCGTTCTGCTGCTATGTCCTCCGGTATCTCCGCTCCCTAAGTTATGGTAGGCGGAGTCTGCCCTTGTTCTTCTGTAGCGCTGGCCAATCGCATTGCAGAGCTCACAGCCTGGGAGAAAATAACCTCCCAGGCTGTGAGCTCTGCGCTGCGATTGGCCAGCGCTAGAGCAGAACAAGGGCAGACTCCGCCTACCATAACTTAGTGACTGGAATCTCCGCCTACTATAACTTAGTGAGTGGAGATACCGGAGGGCATAGCAGGAGAACGGAGCGTCGCCCAGGGATAATAGTAAGTGCAGTGAGATCCCCGGGCGCCGCTCTACATGTCTGTATAGTTAGTTCATAGTGTAATAATCGGTGAAAGGTCCTCTTTAAGGATTAACAAGTTTAAAGGTGTTTTCCGGGAGAATATTGATGACCTATCCTCATTGGTGGGGGTCTGACTCCTACCATCCCCCCACTGTTGAGCGCTGCCACATCTTCGTAGGCCAGTGACATCACGTTTATTGGTCACATGGCCTATGTGCAGCTCACATGAATGGACCTGAGCTGCAATACCAAGCACAGCCACTACAAAATGTACGGCGCTGTGTTTGGTAAGCTTTGAGTAGCGCTGCTGTCTCTTCAAACTGCTGATCGGCAGGGGTGTCGGGAGTCGGACAGATATTGATGACCTGTTTACTCCAAGAAAAACCCTCGTAAATTCCCCGACCGAGAAGGAGATACAATACAGCACTAGCGCCTGTAATATGCTATAATATGGTATACATGTGGATCACAAAGCATAATGACACCATATAACCTAGCAATGATCATACCTGATGTGTCTCTTGTGATGTAAAATCAGCAGTTCATCAACCTGAATGGCAATTAAGTCATCTTCCACTGTTCAATGTGTCACCCTAATATAACTGGATTTTGCTGTAATGCTACCATACAATTAAAAAGGCTGTTCCAATAATAATGCACTTTCTCCTTCAGACTTTGACTGATGCTAAGCGTCATTGTAATAGCTAGCTATTGAGCACATATGAATGATTTTCTGGAGATGAAAGGGTTTTTGTTTGGTTCCTTTTCTTCATTATATTGATATTGGCAGCAATGTACTGTAGAATGGCAGTAATATAGTAAGTGAGATAAGGTACAGAAACGTCATGTGGGCCCCAGGGTGCTGCCCGGCCATGGGATATGCATTTGGATTATCTCTACTAGCTATCGTTTGAAATATCAAGTACAGGTGACGCCCAGCAATTAGCGGTAATTCACACGCCAATCCCATACGGGCACCATAAAGTCTCTAACGTGTACATGGAGGCTATATGGAGACCGGATTTACTGCTGATCTTTTTCATACCGCCGCTGCCAGTGGCATAACTAGAAATGACTGGCCCCCACAGCAAATTTTTGAACCGGCCCTCCTCCCCCAGCAACTTCTTCGCAACTCCCAACTCATGTGCAACCCCCACTCCTGAGGCTAGTCAAGATCACACTCTCAGACGAGGCCCGGCAGCCAGTCCGTCCGTTTCCTACAGTGCCGCTGTATATGATGTCATTGTATAATACTGTTAAGGGGGCCTGGCCCCTGACAATAAAATCTTTTAGTCCTCTTTCTAGGTAGGCCCCTTCTGAGTTCGGTCCCCAATGCCCCTACTTCCCCTGTAGCTACGTCTCTGGCCACCGCATTATAAAGGAAAGCTGATAGAATGGGCAATGACTGTAATGAAGAACTTTCAGTACCAATAATTAACCGCTCATTAGCTGTATTTACATGTAGCATTAATGGGTGATGCATGGGGATGAATGATCGTTACTACGATCAATTATCACCGTACAGTAATGCTATATGAAGTAGAGGATCACCCAACAAATGAGCGTTACTACATTTGTAAGGTGATCAGAAGCAAATTTACATGAGCCAATTTGGGTAACAAGTGTTTGTATGAATGTTTGTGCTTAATAATTAGCCCAAACCGAAAAAAGGCCCTTAATCTGCCCTACAAGAGATGTCTTTAGGGAAGTCTATGGGTTACTTTTGTGAACTATTTGTCAGTCTTCATCATATCTTTATCACGGGCTAAAAACTAAATTTGCAGGCAGCAGAGCAGACAATAAGTAAAAATGGGTGCCAGAGGCTGTATAGGCGATCCACAGCCAAATAGCGAATAGAAGAACGAACTCCACGGCACTTCCCAAAGAAATGTGTGTTTATTCACCAAATAGCAGCAACGTTTCAGTCCTCTCAGTGAGAAAGGTCCCATTGAGAGGACTGAAACGTCTCTGCTATTTGGTGAATAAACACATTTTTTGGGGAAGTGCCGTGGAGTTCGTTCTTTTTTATGAACTAGCTATTTGATTGACATAACTTTATTTCATAGTTGCCAACTGTCCGGAATTTGCAGGGACTATCTCTAATTTTAATTGGCAAAATAGGAAGAGGTGGTGTTAATGCATGCCCCATGATATGAATGAAAGGAGGACATATATTAGGAATGACCATATTGCGATCCAAAAACATTCTGCTAGCCTGACTCTACTGGAAGCCTTATTCAGGTGAATGCATTTAGCAAAACACAGTTTTTTTAACCACATACCACTTTCACGGTGGCCAAGATGTTTATCTGCCATGGTCCTAGCACTGGATAGCTGTGGTCATCAATGATTTTTCTTCCATGGCTAAACACAGCCATAGCCTTGAGAAAGCTGTAGGCCAAAAGCTCACTCTCCTGAGTCTGACATAAGCAGGCACATTCTGACCCATCATGCAAGTTTATTTGATGAGGGCAGTTGGGGGTTGGATATACGTGACTATCATAAATCTCTGCCATTGTCTTATCACCTAGGGGAACAAAGGGTTGAGCAGGTTGAAATCTGTATGATCTTTCCTTTCCTCTGATGACAGATGATGTGGAACTGCTTGGCTGTTACCATGAGGTAAGGATAGTGAAGTTTATACAAATCACAAATTCACTTTCAGGTTTGCAGTGGCTTAATCTGATTGTCAATGAGGAGCCACAGTGTCAATGTATCTAAGATACGTATGTGATGGGTCTGCAGGAGACTCAATACAATGCATGGTTATACAACTTGCATTATTCATGCAAGGCTCATTATGGTTTAAATCTCTTTAGAAATAGCTCTTATCCTTACAAAGGCCATCCCTACTGTAGTGCAATGACAAAGCCTGTAGTAGTTGTTACAGCAGTGGGTGTGAAACCACTTTGTCAACCAACCTGTTTGACTTTGGGTTAAAACTAAGGGCATTATCTTGGCAGTCGCCTGCTATTCACCATTTACTCCATCTACAGAGATCTGGACTTCACTGCAGGGGAACCACCAGGCCACTACCTCTTGTATTAGTCCCAGTATGGTTGACAGCTGACCCACAGTGGTAAGAGACACAGTGTGGACCACCAAAGGATCAGGCAAAGGATCAGGCAGAGTTCATACGAACAAGACAAAACAGGTCCTAGGTCAGGGCTGGCAGCTAAGGAACACAACAGTAGACAGGCACAGGTTGGAATAGGGGCAGACAACAGAGAACAAACACCTTGGCAAACAACAAGCAGACTAGAAACTTAATTGCTCAGGCAAGAAAATAAGACCTGCAGCATAGTGTTATAGAAAATGCTGATTGGCAATTAGAAGCAGCCATGCAGCTGCACACAGAGCAAAGAGAGGAGGGGAGTAGTAGTGAAGGCAAAAATGGGAGTATTTGTTCAATGAGTAATGTTTCTAATAGACACAGAGAAGCAGTGATGGGCACGTGCCACCAACGTAACAGTTATAAGTATTACTTAAGAGCAAATTATCTGATATGCAGAAAAATGTTGTTTAGAGCTATGACTACTGTACAGATGTAGCCAAGCTAAAATTGACTCAGATAAGACATGGCACAGTTTTATCTTGGTTATCTCGTGACAAAAGCCATTGAAATCCATTGAAAAGTTAGTTATCTTTTTCTTGCCATTCTTTACTTAACGAGTTAACCATCAAGTTTAGCTCAGCTGCATCTTTATATTATGCTCAGCTTTCAAACTATAAAATACATATAGAAAGTAGATGTATTCATGAGATGGTGGGGCAGAATGTACAATTCAAATAAAAGTAGAGACAAAATGTATCTCCAATTTCAGTAGGAAGCATATACCGACATTACTTTATCTTTCCACATTTTCTTCTCTTCAGTCCCAAAATGAAGTTCATGTAATAAATCCAACCATGTTCAAATCCAATCACATGAAAACGGAACATATTCTATAGTCATTGTCTCAAACTTTTTTCTTTAGATAGACAATGTAAACTTTGACCAAGCAGTCTAAAGAAGTGCCAACTTGATCACAGTGGCTGATGTTGGATGATAAATTGGTTGCATTTGTCACAGTTTAGATAAAGTTGATACTCCTTATATGTTGGCTTATTTTGGGCCAGATTTTTGTGCTGCAATTTTGGAGCAAATTTTGGATGTGGTGACACCTTTTAAGCTGTGATCCCTTTCCTGCTAGCAAGCCCATTTGCTGCTAAGCTAGGGCTTCTTATTAAAAAAAAACTGAAATAATGTCTAAAACCCTTAATAACTGCATTATAGGGTGTTTATTAATAGTAAATCTGTCCCAGTGTAACCACATCACACCTGTCTGCTGCCCTAATCTACAGAATAGTAGCTCATGATGAAACAGTGCAAAGGGTTCTCGGAAAAAGTAAGATATTATTTTTCTCTAAAATGCTGCAGTAATATAAATATTGTGCTTGCTCTGAGGTTGTCTTGGTAGTATCAACAAATGAATGTTACCATGGCAGCCCCAGAGTAAGCAAGAATGCTATTTAATTCCCATCAGGTACACTAGAACCCATATCAATACGCTCCATGATTACCTTGCAGATGGGACAATGCGCTAAATGTCATCAAACTACTTGACAGTAACCAATGAACTGTGCAGCATGCCACGGTGGAGCAAAGTGCTAGGAAAGGTTTAAATTGTGCTTGCTTTAACATGTATATTGCTTGTATTTGCACAAGATACTAGTAGGTCATATTCACAGCCACCACCCGATGGAGCTGGTGTCACCTTCTATATATATATATTGTTTTAGGCGAGTCTGACCTGGCTTCTCGCATACTATTCAGGTTGTTATCTCGCATGTCATGGTATTAGGTTATGTTTAGGGGAGATTAGGCTTGTGTATATTTCATCCACTAAATGTTTTTTTGTGTGAGGACCTATGTACTATTGGCTTTCTTTGCCATTTGTTGGTCCATTTCAGTCCTATCCATGTTACCCATTTTTAATAATGCTGTGGGCTCACCTTATAATTAATGAATATGCTATGTATTTGACTTAAGGATCTTTGATTATATGTGTTCTACCTGTATTTCAGTGGTCTGTATTACGCTGGGATGGTGTTTTTTCTCTGTCCCCTTCCTCCCTTTTTTAATGGCAACATATACAATATTTCTATCATGTAACAATAAAGTATTTTTCTCAATTGGTTGTTCATGAGCTCTAGTTTATCTAGTCTTATGTGTACAACTGCAGAGTAAGGAAGACTACTTTAAAAAGACGCTTTGGCCTATTAACTACCTGTGCAGCCGTGAAAGCATTTGTGGAAAGTGCATTGTGTGTACCAACAACCAGTCCTTTGCATGCTAAGCATTCTTAGATCTGTTTGCCTTTGAAGTTTTCAGTAAAGAACCGTTCTGCTGCACAACTGCCCCATCATTGCTTTCTGCATTACTATTACACTTCTAAGTGTTGTCGTCACAAACCAGGACCCTGCCACCTCAAAACTTCAACATCCAAGGCATCTTAACCTCCATCAGGTAAGATAATCCCAGATCGAGAGTATGGAAGAAAGGTAGGTCTTTCTACATCACTGCAGGAGCCTAGGGAGTGTCAGAACCATGAGTACGGCCCCTCACTCATGCTCCTGCAACTTTAATGTGTGTAGAAGAACATTATGGTTGTAGCTTTTATACCATATACTGTTAAATGAATAAGGGGGAGGTCACATTGCTGTTCTGTCTTGTGTTCTTCTAAACCATCAGAAAAAAAACTTAAAAATATAAAAAATAGATCCTTTATTTTGAGCATCTGTTGTGCTCATTTTGCCTCTGTTTATGTCAGTTTCATTATTTTTGACAGGAGAAAAAGTCCTCCTCACAGGTTCCATTTTTTCTTCTTCAGTATTCCTGACAGATGAGGAGAACGGAAAACCAAATAGTGATGTGAACTTATAGTCACATATCTTTTCTATATTCTTTATAATCTTTCCTCCTCATTGCTACCTTTATCAAGAATGAAACTCTGTTAGGCTACTTTCACACTGGCGCTTTGGCTTTCCGTTTGTGAGATCCGTTCAGGGATCTCCCAAGCGGTCCAAAACTGATCAGTTTGCATTCTTAATGCATTCTGAATGGAAAAGGATCCGCTCACAATGCATCAGTTTGCCTCCGTTCAGTCTCCATTCCACTTTGGAGGCGGACACTGCTTGCAGCGTTTTGGTGTCCGTCTGATGAAACTGAACCAAATCCGTCCTGGCACACAATGTAAGTCAATGGGGACGGATCCGTTTTCACTGACACAATCTGGCACAATAGAAAACGGATCAGTCCTCATTTGATTTTCAATGGTGTTCAAGACGGATCCGTCTTGGCTATGTTACAGATAATACAAACTGATCCGTTCTGAATGGATGCAGGCGTCCATGACAGATCCGCACAAAACGCGAGTGTGAAAGTAGCCTTAGGCCTCTTTCACACGGGCGTTGCGGGAAAATGTGCGGGTGCGTTCCGGGAACACCCGCGATTTTTCAGCGCAAGTGCAAAACATTGTAATGCGTTTTGCACTCGCGTGAGAAAAATCGCGCATGTTTGGTACCCAAACATGAACTTCTTCACAGAAGTTCGGGCTTGGGTTAGGTGTTGTGTAGATTGTATTATTTTCCCTTATAACATGGTTATAAGGGAAAATAATAGCATTCTGAATACAGAATGCTTAGTAGGTGATCAATTGAGGGTTTAAAAAAATTTAACTCACCTTCTCCTCTTGTTCGCGTAGTTCCCGGTCTCTTCTATACTTCTTTAATGATGAGCTGTGGGCTAAAGGACCTTTGGTGACGTCAGATCACATGCTCCAATCACATGGTACATCACCGTGGTGATGGACCATGTGATTGGAGCATGTGATCTGACGTCACCACAGGTCCTAGCTGGTAGTTCATCTTTTAAGAAGTAAAGAAGAGACCGGGAACTACGCGAACAAGAGGAGAAGGTGAGTTAATTTTTTTATTTTTTTTTAACCCTCAATTGATCACCTACTAAGCATTCTGTATTCAGAATGTTATTATTTTCCCTTATAACCATGTTATAAGGGAAAATAATACAGTGAATAGACTGTCACCTAGCAACCATGCGTGAAAATCGCACCGCATCCGCACTTGCTTGCGGATGCTTGCGATTTTCACGCAACCCCATTCACTTCTATGGGGCCTGCGTTGCGTGAAAAACGCAGAATATAGAGCTTGCTGCGATTTTCACGCAACGCACAAGTGATGCGTGAAAATCACCGCTCATGTGAACAGCCCCATAGAAATGAATGGGTCGGTATTCAGTGCGGGTGCAATGCATTCACCTCACGCATCGCATCCGCGCGGAATACTCGCCCGTGTGAAAGGGGCCTTACTCCTAAGCAGTAAGTAACATCAGTGGTCTACAACATTAACCCTGTCATGACTATAGACTAAAGCTAGGTCTACACTGCGACTTTTGTAGCACGACTGATTGATTTTAACTATTAAACTACAGCGGCAGTCCAAAGGAATGTATTCAGTTGAATGCAATCTTACGGACTGCGGCTGTAGTTCAGTAGCTGAAATCAATCGGTCGCGATACAAAAAGTCGCAGTGTAGCCCAGGCCTAACATCTGATTGGATAGCAGCTATGACTCCCACTAATGTGTCAGCGTGTAATCATTTTCTTTCCTTCCTCACACATAAGAGCGTTTTCAATCTAATTGTTAGCCATTGGGTATCCATTTTGCTGAAAAATTTGGATTTAGAAAACTCTAGTCAGGCATAATGGGGGTAATTTATTATTAGGGTAATTTTTAAAGTCAGTTTTTGCTTGAATTTATCCCACATCACAGAGTTTGGTAATTATGGGGCATCTCTGAACTGTACATTTGTGTCTACTCTGCTTTGCTTACGCCATCCCTCAGTCCCCACTGGAGCAACTTTGTGACACTGTTTGCAATTTTTTACAAAATTGGCAATGATGAATCTTTTGTGAAACTCATTGGCATGCTTTACCGCACCCACTTCCCAAAGAGGAGGGGTGTAAAACTGCACACAAAGACATTCCGTGCAAATTTTCTACCCCAGGAAACAGGTGTAGAACTTTGATCCATTACCCCAAACATGTTTTTCATCTTTTTTTATTTTTGTTACATATTTCTCCATTGCCATCAATGGATGAAAAGAAGACATAAAAAAAAGTCATGTAAATGCAATGACAATACTGAGGCTGATAGCATTCAGAATAGGACAGGTTTTCCTCAAATTCTCTCAGTAGTGCAGCCTCAGGCTCTGTACCTGCAACCGCAAAAGTGATCACATCTTGGCATTGAAGTAAAATATTCAAAACCAGTTTTTACATTTGTAGTGCACCCTAAAACAACCTTCCTTTGGTAGATTTAATGGTAGTTATAATTGGGGCCAATCTCTTCACCAGTGGGACTGACCGCCACTAATTGCATTAATCCTATTTCCCTGCAGCAGGCTGATTAGTTGTCTGCAGACTAGGACAGTCTGCAGTCTGCATGCTATTGACAGATTATAGACTAATCACTTCCCTACAGCCGTACATGTCCTATTAGTGCAATAGTCCATGAGGTTAAAAGAAGCCATACCAATAAAGGCCAGATACCATAGCCTCTCTATGTATAAAGAGTTTACCGCCATTGAAAGTGATGGCATATCGCTAGGAATGAATGTGACCGCAGCGCCCCAAGTATGCCCTATGTGAAGAGAAATGTAACGCAACCCAACTTCACTTGCATGGAGCAATTCCCTGCACGGCAGCTAGATGGGAGTGTAGCTGTGCATGAAAAAAGCATCCGTCCCTCCAATCAGGTGATCATCAAGGGTTTTAGTGATATGTCGCTACTTCTTAAGATTCTTAAGTATTTTTCCAAAAAGTGGTTGTATGCTTTTCATATTGGTTAAAGGGGTTGATGTCACCAGTAGTGTTGAGCGAACTTCTGTTTTAAGTTCGGCGTCTAAAGTTCGGCTTCCGGTTAGCGGAGAATCCCGATATGGATGGCCAATTATTGATTCCGCTACCACGGACCACAACGGAATTCGGAATCCATATCGGGATCCTCCGCTAACCGGAAGCCGAACTTTAGACGCCGAACTTAAAACAGAAGTTCGCTCAACACTAGTCACCAGCACTGAAGGTCGGACTTTAGCACTGCCATAGCTGTTTTACAGTTAGGGTCCATTCACACATCCGTGTGTGTTTTGCGGATCCACGGATCTGCAAAACACGGACACCGGCAATGTGTGTGTTCCGCATTTTGAGGACCGCACATCGCCAGGCACTTAGTAGAAAATGCCTATTCTTGTCCGCAATTGCGGACAAGAATAGGACACGTTCTATTTTTTTTGGGATCAGAATTGCGGACCCGGAAGTGCGGGTCAACATTTTCAGATCCGGGCCGCACATCGTGCGGCCCCATAGAAATGAATGGGTCCGCAATTCCGTTCCGTAAAATGCAGAACGGAATTGCGGATGTGTGAATGGAGCCTTAGTGTAACAGGCAATGTTTTTCTAAGAGAAATAGAACAGGCGCACCATAGGGTAAAAACGTCAGGCAGGTAATAAATTCATGACTCCGCAATGGGGGCTCACCTTGTTAGGTTGTGCAAATGATAGGCACAACGCTAATGTAGGATTTAGTCAGAGGTGGTGAAGCCCAAAAGTCGGATGGTCATGCAGCACTTCATCAGGTACAGAAGGGGGTTTCTCTACACCGAAAGGCGTTGTACCACCTACTATAAAAATAAAAAAGTTCCTGTTTGACAACAAAGGCTGGTCTTTTTGCGCCGTGGGATTATCTCTTTATCCTTTGGAAATAGCTGTTTTACAGGCTAGCGCAGCGCTAAAGCCGACCCATTAGTGCCGGAGACATCACCAGGCTCACTGCTGGGCGGAAGCAGTGTGAATCTAAACAAACAGCGCTGCGTGATACAGCGCAGGGCAAGGGAGAGCATCAGAGCAGGGAAGGATCTGGTGTCCATGTCAGAGGGCCTGCTTGTTTGAATAGGAGGATATGTCCGATCAGCTCTGAACCCGGACAACCCCTTTAACAGAAATGAGACGGCATACTGCCGAGAAGATCAGATCACATAGATAGTCAGTTGTGTGCTAGCAGCTAGCGCACGGTAGGTGCACATGTATGCCTTATTTACCCTGTTGCAGAGATCTTGAGGTTTGGTGGAGAGGTTTTGTGGCATCTCCCTGCAGCGAGTTGACAGGTTCAGGATTGCGGTAGCAGCCATGTGTGCGGCTTCCATGTCATGGGAGTAATCGAAGCTGCTTTTGCTACACGTACTGCTGGCGCTGCTGCCTCCACCACAACTCATATTGCTACTGCTGCTGCTGGGGGCATAGCTGCTCGTTGTGCTGCTTGTCGGGCTGGAGTTCTTACAGTAACGTTTAGCTGCGGAGAAAAAAAAAAGATGTAATCGATCATTTCAAGACAGCAGGAATTGTCTGCAGCGATCTCACACTGGCTCCATTCAGTACAGGCATCTTGCTTGTTGAATGTTTCAGAGCAGAGATGGACGACCTATGACTCCTCATCTCTTGTGAAATTCTGAATTTCAGCATCCACAAAAGAAGTCATAGATGCTCTGAGCCCGAGAGGCAAACTGAAGAAAAAATGACTTCTTAAAGGGACACTACTCCTGAACTTGCATTTGAAGGCATTTTCCCCCTTGATATCAGGAATTTTAGGGCTACCCAGTGTCAGACTGAATTTCCTTGGGCCCACCAGAAGAAATGATTCTGTGGGTCCATCATCTCTGTATACAGGACTTATGCACATTCAATTTTAAGTAGTTTTTATCTTCTTAAAGGGACACTATTTCTGAACTTGCATTTGTTGTAGAGTTGAAGGCATTTCTTGTACTAAGGTACAAGAAAAGAAAAAAAAAATACTTCTTAAAGGGACACTACTCCTGAACCTGCATTTTTTTTGTATTATTGAAGACATTTTTCCCCTTGATATCAGGAATTTTAGGGCTTGGGCCCACCAGAAGAAATAGTTCTGAGGGTCCATCATTTCTGTTTATGGGACTTATGCACATTCCCTTTTAAGTAATTTTTGCTTATCCTTGCACTTTCAGGACTTACGATCAGTAAGGTTTAATAGGATATTTGGGGGATTTTGGTTCCAAAGTCAGCTCAGCTCTAAATCTTCTTCTCCTCTGTTTTTAGGGGCCTGCCCATTATTGTGTCAGAGCTTGGGCCCACTGGAGGATCCTCTAGTACTCTGGTGGGCCAGTCAGACCCTGGGGCTGCCTGTCATGGGAATGAGCAATATGCGATCAGGGATCCGCTTCCATTAGACATCCTGCTGTCCAAAATTGAAAAGAGTTCAGGACCTCTTGGTAAATGTTTGTGTTCCCTGCTGAAGTCTGTGTGAAGGCACACATGGAGTGCAAGGATGTAATACAGTAGATCATCCTAAAAGCCATCATGTGCCTAATACAACATTTTATAACCCCAGGGGGATTTTTTTATTTCTTTTTTTTATGACAATAAAATCTCATTCTCTATCATTAAAGTTTGGTTCATGTGGCTACCACAAAGATCTACTGAGAAGATGGCTTCACCTCTACAGTGGGGAACCTTGGATCGGTAAAGATGTGATTCAAAAAAATGTACCTGCCATTATGAGTTATGACAGGCTGTTCTGTCAGAGATTAGCCTGCCAGAGCTCTCTTGATCCGGCATTCCCAGTTGTTAACCGGAATGCCGGCATCTCCATTGACTGCAGTAGTTTTTATCTGGCTGAATCCCAGCATATTGGCCAGGTAACAGCTGGATCTCCGACAGACCCCATTATAGTCAATGAGGCCAGCGGGCATTCCAGTTACATCTGGCAGTGCCGGAACAAGAGAGCTCGGGGGTGCTGTTCTCTGCTGCTCATAACTGCAGTGTGAAAGAAGCGTTCATATAGCGTGAAGTCTCTCCATGCTGCAGACAGACTGGAGACTGTCTGGAGAGTTCTTTCTCCTCATTCTAGTGATCAGTCTCAGCACTGTCACCCCCACCAATCAAAACCTTGATTGTCGCTACAAAAAATATTGAACATTTTTCAAACCAGCACCTTGATCTGAAACTTTTGCATTTGCATGCAATTAAAAATTTTGTTTATTCAATAATATTTATCTCTATAGCACCACCTGCTGTTTGTTTCCTTATTTCTATGTCCATCTTGCAGAGGTGGTCGCACATGCTCAGTTCTATTCTTCAACTGCCACCAGCGGTATCTACTGTTAGAAGCTGTGGCAGTTACAGGGAAGGGGCTGCAGCAGAAAGGACACACACCACAATAAAGGATTTGCCCATTTAGAAAGGAGACGCCTTTTGAGCTGCCAGCTTGAAATAAATCTAGCAGAACAATTGTAGAAATGAATTAAAAAGTCACAAAACTGGCTTAATGTCATTGTGAGTCATTAGTCTCCACTGAATTTCTACTCCACCCTCTCCAGATTTCTGAAAAGTAGTGTGCAACCATGACCAGCACTGATGGATTGCAGGGTGGTCATAACCATGGAAACGAGCAGTGTATAATGTGATAGAAAAGTAAAGGAAGCCAGCAATGGAGGCAATATGGAGAATCACAATACATTAGTAAGTGCCTTGTATTAACTTTCTCTACATGATAAATGTCACTTGCTGAAGTCAGACAACCCCTTTAATCTAGGGGCTGGATTTCTGTTTCTTTCTGATACAGAGCTCCAAAACCACTGCATAAACAGTTAAAAGATACCATGCAGCTGCTTGTAGCCATCACTAGAGGGAGCTTAGGTGTTCACTGGATTATTATTGACTGTAATGTATAACACTATGCAATAAGCTCCTGAGCTCCCTCTGGTGGGGAATGCAGGTAGCCGTCATGTTATCATTGAACTCTTTGTCCATGCACTGGATTTTAAACTCTGTAATCTTGCAAGTCAAACACACAATATTGTATAATAATTAATAATTTTTAAATATATTTTACATTAAACAGGGGGCACAATGTCCCAGGCCACTTACCATCAAACCCTTTTGGAGATATATCCCTGGACTGCACCTTTGGAGCCATAGCCCTCTTTCCATATGCATGGTTTTCATAATTGTTATACTCAAACGTAGTCTTTGAATATTTCTCTAGTTCCTTGGCCAAGTTGGAGCGAGGTGTGGTTGTTGATACATTGTTCCTGTAACCGTACTGTGGGATTTCTAATTGCTTGACAAAACACATAGGCCTATAAAAGGGAATTAGTTTCTTGTAACATGAAATGCACTTTTATAGCACTGAAATGATTATCTGCATTGTATGTGGTTGGCACTGACGGGAGCAAACTGGCAGAAGACCTGCCCAAGCAGAGAATTAGAGACGATAACATGTATCATGGGCTGTGATTTAGGGACTACAGATAATACATTAATTATCACATTTTAATCAATACATTTATATAATTATTATTTTTTGTTTATAATGACCTCTAATATTACAACTATGAATTTTTGTACATTATACTTGTCTATTAAAATGAATCACGTTAAATAACATTAAACAATTTTTTTTTTCATTTTGGTGATTTTTATTTAAGTTTTCCATACTACTATCTATATCTTAAAAAATACCTAAAATTGTGTAGTTTTTACACTAATAGTAATCCCTAATAGTAATCCCTAAGCCTAAAATATGTCAAGACTTCCTATTCTATACAGGTAACTTTAGCAGCCATTGCATTATCATCACAGTCAGGATTACAATGATACTTTGTATAGGTAACATAGGATCCACCATTGACAATAGGCGACATCAACGCTTATCTCCTCCCTCCTGACCTCTGCACAGGTCACAGAGCATGCCTAGAAAACTCTCCCATAGAAATCAATGAGGTCCCTTTTGTCTTTGGCTCATGTGGCTGCTCTCAATGAACAGAAAGTCATGACATATTTTAGGCCTAGTGGCCAAAGCAAAAATGCATGATTTGGGGATATTTTGGTAAAACTATAGATTGGGTCTTGGAAAGTAAAAAATAAAAAATAAAAAACCACTAAAACTTCTAAAATATGTTTAATATAAAATACTTGATTCAAATAATAGGTCATGTTCTGATGAATATATTTACAACCCATATTCAGATGTTTAGAAGGTGATCCCTACAGAGGTGCACCTAGCCTTTCTGCTGCCTGAGGTGAAAACTGAAACAACGCCACCCAATGCCAATTTCTTAACCTAATCCCTTCCCTTCAGCCCATGGTGTCACGGACGTACCGAGACATATGGACGTCCCCAATGACAGTGAGTGGCAGGAGATCTTTGAGACTGGCAACACGTGGTTTGATTTGACATGTTTACCTTGTGGGTCAATAGGTGTCTGTGTTGTTTCTGGTACTGACCACACCCTAAACCTCCAGGTGTTGCAATTGTGGTCATTTTACTTTTCCTATTTACAGTTGTTTCTCCCACAATGCTGTGCGGTTTATAGCTTCAGTTGCAAAGGAGAAATGCACAGCTCACCAATTTTTTCTATTTCAGAAGATGCCTTTAATGCATAACATTTTGTTTTACATCATTTTGTTCCATCTAGAGAAAGTATCAATGTAACAGGCCATAAAAGAAACCCCGTTTCAGTCGGGTAACGACCTTTATCAAGATATCTGTGGCCTCAGTTGGACATGTGTGCTCTGGCCGCTTCTAGAGTTAAAAGCATCTTCTGAAAAATAAAAAATTGCTATGCCGTGGATTTCTCCTTTGAAATAGATTGACATACGTCCTCTACGAGCACCCACCGCCAAGGGTGTGCAGATCTCATCCTTTTCCAGTATAGCTTCAGTTGGACCTGTGGATAGCTGGTGCTTGGTTCCTGGTGCTGCCCCGTTCGTCGGCTGTGGACTCCCGTTGATTTTGGCGTCTTGTATTATAATGAGGAGTATCAGAACAATGAGGAGGAGACTGAGTCTTTCTCAGTGGGCGTCTCCTTCTTTTTCTCCCTGGCTGTGACGCTCTGCGCTGCGATTGGACAGCGCTACAGCCAGTGAGAAGGAGACACCCATTGAGAAACCCTGGCGTCTCCTCCTCCCTGTCCCGATGCTAGTAATTAGCATACTGAGCGGAAAAAATACCGGAGGGCACAGCGGGCGAACGGAGCGGCGCCCAGGAATAATAGTAAGCACTATAGGATCCCTGCTTTATGCCCTACCTAACATGCTACTTATCTTATAAAGTCTGGACCCATGAAAGCTCCTCTTCAAGTGTTACCTTTCCCTTTATAGTTTGGCTTTTCTGTGTTTTGCATTTCCTTGTCGTTTTGTGTTAGGCCTTAGGGAGACTCCCGTTCATCCTTCCTTTTGGAGGAACAGGATGTCTCATTCCTGTCACTAGTATCAGGGTCCTTTAGGGTTTGATAGGACTTTAGGTATTCCTGTGTATGAACTCACCTACCTCTGAGGTTTGTTCATACTGGTAGTCAGCCAGGTCTTTGATTAGGGTTTTCAATAGGAGGTGTCCATCTTCCTTCCCTAGTTTTCAGACCTTATTTCCTTTCCCCTTTCGTTCCTATGTTTGGTGTGCCGTTTCCCTCCCACACTAGAGCCTGACACATTGCCCTTCTGCTGCCCCCCTCTTGCCCCTATCTGGTGCTGCCTGAGGCAATCGCCTCACCTGGCGTTATTGGTGGTGCACCCCTGGATCCCCAACTTGGGACCTCCCGCTATGAGCCAGTGCAGAGAGCTGCTAAGTGGCAGGAGAAATTTCGGAGCAGGCAAAACTTCCCCTGGAATTATTCAAAGCTGATTTCTGTGGGTTGCTGTTTATTCATTGATTCACTGGAATAATAAGATTTGCATCTATGCATGACGGCGTTAACGGTGTATTAATTATCAGCTTATATCAATTTACCTTAAAACACGATCAGATGCTTGATTGGATTTTGATGGATCACAACTTTGATGTTTCTCTTGAGCTTTTGCTAGTTTCTCTGCAGCAGCAATAGGACATCCTGAAAGACTATAGAAGAAGATTTGTAATTTTAGATCAATGCTAATTATCTATGTATCTCATATCTATCTATCTATCTATCTATCTATCTATCTATCTATCTATCTGCGTATCTATCTGTCTATATCACATATTTACCTATCTCATATCTATCTAATTATTTATCTAGTATCTAGCTGTATATCTAGTATCTATCTATCTATCTATCTATCTATCTATCTATCCATCTGTCTTAGACGAACCTCCCGGCATAAAGACCCTTAAGACATGGTTATTCTCTCCTATATCTCCTATATTACCTATTAGCATTCCACCCATAACCCAGAATGCATTCTAACGGCATAGATATACATTGAGGGTTAGTCATTTGCATCTGGATTTGCAGAGCACAATTACAGCAAAGAGGATGAGATTTTAACAAATTGGAAATCAGATTATCACTGGGGATTTTCACCCCTTTCAATGTAGAAGGGTGACATCCATGGTGAATCCAGAACAAAATTTGAATGTAATACAAACATATTATGCAGCGAAATCCAGTACAATTTTTTTTCCAGTACGGGTGAACATACCCCAATTCTACAATTTTCTTATTGTCATTATGTTACTGCATATAAAAAAAAATTGTTCCTGACTGGTCATAAAATACGTTCTCTTGTTAAAAAATAAAAATTTTTTACGTGTATTGCAATTTTTGTGAAAGGCAACAGTCAGGAAAAAGTTTTTGCTCTGTGCCAAAAATCCCTCCATATCACACATTTCTTGATCTTGTTATATGACAAACGGAAACTTTTCAGTAGTTTAAGAAAGCAAAGTAAGCACCAGCTGTCATCTCTTCAGTTCAAGTGGGACTACCAGAAAGTGCTGCTGTAGTAGAAATGTCGTCTGTAGCAGTTCCAGACATGTCGTGCCTACCTTCTGTGAGAATTCCTGTTGCTGTTTACGTGACCTCTGCCGGTGCAACCTGGTGTAGGGCACTTAAGAACATTTTCATGCATGGCAAGAACTTGACAGGAGAAAAAAATATATAAGAAAGTAATCAGTATGAAAAATAAAGTACATTATAATAATTATAGATATTATATGTCTGAAATGACTCAAATTTTGTATTCTTACCATATAATTCTCTAATAATGACTGGATAGGTAATACTAAACCCTGATCAGTCATAACAAAATTACCATAATAAACCAAACAGCCATAGAAAAAACACCTGCCAAATATGGTGAAGATCCCATTGATCTGTGAAGGCATGGATGGCACGAGACCTCTGAGGGCCTCCTGTTGCGCGCCAATGCTGTGCTCCCACAAACCAGCAGTAAAATGCATTCAGAGGACTCCCGAGCTCACGGGCATAACAGAGAGGACTGAAGGAGGAGTCGTCTTAATGCAAGAATGAAAATAAAAATTATATAACCGGACTTAGCACCACTTGTATTATACACCGCCTAGGGTGGGTTAACACTAGCGTTAGGGATTCCGTTATGGCTTTCCGTTATAACTATGTTATAACGGAAAGCCATAACGGAATTATGGAACCCACCCTAGGTGTGAACCCACCCTAGGCGGTGTATAATACAAGTGGTGCTGAGTCCGGTTAAGTCATTTATAAAGAACGGAATGCCCAGACAGAATGTAAAACGGAAGCCTTTAAAAGGCATTCCATTTGCTTTCCGTCCTAATAGAAGTCTATGGGAAAGCATAATGGATCCATCTATCGACAGGACTTTGTTTTCCGTCTTGCATAACGGGACCCAGACGGATTCGTTTTGATTCCCATAGACTTCTATTAGGACGGAGAGCAAACGGAATGCCTTTTAAAGGCTTCCGTTTTGCATTCCGTCATAATACAAGTCTATGGACAGAAGAACGGATCCGTCCTTCCGTCTTATGGATTCCGTTATTTTTCATTATAACCATGTTATAATGGAAAGCCATAACGGAATCCCTAACGCTAGTGTGAACCCACCCTTACTCTAGTTTGGAGGGTGTTTTGGAGCTAACGGATTCCCTTGTCTGAGGGTGGGATATGACAGAGGGGGAGAAGCTGAGCTTTATAGGTTTATATGATTTGGAGCAGGATTTCTGAATGAAGGAAAGATCTAATGACAATATCTAAACAGGATGATTGACAGCCTTCTCTATACACACATTGATATAGTGAAAGTTGTCAATCATCTTGTATGGGTGGGGAAATCAGGACTCTCCTAGGATATCATATCCTGCTTTCAGAAAGGCAGCACAAATTAGGCTAGATTCACACTAGCGCTAAACTATTCCAGCAGCCTGCACCAGTAGAGGGACAGCCTGCTGGAGTTCATCGCGTCCGGCATAGCCAGAAACTTCCGGAGTACCTCCAGGCTCCATTGTCTATAATGGTACCTGGTGGGGATCCAGCTTGTTTCTGGCATTAGTGCTGAGATTCGGTCGGACAAATACAGTTGCAAGCAATGTTTTTTGTTCAGCTGAATCCCGGCACTAATGTCGGAAATAGGCCAGATCCCACTATGGTCAATGGGTTCCAGTGGGGAAAGGTCGTATCTGACTATGCTGGATATGATGAGTTCCAGCAGGCTGTCCCTCTCCCGAATCAGTCTTCCGGAACAGTTTAGTGCTAGTGTGAAACTAGCCTTTACCTCACAGGTTCACTTAAAGCTCAGTAAGATGGTGGGGTCTCCATGGAATCAACATGTTTTCTATTGTGTATAACTGCCATTAGGAAATACGGTTACTGTGTAAGGATATATATGGTATGCAATCATTTTCAGGCAGTGTTAAGAACAACAGGAGTTCTACAGCTGTTTCATCATCTCCTACCTATTAGCTTGTTGTTGTGGTAGTTGCTGGGCAAGAACCTCATGGTTAAGCAACCAGTGAGGTCACAAGATGATGATGGGAGTTTCTGACTCATTGGCAGGACTTGATTGGTTAGATTTATTTTTATAATGTCCTAGTTTCTTGCAGATTATGCTGGTGATAACATGTGGTATATGTGTGATCTTCTATTGCTTCCAGTCTCTATCTGCAGTGTAGTTGAGTCCCTAGTGCAGCTGTATTTAATTCCAGTGGTTTGTTCTAATTCCAGTTAAATGTTCTTGTGCTCTATTTCCATTATCCCTGGAAGAGACTGGTTCTAGTGGTGTTCAGGATCAGTAATGGTCAGTTCGCAGTGTTCGCTAGCGAACACATACGGGCTGCCATCTTTAGTAAGGTAGACTCATAGGTAATGCATAGGTAAGCCCTTACCTGTGCCTGTGCCGGGAGCCGGTCTGAAATCAAATGCGGTCACCGGGAGCAGGCAGTTCTGAGAACAGCCCGATGAATACCCCCTGGCGGCTGTTCTCGGAACTGCCTGCTCCCGGTGACCGCATTTGATTTCAGACCGGCTCCCGTCACAGGCACAGGTAAGGGCTTACCTGTGCATCGCCGGACGGGGTGAGTCTACCTTACTAAAGATGGCAGCCCACATGTGTTTGCTGGCGAACACTGCGAACTGACCATCACTGTTCAGGATTAGTGTTGAGTGAATCGAAGTTAACGAAGTGGACTTCGATCTGAATTTCATGAAAAATTAGATTTGCTAAAGCCGAATTTCCCCGTACTTGGTGGTAACAAATCGATTTTTCCTGAAATGGCAGTAAAAATGAAAAAAAAAAAAAATCATAATTACCTCATCCATTTGAGCGCAAAGAGGCTGCCACGGCCATCTTGCTTGAAGATCCCACAAGAAATCTTGTGCGCTGCGACGTATGATGGTACCATGCCAGCTGACGTGATGACTAGGGATGAGCGAATCGACTTCGGATTAAATATCGGATGTCCATTCGCTTAAAACTTTGTTCCAATACTGTACAGAGCAGGAGCTCCGTACAGTATTAGAATGCATTGGCTCCGATTAGCCAAAGTTATTGCTTCATAAATAAATTTGTACTGTAAAAAAACATTTCCCGAACTCGGGTTCGGTACCACTTAGAACCGAACCCGAGTTTGGGAAATGTTTTTTTAGAGTACAAATTTATTTATGAAGTTATTGCGCGAAGTCTCGCGAGACTTCGCAAAGCAATACCTTCGGCTCATCGGAGCTAATACATTCTAATACTGTACGGAGTAAGAGCAACCCCTAAAATGCTTTAATATTCATCTCAGATGCCATGATCAGTGATGAACGAGGTATCTGAGGTGTTCAATGTTGGGGGGCGGCACAATCACCATTTCCTGTAATTGCACCCGCTACTTACAAAATATGAGCTTCAAGACAAAGTAATTCTTTAGCCAACTTTTTTGTAAAATTCGTGAAGCAGCTCAATCGAATTTTTAAGAACTTTGCTCTAGTTATGAGCGGCAGGGGCAATATTCGAATTTGCGATATTTCGCGAATACTTTGTAGAATATTCGTCATATATTCGCGAATTTGAGAATTCGCAATTATTTTCTTGATTGCGAAAATTGGCAATGTAATATTCGTGCAATGCGCGCGCAATACAGGCGTGGGTCACTTTTGCTACATTTTCCAAGCTGCTAGAAATTTCCTGAGACGGGAGAAAATGGTTGGCACGGCGGAACATTAAAAATGGCTTTATATGCAGTTAGAGTGCTCCAATATATTCGTGATTGAGCTAATCGGCACTAATGATGTGAATATTTTTGCGCAATACATGCAACTTCACATTTTAGCAGGTCTAACTACATATTACTGATTGGTACACTATGTATTGTGACATCACAGTACTATGTCTGTATGGACAGCAGAACCTTTCACACTACCTAACACCCTGCACTGGAATCAGCTACACTATACCAGGATATAACCTACACTGACTATCTCCCACTAACTATCTGTATTATATATAAGCTAACTAACTAACTAACAAACTAACTAACTAATATAATGAGTGGAAAGCACAGAGCACAGCAATGTCACTGCTCTCTCTCTCTCTCTCTCTCTCTCTCTCTCTCTCTCAGAACTCCATAAAACTACAGAAGATGGCTGCTGGGGAGTTTCTTATATAGTTAGGGGTAGGCAACTTTCCTATTAGTTGCTAGGGATGTTGCTAAGCTCAGACAAATACATTGCAGCCTTCTCATTGGCCCACAAGCAATCAGCAGGGAGGGATCATGGGTTCAGATGAAAAATAAAATCTAGAATATTCGAAAATACGAATATACAGGGTGGGCCATTTATATGGATACACCTTAATAAAATGGGAATGGTTGGTGATATTAACTTCCTGTTTGTGGCACATTAGTATATGTGAGGGGGGAAACTTTTCAAGATGGGTGGTGACCATGGCGGCCATTTTGAATCCAACTTTTGTTTTTTCAATAGGAAGAGGGTCATGTAACACATCAAACTTATTGGGAATTTCACAATTGCCTTCAGATGACCCCAAAGATAAAAGTCTAAGGGGGTCAGATCGGAAGACCTTGGGGGCCATTCAACTGGCCCACGACGACTAATCCACTTTCCAGGAAACTGTTCATCTAGGAATGCTCGGACCTGACACCCATAATGTGGTGGTGGGTGCACCATCTTGCTGGAAAAACTTAGAGAACGTGCCAGCTTCAGTGCATAAAGAGGGAAACACATCATCATGTAACAATTTCGCATACCCAGTGACCCTCTTAGACTTCTATCTTTGGGGTCATCTGAAGGCAATTGTCTATGCTGTGAAGATACGAGATGTGCAGCACCTGAAACTACTGATACTGGAAGCCTGTGCTAGCATTTCTCCTGCGGTGTTCCTATCAGTGTGTGAAGAGTGGGAGAAGAGGGTTGCATTGACAATCCAACACAATGGGCAGCACATTTTATAAGTGGTCAGAAACTTGTAAATAACTCATGAAAGAATAAAGTTACATTAAAACCAAGCACACCATTGTTTTTCTTGTGAAATTCCCAATAAGTTTGATGTGTCACATGACCCTCTTCCTATTGAAAAAACAAAAGTTGGATTCAAAATGGCCGACTTCAAAATATCCACCATGGTCACCACCCATTTTGAAAAGTTTCCCCCCTCACATATACTAATGTGCCACAAACAGGAAGTTAATATCACCAACCATTCCCATTTTATTTTTTTTATGTCTCCTGTTACAGCACTGAAACTGCCAGCTGATGGCTATACACTCGTTCTGCCAACAGCTATTTCTTCCAATCCTTCCATATATACGCATTTTCGACTTGGCTAAACATACATATGTGGTGAATGGGGAGAGGAAAGGAAGCTACTGCCAGACTCTTCCGGGAGCCACTTATCTTCCCACTAAAAAGGGCAATTGAATCCAACCTTCTGATCTTGCCGTTGGGGGAGAGTTCAGAGGCCTCCATATGCATCTTTATTTTCTTAACTAAGAAAGGGGTCAATCTAGAAGATTTGTCTCCTGAAGCCCTCAAGGAATGTTCTATCGTCAATGCATTATTATTTTCTGATCCTATCGTGAGACATCCATCTTGTTTATCTACAGATTATTGCTGAGGTAGATGCCTCTCATGTGGAAGTAGGTGCTGTACTTTTCCTGCGGACCATAACTTACACCCATGTGTCTTCTTCTCCTGGAAGTTTTTTGCTGCAGAATGGAACTATGTCATAGAAATTTCTGAGTTGTTGGTCATTAAATGGGCTTTTGAAGACTGGTGATTAGATGAAGGGAGTCAGGTTTATGGTTATTGTCTATATATACCATAAAATCTTTTATATATAGAATCTGCTTAAGAGCTTAACCCTAGACAGGCTAGATAGGCTTTTTCTAGGATTGTCATTACTTTCTGTACAGGTTCCAAAAACATTATCATTCCTCCTCGTAAAATGGCAAGGTTAATATGCAATATTTCTGCTTTGGTCTTGCGTTCTCAAACTCAGGGACCTAAAGGCAAACCTGCTGCACTTTTGTTTGTACCTAGAAACCTTAGGTCTTCTGCACTCTCAGAAAGACAAGGGAGCACCATGTATTAGAGGAAACATTAGGGAAATGATAATACTTTGTCACAAAGCGCATTCCTTTGTTGTATGTAAAGGGCACAATGAGGGGGAATGGCAATCGTGCCGCCCTCCCTCATTAAACCCCCTCAGATGCTACGTTCACCGCTGATCCCGGCATCGGATGCTACAATTGAGGCCTTTCAGGGGTTTAACAGGTTAAATAACCTTAAAAATTGCTTGCAGAGAGGCAGTTGTGGCCATATTGATTGAAGACACCACGTGAAATCTTGCGTGATGATGTGATGTTATCACTGATGGGAACATCACATATCACTCCATGCAAGATTTTTTGCGGTATCTTCAATGAAGATGGCCAAGACGGCCTCTCCGCGAGAAAGTTAAGTGAGTATGTTTTTTATTTTTTTTACTGCCATTTCAGGAAAAATTTATTTGTAACCCTTCGCAGCGAATCAAATTTTTCCAGAAATTTGCTTGGCTTTGATTCACTCAACGCTACTCATAATTATGGCCCTAATGACACTACAAAAGCAAATTCTTAGATAGATTGGGCTCCCTGACAGATTCCTCCCTGACAGATAAACCATATAGCAATGTAATCTGACACCAGAAAACAGATGTCTTCATTCACAGTACAAATGTCTGTACTTTTCTTTTTCCTTTCTGACCAGTTTTCTTGCAAGATAATTTTTCAAAAATATCCTTTTCATATTTTTTTTTATTTTTATTTAGGTCAGTGTAATTTGACAAATCCACAATTTAAAATGCATATACTTATCTCATCATTAAATGCATATAACACCTACTTACTTTCTGGAGGTACCCTGTCTTTGTGTGGGCAACCTGATAAACTCCGATGGTGGGGATATAAGCCAGTCACATGACCTGTGCCATCACAGCCAGGGGTTGGACATTTGCTCTCTTTCTTCTCAGTCCGTGAGAGATCTATACAGGGAAAACAAAAAGCATAGTCATAAAAAGAATTCATATCAGACACTGTAGGAATAACATAGCACGTGCACCACCTACAGTAATACTGTAATCCTACCTGCCAACTATTATAAGTTATAAGTGACACACACTCCCCAAATTTTTCCTTGCATTAGCATCCCTTTTTGAAGACCACAGCCCATTTTCAGCATCATCCCCTCAATGTGTGTTTGAAAACTGGGGTTGAATTTGATGACCCAGTATCCCAGTGCCACATACAGTTAAAGTTCATCAAGGGGTACTTTGTGGGATGTACGAGGAGACTCCTGCACTACCTGATAGATTAGCCACATAACACTATGGTGTTCTAGGATGGTTCTGAGTTTAGTGGGTGGCACTTAATATCACAGTAAATTGTGAAGTGGGTAATAATACTGAATCGGACAGTAAAATGAGCATATTTGTTTAATCACAATGCAGGTTGGATATTTATTTTACAGGGCTCCAAATCCACTTTTACCCTTCACACAACCATCCAATAACATTATAAAAATCTGGCTTTAAAGGCTATGTACACCTTTGGAAGCATTTTTGGTTATGATTGCATTTTACTCATTTTTGGTTAACAATCATATTTTCAATTGGTTGTTATTAAAAATATTGAGCCATTCTGTCACAAAGGGTTAACTGTTTTTCTAGCTGTATGACTGATAAGGCTACTTTCACACTATCGTTTTTTTGTGGATCTGTCATGGATCTGCAAAAGCGCTTCCGTTACAATAATACAACCACATGCATCCGTCATGAACCGATCCGGTTGTATTATGTCTTCTATAGCCATGACGAATCTGTCTTGAACACCACTGAAAGTCAATGGGGGACGGATCCGTTTTCTATTATGCCAGATTGTGTCAGAGAAAACAGATCCATCCCCATTGACTTACATTGTGTGTCAGGACAGATCCGTCTTACTCCGCACCACATGGCGGACAGAAAAACGCTGCAGGCAGAGTTTTGGTGTCCGCCTCCAGAGCGGAATGGAGACTGAACGGAGGCAAAATGAAGCATTCTGAGCAGATCCTTTTCCATTCAGAATGCATTAGGGCAAAACGGATCCGTTTTAGACCGCTTTTGAGAGCCCTGAACGGATCTCACAAACGGAAAGTCAAAACGCTAGTGTGAAAGTAGCCTAATTTCACTTTATGCCAGTCATCTAATAACCCTTATGCCTAAACTACTAAGAGGACATAAACACTTATTTAAGCCACATTCTTATCAGTAAGATAAGGATTGAGCTATAATGAGAGTTTAGAATGTCAGAGAGCAGAGATAAGGAGCCTGTCAGCTCCCCAGATGACGGAAAAGACAGAAAATCCACAGGCTGCTACTACAGCATCTCAGCTATGTACAGAGAAAAAGGACTCCATATTTTTAATAAAGACCAATTGAAAAAATGATTTTTGCTCAAAATAAGTACAATGCATTAATAAAAAAAATTGCCCCCAAAGGTGTACATAGCCTTTAACCTTTTTTTTTTTTTTTTTTGCCAAACTGCTTGGGGAGTGAGTATGGTGTAAGGTACCTGTTAACTCTCTTGATGTGTCTTTTTTAGTAAGTACTTGCATTCCCCATGTAGTAACATTTATGGATCATCTACTCCTATGGCTCTCAGTTATGCCATTTCTCTGTTATCCCTACTATAGGTTTATGAATGAATTGCCAGCAGTTTGTAATAAAGTTCCATCTGAGTGTTGGGAGTGTGTCCCTGCACAGTCTGACACTCCCCAATCAGTGCTGCCTGTGTCAGACTGTGCATGGACACCCCCCCAACTGGTAATACCCAGAATGACCATTAGGGGCTATTCAAACAACCATGTTCATTTTGCAAACCACAAGCCACTGATTCGCAAAACGTTTTAAATGAAATTGCCCATTTTGATGAACTTTACCTTATTGTGTATGGCAGCCTTCAAACCTCAAATATGACACAATATGATGTCCACATGGACACATATTGCAGCATCACGTACCCTCTATTACACAGGGGCATGCCACATTTCATGCTGTATTACAGACAGTATATAATTCATGTGCACAATATTTAATGGCAGATATCAAGGTTCTGTGTCTACACGATTGTCATATGTAAGGATTTATAAGTTCACCTACATCACCCAGTCTTACAATTGGACATGAGTTACAGCTTGCTTTAAACAGAGAATACTTATATGCCTCCTACAGGAAGTTTTGTGCATTGTCCTGACCAGTGTCGGACTGGGGTGCCTAGGGCCCACCAGTAAAATTTATTTTCAGGGCCCACTCTACAGATACATTCAAATATTACCTGTTCACACAACAGCAGGCAGCGGCAAGATGCTACAAGGTGATTGATTATGGGGGTCCCCACAGTGAATTTAAGAAGGTGAGTCCCTGGGAAAAGAAGATACTAGTTGGCGGCCTCTGTACCTAGAAGTCATCTCAGCCACCTGATTACGTCAATAATAATAAACTGGGGAGTTTCTTAATTTATCTACCCAGTATCTTATATGAACATAGGCTGGCTGAGGTGCTGTACGATGTCTATCTATATCTAGTACAGTAACTATACTATGTCATGTCCCACTTGTGCAGGAGGTGGGAGACTAGGGGCCCACTTTGCTTAGGGGCTCTCCATGGCATTCACCTGTACCCCTGTGGGCCAATCAGAGCCTGGTCCTAACTGTGTATGGGGGTGTAGTGGCAAATGTCAGGGGGAAGGAGAATGGGGTTGTTAGGTTTCAACATGCCCAATCCCTTTGCTCTTAGGGGATATCCTTATTCAGGACACATGCAAGCTCGGCCGAGCCAAGAGTACAAGAATATACGGAAGGGGGATTGTGAGAGATAGCTATCAGAATGATATCTACAATGTATAGCCAGCTTACTGCATTCACAAGACATGGCTATTATGGCTTTAAACAAGCAGCTCTTGCAGCAAAGCAGTATTGTATCTACTAAATTACTACTAAATTACTAACCCGTCTAATCAATGCTATATAATTGGCAAATAGGCCAGACAAACGCTATTTTATCTTTCCAGATATCTTTTCAGGAGTAATTTTGTTTTACCGGTATATATTTTGTTTCCTTTTTTTTTTTTCTGTTTGTGTGTGTTTTTGGGTCTTCTTCTGATAATGAGACTTACTTTGCGAACATCATTGTGATAATTTGCAAAGACCCCCATTTAAAGTGCACTCAAAATCAGCCCCATCCACTCATTTGGAGGACCTTATTATGATCAATAACCCCTCCCTTTGACTGAACAATTTGTATTCATCTCAAACAGAGAGCAGCAATTCAGCTGCGAGTGGGAAGTGGCTCATTACAATGCACTGGCTTCCCTGCTGGTTCAGTATCCTTGTCTTATCACTCTTGCAGGTTAAAAAAAAAAGAATAAAAAAAAAAAGTGTTACATTTCACAGTTTTTTTCAAAGTGTTCTGTTTTAACACAGAACATGTACAGAGATGAGGTTTTCTGTACTTATTGCATAAAAGCAAAAGGCCACCTGCACTGAGGCAAAGCTCATTAAAACTGTTTTCTTTTGTACACCGTCCTCTTATCGACCTGTTAGGATAAACATATTTTCTAATGTATCAAAGTGATTGGGTTAAATTTTAATTTGAATTTACTCCTTTTCTTCGACCAGCGCCTCATATCATGTGGATTTTACATTAGGATGGTGTCAAATTGCTTGGTTGGCTGAGAGAAGGCACCAAGGAAATGAGAATATATGAACCTTACAGTATTGGATTCCCTTCTTGGCCTTTTAGCTAAGATCAAGTTTAGTATCTGTTCTTATCCTGGTGGTTTAGTGTGGGCCACCAGAATGAGAGCAGAGAACCATACGGTCGTTCCTAGGGTGTAGGGCTTGGGACATTAGTGCCTATGCTAGGTGACCAAGGGATCGTCGGATTGAAGCCAGGGGCTGAGATGTGTTTGAAAGCCCGAGGTGCAGAAGTACCCCAGGAGTGTTTACCCTGGGGTGCCTGAACTCACTGGGGTTTGGATCTCACTGAGTGACGGCACATTTGCACGCTCTTCACTTTCGCACATTGTGAGCGCAGTCATCTCTATTCTTTGCCCAGCCATTAGGCCTGGCTTAAGGAAGAGGAATTTTTATAATTCCGTCCGGATGTCCGGGCTGAGCTTCAGCACACATTCCCTTATTTTTTTTTTCTGTTCGTCGTGTGCTCACTTTCCACGTTTGTTTGTCACAAGGATTTTCAGGGTTGCGGCACCCTTATGGGTTACCCCCCTGACGTCTAGGAGTGTGGGTGTTGCCATCTGGTTCATCACCCCCCTGCAAAACCCCTTGGGCTCTCCCTCCAGGGAGAGCCCAGACCTAGTATTGTTGAGCTCTGTCCCGACACATGGGGTGGCAACCTAGGTGGAGGCCGGAGCACAGATTGGCGTACTCCCGGCAGATGCCTTTTGGCCCAGAGGGACTGGGAAAGGTTTATGGGGGGCCCTTATCGTATGGAGAGGGCCTGCGACCGCAACCTTGTGCACGTTTTTGTGTGGCACGCTGCACAATTTTGTTGCACGGGTGACGAAAGCACGCTCCTCGGGCAAAAAAATAATAATTTTATTCCAGGTTCGCCAAGTCAGGATTCAGTATAAAAATAATGCAGTAAAATTTTAAATGAAATTAATGCAATAAAATGTTTAGATACTAGATGAATTAGAGATGAGCGATGTTATCAAAAGTTCGATTTGGCTGCTTTGCCAAATTTCACAAAGAAATTCAATTTGTTACGAATTACTTTGTCACAAAATGCATTCCATTGTATGTAGTGGGTGCAATGATGGGGAACAGCGATTGTACTGCCCTTACCCCTCCCCCCCGTAATTGAACCCCTCAGATGCCGCATTCATTGCTGATTGCGGCATCTGACATTAACATTGAGGGCTTTCAGGGGTTAATCAGTGGTAAAAAAAACACCAATAAAACATACTCGCTTTATCCATTTGCGCGCAGAGAGGCCATTGTGGCTATCTTTATTGAAGAAACCATGCAAAATTTCACCGGGTGCATTGATGTCATCAGTGGTTTCATCATTACGCGGTTTCTTCAATCTAAATGGCCACGATGGCCTCTCTGTAAGCAAATGGATAAGGTGAATATGCTTTTTTTTTACCGCCATTTCAGGAAAAATGTATTCGTTACCACGAAGAATTAGGAAATTAGGGTTCGTGGCAAATCAAAATTTTCCTTAAATTCGATCGAAGTCCAAAGTAAATTTGTTTTATTTTGATTCGCTCAACACTAGTTATAACCATTACAGGGCTAAAACTGCAGGGCTACTATGTGCACTTTGCATAAATTGTCTAAACCTATCAATTGTTAAAAGTTGTTCTCCTTTAAAAAAATTCTCATTGTTCCCATGATGCAGGTAAAATGAAAAAATGAAATAGGTTTGCAAATAATCTTGAGAAAAATACTCTACCTTTTTCTTTACATATTTACTATGTAGTACAATGTGTCTCCATGGTTACAGACTACGAACAAACCCCCTGTGTAGTCTGTTATTGCAGGGATGCTTTATTCTGTCCCATTCATCTTGCTAAATTAAAGTCAGTGGAGAGATTAGTTTCGCACTAGGAATTTTAGATCCGGCAGCGATCTGGATCTCTCTGGATTCCGGCATTGCCAGAAGCTACCGCATCATTGTCAGGTAGTGTCCAGCAATGCCAGATCCAGACATCCAACGCTAGTTTAGCGTGGAACTTGCCTCATAAAGTAGGGGACTTCCAGGTAGCATGACTATAGGAGCAACATTTTCATGGTTTGTTTGGAACCATGGAGACACATATGTCTACATAGAATCTATAGACACAAAACTCTAGAATAACTTAAAATGGTTATATGCTAATTTTATATTTATTTAGGATGTACTAAAGCAATGAAAAAATATATCCCTCAACTTGAGGACATGTGGTAAATGTAGTATTCCAAAATTTTTGGGCAAGGATAAAAGTTGTCATCCACCTACATAAAGAGGACAGGCATCAATCAGTCAATTCTGTTATCTTAAATAATTGATAGCATTGAGCAAATTTAAATAATATCAAATAAGTATTTCTCAAATAAGTTCAATTATGAATAAATTAATGCTGGACTGGTTCTCCAGGAAATAGACTTGGTCAGCTGAGCTTCTTATTTAGTATACAATCAGTCCATAATAGTAGGAAATTGAGGGCACTGTCTTAGTTATAAGAGCCCTCCCCAATGTTCCCAAAAGTGCTAAAACAATAAAAGACCACTTTCCACTTAGTTTCCCACTGTTTCCAGCACTGCGGCTCCAGTCCGCACCTCAGGTTTTGGCTGTAGCAGTGTAGCTGTGTATGGCATGTGACCACTGCAGGCAATCACTGGCCTCAGTGGTACATGACATGAGATCATAGAAGTTATGCCTGTAAATAGAAGTGAGGGTCGGAGCTGCGAAGCTAGAATTGGAGGAGTAAGTGGACAGCTTTACATTGATTCTGCAACTGCAAAATTAAAGGGAATCTGTCACCTGCTTTTACCATTTTAAGCTGGCACCATCTCCTATGTTGACTAAAGTACCTTATTTCCAGCAGTCTTCTTTTCACTTTATTTCGTTTTGTAGTTTTGATATAAAAGTGCTTTTTATGTTATGCTAATTAGGGTCCAAGGTGCCCAGAGGGGTGTTTTTTTCACTCTCCGGAGCCCAGTGACGCCCCCCTGCAGTGCCCAGCCCGCCTTAATTTGAATTCCAAGAACGCCTCCTGATCATCAAATAACCTCCCACAGCCCCGGCAAATGGTTCCGCCCCCTCCCCACGTCATAGTCTACCTTATAGAAATGCCCCGTCCTTCTTCCTGTCTGCGGCCAGAAAACTCGCGCAGGCGCAGTACTGCCAGCGGCCTGCGCGATCATCAACCTCCTGAGGGCAACAGCGCTCAGGTCACATCACTGGGCTCGGCGTATGTCCAGTGAGACTTTTGAGGCTGTTGCCCTCAGGAGGTTGATGATCGCACAGGCCGCTGGCAGTACTGCGCCTGCGCGAGTTTTCTGGCCGCAGACAGGAAGAAGGACGGGGCATTTCTATAAGGTAGACTATGACGTGGGGAGGGGGCGGAACCGTTTGCCGGGGTGTGGGAGGTTATTTGATGATCAGGAGGCGTTCTTGGAATTCAAATTAAGGCGGGCTGGGCACTGCAGGGGGGCGTCACTGGGCACCAGAGTGAAAAAAACACCCCTCTGGGCACCTTGGACCCTAATTAGCATAACAGAAAAAGCGCTTTTATATCAAAACTACAAAACGAAATAAAGTAAAAAGAAGACTGCTGGAAATAAGGTACTTTAGTCAACATAGCGATGGTGCCAGCTTAAAATGGTAAAAGCAGGTGACAGATTCCCTTTAAAGCTAAAGTCTTCATTAAGAACTTCTTTACATTTTGCTGCTGTACAGTTTGGGCAACTCTTTCCCTTAGCTACTGTAGCTGTCCTGTTTTTTCTGACATAGATCTAACAGCATACATTGCTTCTCTTCTGGCTCTAGTTGGCTCTCTCTGCTCTCCCCATCTCTTCTCTCAGTATTAGCAGCTAGGAGGGTGCTCTGCATTCAGAGGGTGGATGGGAGTAAAAGCATCCAAGTGAATGGCATATCATACAGACTGCATTGTGTGCATCAGTGTGTAGATTAGAAGGAAAGCAAACATAAGGTAGTTTGCAGAAGGAGTAGAATCAGACAGACTATGTATGAGTGTAGAGAATAAAGAGAGTACCTATGCAAACTCTGCAGGGAGGGAGACATGACGCTCCTCGGCATCAGTGTCTGTTAGCACAAGAGTGAAAAAATCCCCCATGAGCTGTAGAATAAGAACTCGGTCCAGGAATTGAGCTGTGCTGATAGATGAGACCTAGTGAAGACATCAGCATCCTGGACAATCCATCAGCATTACATTCTTTGTATTTTTATTTTTTTAAATAATGCTGTTTCTTAGGGTGCATTCACACGACCATATAAATGGATCCGCATCTGTTCCGCAAATTTGCGGAACGGGTGCGGACCCATTCATTTCAATGGGGTCGCAAAATTCGCAGACAGCACACCGTGTGCTGTCCGCATCCGTTGTTCCATTCCGTGGCCCCGCAAAAAGATAGAGCATGTCCTATTCTTGTCCAATTCTTAGGCATTCTCTATATAGTGCTGGCCATGTGCGGTCCGCAAATTGCGGAACGCACGCGGCCAGTATCTGTGTTTTGCGGATCCGCAATTTGCGGACCGCAAAGCACTTACGGTCGTGTGAATGCACCCTTAAGCTTATTTTTTAAGACTTATTTTATAATGTTGCAACTAACAAAAAAAAACATAATTTAATTGCTATTTTTTGCAACTATGTGTAAAGAGGTATCTCCAAAAGAAGAGGACCATCTCGCCTCTGACTTTCTAACAAATCTTGGGATTTGACAAGGGAATATAGCCAAGCCAGATATCCATCTGTAGACATCTATTTCGGGGTGCTTGCGCCTCATCAGTCTGCAATGCAGGGCCACCGACCGAGTGCCCGTCGTCTGCAGACCCATTCACTTGAATAGGGTCCGTGATCCGCATCTGACAGTCTGCATCGCAAAAAAGTAGTGCATGCGCTACTTTTTTGCGGTGCGGAGACACAGGCAGAAAACCCATAGGAGCATTCCGTAGTGCTTCCGTTCTGCAACACACCGTATCTCCCAGATTTCGGACCCACTCAAGTGAATGTTTGTGGGCCGCAATACGGGCACAGCCGGGAAACGGCCGTATGCATGAGGCCTTAAGTAGATTCAGCACCTTGTCATTTTAACCATGTAAAAGATATGATAGTCCCTCGAGAAAATAAAATATGGTACATTTTTTATTCAGTGGTTGCTAACATAGTATTTATTATGCACAAATTTTGGAGTTGCATATGTAGCTGTATATAATGGTCATCCACACCACAAGATAAGACAAGAAGATAAAATTTGATTGACTCTGTAGTGTATGCTATGATCAAAAGTCTATCAAGGTTATGAATAGATGTCTTTCTTTTTCCCTTACAAACTATGTTAATTAGGAAACTACACATTTCTTAGATATCAAATAAAAGCTTTAAGAGATTTTATTGGGTTAAAAAAACACGGCTCCTTTCCCCCCCAAAAAATAGCACCAACCCTGTTCATTGGTTGTTTGTGGCATTGCAGATCAGCCCCATTCACTTTAAAAGAACTGAGCTTCAATACTATTAAGATGAGACATATTGACATGAAAGGCAACCAAAAGTCACCATAGAGCCTAGGCATCCAGTCTGTCTTGCTGAGTTGAATAATAGTTGCAAAAGTAAATACCCTGGGGCAGCTGTTGTAAAACTACAAATCCCATCATGCCCTGCTGTAGGCTGATAGCTGTAGGCAGACTGGGCATACTGGGAGTTGTAGTTTTACAACAGCTGGAGAGCCACAGTTTGCCCATCCCTGCCCTGGGGGCATGGAGTATTGCAAGTGAAAACTATGAGTGCTTTGGGGATACAACCAGCAAAGTGTCCAGAATGAAAAAAGGCCAGTAGAGATATGTCAGGTACTACAACACTCATTACCAAGCTTTATTTTTGGGATCACGGTTCCTTTAATGAATGCCTTATCAATAATTAGCATTTGTAAATGGCACCATTGCCAGGTAAATCTGCAAGGTGAAATTACCCTTTCGAAATGATGAACATTAGTTGAAAGTAACTCAACCAACAAGATTCATCAGTATAATCCCGGGCTCAGAGGACTAATTTCATCGCTACTTATAGACATTACACACGAGGGGATTGCCTTACGTTCCTTGTTGGCAAAAAGACAAGTTTCTTCTTTTAATACAAATAATCTACTTTAATTAGTTCTGCTACTAGAAAATGTAGAGAGTGACAACTAGGCAATGTTATAACGATGAAGGATGTCACCAGACAGTATTATGAAATATGGGTAATCTACAAAGACTGGAAAGAGAGAAACACAAAGATGGAGCTAAGTGCTATAATTAATACCTGTTCAGGGGCTTCCAGGATTTATACGCTCAGTCTGCAGCAGTCACTTTTACCTCCCGTAAATGATGAGTGATGATTAACACACATCTTTTGCTACAGCAATGTCTTCAAAAGTGGTAAAAGTAGAAAAATAGGTAGGTGGCACTCACCACTGTATAATAAACATCATTTCCTCCAAGGACAAAAGAAACAAGGCCTGGGGCAAGACAGCTCACACACAGTGTACAAAAATGGAGACGGCCGTTTCGCGCAACACGCGCTTCTTCAGGCCCCTGACGTCAGCATGCATGTATGCACTCTACTTATACGTCGCCATAAATCTTTCATACATACTTCTGATTGTTTTCCCAATGTAAAAACGTCCACATTGACAGAGCACTACATACAGTTGCAAGAAAAAGTATGTGAACCCTTTGGAATAATATGGATTTCTGCACAATTTGGTCATAAAATGTGATCTGATCTTCATCTAAGTCACAACAATAGACAATCACAGTCTGCTTAAACTAATAACACACAAAAAATTAAATGTGACCATGTTTTTATTGAACATACCATGTAAACATTCATAGTGCAGGTGGAAAAAGTATGTGAACCCTTGCATTTAACAGGTTGAACCTCCTTTGGCAGCAATAACTTCAATCAAACATTTCCTGTAGTTGCAGATCAGACGTGCACAACGGTCAGGAATAATTCTTGACCATTCCTCTTTACAGAACTGTTTCAGTTCAGCAATATTCTTGGGATGTCTGGTGTGAATCGCTTTCTTGAGGTCATGCCACAGCATCTCAATCGGGTTGAGGTCAGGACTCTGATAGGGCGTATTTTCTTCTGTTTAAGCCATTCTGTTGTTGATTTACTTCTATGCTTTGGGTTGTTGTCCTGTTGCAACACCCATCTTCTGTTGAGCTTCAGCTGGTGGACAGATGGCCTTAAGTTCTCCTGATAAACTTGGGAATTCTTGATAAACTTGGGAATTCATTTTTCCTTCGATGATAGCAATCCGTCCAGGCCTTGACGCAGCAAAGCAGCCCCAAACCATGATGCCCCCACCACCATACTTCACAGTTGGGATGAGGTTTTGATGTTGGTGTGCTGTGCCTCTTTTTCTCCACACATAGTGTTGTGTGTTTCTTCCAAACAACTCAACTTTGGCTTCATCTGTCCACAGAATATTTTGCCAGTACTGCTGTGGAACATCCAGGTGCTCTTGTGCAAACTGTAAACGTGCAGCAATGTTTTTTTGGACAGCAGTGGCTTCCTCTGTGTTATCCTCCCATGAAATCCATTCTTGTTTAGTGTTTTACCTATCGTAGATTCGCTAACAGGGATGTTAGCATATGCCAGAGACTTTTGTAAGTTTTAAGCTGACACGCTAGGATTCTTCTTCACCTCATTGAGCAGTCTGTGCTGTGCTCTTGCAGTCATCTTTACAGGACGGCCACTCCTAGGGAGAGTAGCAGCAGTGCTGAACTTTCTCCATTTATAGACAATTTGTCTTACCGTGGACTGATGAACAGCAAGGCTTTTGGAGATACTTTTATGACCCTTTCCAGCTTTATGCAAGTCAACAATTCTTAATCGTAGGTCTTCTGAGAGCTCTTTTGTGCGAGGCATCATTCACATCAGGCAATGCTTCTTGTGAAAAGCAAACCCAGAACTGGTGTGTGTTTTTTATAGGGCATGGCAGCTGTAACCAACACCTCCAATCTCATCTCATTGATTGGACTCCAGTTGGCTGACACCTCACTACAATTAGGTCTTGGAGATGTCATTAGTCTAGGGGTTCACATACTTTTTCCACCTGCACTGTGAATGTTTACATGGTGTGTTCAATAAAAACAAGGTAACATTTAATTCTTCGCGTGTTATTAGTTTAAGCAGACTGTGATTGTCTATTGTTGTAACTTAGATGAAGATCAGATCACATTTTATGACCAATTTGTGCAGAAATCCATATAATTCCAAAGGATTCACATACTTTTTCTTGCAACTGTATACTACAAATGTACTTCTACATGTAATGAAACTGGTCACCTTATGTTGAATCTCTCCAAAATTAAGGGCTTTTCCTTGTAAATTGTACTGGCAGAAAGAACAATTACCACACCTAAAATTGCCCTTTAGGTGTGACCTGAAGAAGCGCGTGTTGTGAGAAACGGCCGTCACCATTTTTGTACACTGTTACTTTTATCCTTGGAGGAAAAAAGGACTTTGTTTTTTATACAGTAAAGAGTGCCACCTATCAATTTTTCTACATTTACCACATTTGTTCTCTTGAGGCTGGAGTACCACATCGACTCTGCTGGATGTACATGTGCGGAGACGCTTGCAAGGTATTTGTTTGGGACTGGAGCTGTGCCGCCTACACTTTATCTACCTATTTATCAATGTCTTCAAAAGTGTTTGGTATATTTAATATATGAAATGCATACATATTAAGCTGATATGACGTTATCATTAGTGTTGGGTGAGCATACTCGGCCGAACACCAATTCAGCTCGAGCATCGCTATGCTCGGCACATCGCGGTGTTCGACCGAATATCGTGTGTGCTTGAGCGACATGTCAGTGTATTTAAATCTCATTTAGCCTCTATTTCTGAGAAGTTTCTGTCAGGATTCAAACTCACAACCTTCTACATTACAGCCAAGAATGTTAACCACTACACTATAGAGCTGCATGGCCAGTTACTTAAAAAAATAAAAAAAGTAGTAGTAAGTATTCCTATACAGCAGAAGTCTCATATTTTATTTATTTTTTCAGTAACTGGCCATGCAGCTGTATAGTGTAGTGGTTAACATCCTGGGCGGTAATGTAGAAGGTTGTGAGTTTGAATCCCATCAGAAACTTTTCAGAAATAGAGGCTAAATTAAATTTATATATTTTAGATTTTTTTTAGTAATTGTAAAAAATGTATAATTACTAATATATATATATATATATATATATATATATGAATATATATATATATATATATATATATATATACATATATATATTGGCAAATACCGCAGCAGCACAGTCAGACAGTGTGCACTGGGTGCAATTCCTCACGGAGGCCGGATTCTCCTCCACAATGTATGGCTAAAATGTTATGGCTAAAACATCAGTAGTAGTTTCCCACATATTATGCATTCATATATATCAAAAGTATGAATATATATATATATATATATATATATATGTATACTTTCCAAAAAACGAGGCAGCACTTCCAGATTTCGGTGAAAGGGTGAAACACAGAAACATAGAATGTGTCGGCAGATAAGAACCATTTGGCCCATCTAGTCTGCCCAATATACTGAGTACAAGCTTGACAAAGGCCTCATTGAGTAGGCCGAAACGTTGCTGGGGAATAAAGTTTGGGGTCTTCACCCTTTCACCGAAATCTGGAAGTGCTGCCTCGTTTTTTGGAAAGTATATATATATATATATATATATATATATATTCATACTTTTGATATATATGAATGCATAATATGTGGGAAACTACTACTGATGTTTTAGCCATAACATATTTACATATATTATAATATATTATATATTATAATATATATACTATATGTAAATATATTATGCTAAAACTTATATAACTTAAATAAATATATATGTTCAAATTAAATTTAGCCTCTATTTCTGAAAAGTTTCTGACATGATTCAAACTCACAACCTTCTACATTACAATCCAGAATGTTAACCACTACACTATAAAGCTGCATGGCCAATAAAAAAAAATAAAAAAATAGTAAGTATTCCTATACAGCAGAAGACTCAGATTTTTTTTTCAAGTAACTGGCCATGCAGCTTTTTAGTGTAGTGGCTAAGATTCTTGTCTGTAATGTAGAAGGTTGTGAGTTCGAATCCCGCCAGTAGTGATGGACGAACATCTGCCGGGACGGATCGCAAACGCGATCAAATGTTCGCGAACTGCAAGTTCGCGGTGGGTCCCATTTATTTTAATGGCAGTTGAACCTGAAAAAACTTCAGCTCATATTTGCAGCCAAGAAATAATTACTAGAAGTGCACAAATAGTCCTACAACATGGACAATGACATACCAGATGTATTATTCGAATTTGCAATCTCCATTCATTATTTTTTTAAATGCAAAATATCAGCAATATAATTTTCGCGTACGCGCATGCGCACACCAGTTATAATTATTTTTTCCAATACTGTTTGTCACTGTGCGTAGCAGAGGGAACGCAGCAAAACCGCAAACAAATGCTGCTGTACCCAAATGCACTATATAGAAAGTATATTATTGATATATAACACCCTGTTTCTATCAGTTTTTTTGGGGGGGCGACTGGTATATCACACCAGTAATAATTATTTTTTCTAATTGCGTTTGTCACTCTGTGTAGCTGCAGTATCGCAGCAGAACCGTTCACCACTGCTGCACAATACAAATCCACTATAATATGCTTTCTATGTTAGAAAGTATATTATAAGTGTATTACACCCCTCTGTACTGCACACCTATCAATAGCACACCTATACCAGTCCTTAAAGGGACTTTTGTGGACCTATTTGATAGCGTTTTTGATTTAAATAAACTGGGTGTCCCCAAACACTGACTCCATATATGGACATAACTACAGTCGGGTCCATAAATATTGGGACACCAACACAATTCTAACATTTTTGGCTCTATACACCACCACAATGGATTTGAAATGAAACAAACAAGATGTGCTTTAACTGCAGACTGTAAGCTTTAATTTGAGGGTATTTACATCCAAATCAGGTGAACATTATAGGAATTACAACAGTTTGCATATGTGCCTCCCACTTGTTAAGGGACCAAAAGTAATGGGACAGAATAATAGTCATAAATCAAACTTTCACTTTTTAATACTTGGTCGCAAATTCTTTGCAGTCAATTACAACCTGAAGTCTGGAACGCATAGACCTCACCAGACGCTGGGTTTCATCCCTGGTGATGCTCTGCCAGGCCTCTACTGCAACTGTCTTCAGTTCCTACTTGTTCTTGGGGCATTTTCCCTTCAGTTTTGTCTTCAGCAAGTGAAATGCATGCTCAATCGGATTCAGGTCAGGTGATTGACTTGGCCATTGCATAACATTCCACTTCTTTCCCTTAAAAAACTCTTTGGTTGCTTTTGCAGTATGCTTTGGGTCATTGTCCATCTGCACTGTGAAGCGCCGTCCAATGAGTTCTGAAGCATTTGGCTGAATATGAGCAGATATTATTGCCCGAAACACTTCAGAATTCATCCTGCTGCTTTTGTCAGCAGACACATCATCAATAAATACAAGAGAACCAGTTCCATTGGCAGCCATACATGCCCACGCCATGACACTACCACCACCATGCCTCACTGATGAGGTGCGTTGCTTAGGATCATGAGCAGTTCCTTTCCTTCTCCACACTCTTCTCTTCCCATCACTTTGGTACAAGTTGATCTTGGTCTCATCTGTTCATAGGATGTTGTTCCAGAACTGTGAAGGCTTTTTTAGATGTCGTTTGGCAAACTCTAATCTGGCCTTCCTATTTTTGAGGCTCCCCAATGGTTTACATCTTGTGTGAACCCTCTGTATTCACTCTGGTGAAGTCTTCTATTGATTGTTGACTTTGACACACATACACCTACCTCCAGGAGAGTGTTCTTGATCTGGCCAACTGTTGGGAAGGGTGTTTTCTTCACCAGGGAAAGAATTCTTCAGTCATTCACCACAGTTGTTTTCCGTGGTCTTTCGGGTCTTTTGGTGTTGCTGAGCTCACCTGTGCATTCCTTCTTTTTAAGAATATTCCAAACAGTTGCTTTGGCCGCGCCTAATGTTTTTGCTCTCTCTCTGATGGGTTTGTTGTGTTTTTTCAGCCTAATGATGGCTTGCTTCACTGATAGTGACAGCTCTTTGGATCTCATCTTGAGAGTTGACAGCAACAGATTCCAAATGCAAATAGAACACTTGAAATAAACTCTGGACCTTTTATCTGCTCATTGTAATTGGGATAATGAGGGAATAACACACACCTGGCCATGAAACAGCTGAGAAGCCAATTGTCCCATTACTTTTGGTCCCTTAACAAGTGGGAGGCATATATGCAAACTGTTGTAATTCCTACACCGTTCACCTGATTTGCATGTAAATACTCTCAAATTAAAGCTGACAGTCTGCAGTTAAAGCACACACAAATCCATTGTGGTGGTGTATAGAGCAAAAAGTCTTAGAATTGTGTTGATGTCCCAATATTTATGGACCTAACTGTATATATGGAGTCAGAGCAGGGACTTCTAAGCTGTACTAGAGTCCTGACACCCTCCCCTCTTCAGAGCAGGGGGTGCCTGGCTTAATGCTCCGGTTCTCCCATTGACTTCCATTGTGCTCGAGTGCTCTGTAGAGCACCCGAGCATCGGGAAGTGTTCTACTCGAGCACACGAGCACTTTGGTGCTCGACCAACACTAGTTATCATTCTATTCTTCAGGATTTAAATTATGCCTCATTTTACAGTGGTAGATGACCTTGGCAGCTCTGCCCATGCAACTGAAGATGAAGAACCTGGTTGCTCTTGCAAATATACCAGGAAAGTAAGTCTGAATGGGGACATAGGCCGTAAAGACCAAATAGCATTCCTTGTGTGGCACACTTTTTCAGCCTTTTGTTTATTTTTCATGAAGTTCAAGTTCTTTTCATTGTGTTTTTGCAAGTGATATTGGTGGTGTCTTTTTTAATTTATTACATTTATAATATGCTTTTTCTGGCTTTTATCCAGTCCAGTCCTTTAGAGAAGGCTATGTGAAATAGTAGAAAAATGCCATTCCCAGATCATGATGCCATAAAAAAAAAACAGAAACAAAGACTGCGGACACCCTGCAAAAAACGTACCATAATGCCACAAACTAAAACTTCACAAACCAAAACACAATGGTCCACATTTACTACTACAGTTGTAAAAAGAGACTTAAAAGAGTCTTTAACTGTTCCATTTTGCAGAGTGGCTAATGCTGGGTGACAAATAAGATGCCCCTATAGACTGTCTAGTCACAGGTTACACCACCTATTTGCAGGCTTAGTTTACGCTAGAAATTCTGGAGCACAGACCACACCCCTTTCCTTTGAATCCACACCTCCATTTTCGTTAAACCGTGCTCACTTTTTAGAGACTAGATGTAAATAGAGAAGTGGCTAAAATAGGTTAATAAACTTGGAACAAGCATGTATCCCAGTTTTACCTGACGTAAATTGCCCCAGAATTCGGTGCATTCTGATTCATAAACTTCCATCACTGTTTGCACTGTGTTTTACTGTAGACTTTTATGTAACGGCAGCATTTTGGGGCAAGGAAAAAACTTTTACAAAAAAACCTCAGGAAAAGGTTAATGGAAAACTCTGTGTTTGAGATCACCCCAAAAGTGGTATCATGCTGACTAGCAGATAATACAACAGCTTTACCTGCACTCACATGTAAAACCAAGGACAAAAATCAAGACCCTAGTGGCCTAAGTCTTAGCTTACTGCAGAATACTAAGATGTCAGAGAATGTGAATCTGCAAATGTATGGTCATATTTCCCATTAGACACAAGAGTCATGGGCCTATAGGTGGTCCTGTGGGGAAAAATGCCTGCTTCTCCGGGCCAAGAGTGGATGATAGTTAATGCAGTGGGAGATGGTCCTGTAGTCTTTATTCACTATTTATATACACATGTACAGTACTACCTGTAAGTAGACATTAACCACCTCAGCCCCCAGTGCTTAAACACCCTGAAAGACCAGGCCACTTTTTACACTTCTGACCTACACTACTTTCACCGTTTATTGCTCGGTCATGCAACTTACCACCCAAATGAATTTTACCTCCTTTTCTTCTCACTAATAGAGCTTTCATTTGGTGGTATTTCATTGCTGCTGACATTTTACTTTTTTTGTTATTAATCGAAATTTAACGATTTTTTTGCAAAAAAATGACATTTTTCACTTTCAGTTGTAAAATTTTGCAAAAAAAACGACATCCATATAGAAATTTTGCTCTAAATTTATAGTTCTACATGTCTTTGATAACAAAAAAAATGTTTGGGTAAAAAAAAAAATGGTTTGGGTAAAAGTTATAGCGTTTACAAACTATGGTACAAAAATGTGAATTTCCGCTTTTTGAAGCAGCTCTGACTTTCTGAGCACCTGTCATGTTTCCTGAGGTTCTACAATGCCCAGACAGTACAAACACCCCACAAATGACCCCATTTCTGAAAGTACACACCCTAAGGTATTCGCTGATGGGCATAGTGAGTTCATAGAACTTTTTATTTTTTGTCACAAGTTAGCGGAAAATGATGATTTTTTTTTTTTTTTTTCTTACAAAGTCTCATATTCCACTAACTTTTGACAAAAAATAAAAAGTTCTATGAACTCACTATGCCCATCAGCGAATACCTTGGGGTCTCTTCTTTCCAAAATGGGGTCACTTGTGGGGTAGTTATACTGCCCTGGCATTCTAGGGGCCCAAATGTGTGGTAAGGAGTTTGAAATCAAATTCTGTAAAAAATGACCTGTGAAATCCGAAAGGTGCTCTTTGGAATATGGGCCCCTTTGCCCACCTAGGCTGCAAAAAAGTGTCACACATCTGGTATCTCCGTACTCAGGAGAAGGTGGGGAATGTGTTTTGGGGTGTCATTTTATATATACCCATGCTGGGTGAGAGAAATATCTTGGCAAAAGACAACTTTTCCCATTTTTTTATACAAAGTTGTCATTTGACCAAGATATTTATCTCACCCAGCATGGGTATATGTAAAAAGACACCCCAAAACACATTCCTCAACTTCTCCTGAGTACGGGGATACCAGATGTGTGACACTTTTTTGCAGCCTAGGTGGGCAAAGGGGCCCATATTCCAAAGAGCACCTTTCGGATTTCACTCCTCATTTTTTCCTGAATTTGATTTCAAACTCCTTACCACACATTTGGGCCCCTAGAATGCCAGGGCAGTATAACTACCCCACAAGTGACCCCATTTTGGAAAGAAGACACCCCAAGGTATTCCGTGAGGGGCATGGCGAGTTCCTAGAATTTTTTATTTTTTGTCACAAGTTAGTGGAAAATGATGATTTTTTTTTTTTTTTTTTTTTTCATACAAAGTCTCATATTCCACAAATTTGTGACAAAAAATAAAAACTTCCATGAACTCACTATGCCCATCAGCGAATACCTTGGGGTCTCTTCTTTCCAAAATGGGGTCACTTGTGGGGTAGTTATACTGCCCTGGCATTCTAGGGGCCCAAATGTGTGGTAAGGAGTTTGAAATCAATTCTGTAAAAATGACCTGTGAAATCCGAAAGGTGCTCTTTTGAATATGGGCCCCTTTGCCCACCTCGGCTGCAAAAAAGTGTCACACATCTGGTATCTCTGTATTCAGGAGAAGTTGAGAATGTGTTTTGGGGTGTCTTTTTACATATACCCATGCTGGGTGAGATAAATATCTTGGTCAAATGCCAACTTTGTATAAAAAATGGGAAAAGTTGTCTTTTGCCAAGATATTTCTCTCACCCAGCATGGGTATATATAAAATGACACCCCAAAACACATTCCCCAACTTCTCCCGATTACGGAGATACCAGATGTGTGACACTTTTTTGCAGCCGAGGTGGGCAAAGGGGCCCATATTCAAAAGAGCACCTTTCGGATTTCACAGGTCATTTTTTACAGAATTTGATTTCAAACTCCTTACCACACATTTGGGCCCCTAGAATGCCAGGGCAGTATAACTACCCCACAAGTGACCCCATTTTGGAAAGAAGAGACCCAAGGTATTCGCTGATGGGCATAGTGAGTTCATGGAAGTTTTTATTTTTTGTCACAAGTTAGTGGAATATGAGACTTTGTATGAAAAAAAAAAAAATAAGCATTTTCCACTAACTTGTGACAAAAATAAAAAATTCTAGGAACTCGCCATGCCCCTCACGGAATACCTTGGGTGTCTTCTTTCCAAAATGGGGTCACTTGTGGGTAGTTATACTGCCCTGGCATTTTCCAGGGGCCCTAATGTGTGGTAAGTAGGTAAATGACCTGTGAAATCCTAAAGGTGCTCTTTGGAATATGGGCCCCTTTGCCCACCTAGGCTGCAAAAAAGTGTCACACATGTGGTATCTCTGTATTCAGGAGAAGTTGGGGAATGTGTTTTGGGGTGTCTTTTTACATATACCCATGCTGGGTGAGATAAATATCTTGGTCAAATGCCAACTTTGTATAAAAAAATGGGAAAAAAGTTGTCTTTTGCCAAGATATTTCTCTCACCCAGCATGGGTATATATAAAATGGCACCCCAAACACATTCCCCAACTTCTCCGGATTACGGAGATACCAGATGTGTGACACTTTTTTGCAGCCGAGGTGGGCAAAGGGGCCCATATTCAAAGAGCACCTTTCGGATTTCACAGGTCATTTTTTACAGAATTTGATTTCAAACTCCTTACCACACATTTGGGCCCCTAGAATGCCAGGGCAGTATAACTAACCCACAAGTGACCCCATTTTGGAAAGAAGAGACCCCAAGGTATTCGCTGATGGGCATAGTGAGTTCATGGAAGTTTTTATTTTTTGTCACAAGTTAGTGGAATATGAGACTTTGTATGAAAAAAAAAAAAAAAAATAAGCATTTTCACTAACTTGTGACAAAAAATAAAAAATTCTAGGAACTCGCCATGCCCCTCACGGAATACCTTGGGGTGTCTTCTTTCCAAAATGGGGTCACTTGTGGGTAGTTATACTGCCCTGGCATTTCTCCAGGGGCCCTAATGTGTGGTAAGTAGGTAAATGACCTGTGAATCCTAAAGGTGCTCTTTGGAATATGGGCCCTTTGCCCACCTAGGCTGCAAAAAAGTGTCACACATGTGGTATCGCCGTATTCAGGAGAAGTTGGGGAATGTGTTTTGGGGTGTCATTTTACATATACCCATGCTGGGTGAGAGAAATATCTTGGCAAAAGACAACTTTTCCCATTTTTTTATACAAAGTTGGCATTTGACCAAGATATTTTCTCTCACCCAGCATGGGTATATGTAAAATGACACCCCAAAACACATTCCCCAACTTCTCCTGAGTACGGTGCGATACCAGATGTGTGACACTTTTTTTGCAGCCTAGATGCGCAAAGGTGCCCAAATTCCTTTTAGGAGGGCATTTTTAGACATTTGGATACCAGACTTCTTCTCACGCTTTGGGGCCCCTAGAATGCCAGGGCAGTATAAATACCCCACATGTGACCCCATTTTGGAAAGAAGACACCCCAAGGTATTCAATGAGGGGCATGGCGAGTTCATAGAAATTTTTTTTTTTTGGCACAAGTTAGCGGAATTGATATTTTTAATTTTTTTCTCACAAAGTCTCCCGTTCCGCTAACTTGGGACAAAAATTTCAATCTTTCATGGACTCAATATGCCCCTCACGGAATACCTGGGGGTGTCTTCTTTCCGAAATGGGGTCACATGTGGGGTATTTATACTTGCCCTGTCATTCTAGGGGCCCTAAAGCGTGAGAAGAAGTCTGGAATATAAATGTCTAAAAAATTTTACGCATTTGGAATCCGTGAGGGGTATGGTGAGTTCATGTGAGATTTTATTTTTTGACACAAGTTAGTGGAATATGAGACTTTGTAAGAAAAAAAAAAAAAAAATTCCGCTAACTTGGGCCAAAAAATATCTGAATGGAGCCTTACAGAGGGGTGATCAATGACAGGGGGGTGATCAATGACAGGGGGGTGATCAGGGAGTCTATATGGGGTGATAACCACAGTCATTGATCACGCCCGTGTAAGGCTTCATTCAGACGTCCGGATGCGTTTTGCGGATCCGATCCATCTATCAGTGCATCCGTAAAAATTCATGCGGACATCTGAATGGAGCTTTACAGGGGGGTAATCAATGACAGGGGGGTAATCAGGGAGTCTATATGGGGTGATCACCACAGTCATTGATCACGCCCCTGTAAGGCTTCATTCAGACGTCCGGATGCGTTTTTGCGGATCCGATCCATCTATCAGTGCATCCGTAAAAATCATGCGGACATCTGAATGGAGCTTTACAGGGGGGTAATCAATGACAGGGGGTAATCAATGACAGGGGAGGTAATCAATGACAGGGGGGTGATCAGGGAGTCTATATGGGGTGATCACCACAGTCATTGATCATGCCCCTGTAAGGCTTCATTCAGACGTCCGGATGCGTTTTGCGGATCCGATCCATGTATCAGTGCATCCGTAAAAAATCATGCGGACATCTGAATGGAGCTTTACAGGGGGGTGTCAGGGAGTCTATATGGGGTGATCACCACAGTCATTGATCATGCCCCTGTAAGGCTTCATTCAGACGTCCGGATGCGTTTTGCGGATCCGATCCATCTATCAGTGCATCCGTAAAAATCATGCGGACATCTGAATGGAGCTTTACAGGGGGGTATCAATGACAGGGGGGTAATCAATGACAGGGGGGTGATCAGGGAGTCTATATGGGGTGATCACCACAGTCATTGATCACGCCCCTGTAAGGCTTCATTCAGACGTCCGGATGCGTTTTGCGGATCGATCCATCTATCAGTGGATCCGTAAAAATCATGCGGACGTCTGAATGGAGCTTACAGGGGTTGATCAATGAAAGGGGGGTAATCAATGACAGGGGGGTGATCAGGGAGTCTATATGGGGTGATCAGGGGTGATTAGGGGTGATCAGGGGCTAATAAGGGGTTAATAAGTGACGGGGGGGGTGTCGTGTAGTGTAGTGGTGCTTGGTGCTACTTTACTGAGCTACCTGTGTCCTCTGGTGGTCGATCCAAACAAAGGGGACCACCAGAGGACCAGGTAGCAGGTATATTAGACGCTGTTATCAAAACAGCGTCTAATATACCTGTTAGGGGTTAAAAAAAACACATCTCCAGCCTGCCAGCGAATGATCGCCGCTGGAAGGCTGGAGATCAACTCTCTTACCTTCCGTTCCTGTGAGCGCGCGCGCCTGTGTGCGCGCGTTCACAGGAAGTCTCGCGTCTCGCGAGATGACGCGTATATGCGTGACTGTGCGCAGCGCTGCCACCTCCGGAACGCGATCCTGCGTTAGGCGGTCCGGAGGTGGTTAAAAAGCTGAGGTCCTTATTCATTATTATAAATAGAGATTTGGGTCAGATTTGATTCTATAACTTTGGTCTGAATCAAAAGGGCCCCAATTGCCGTAATAAGTTGTATATGAAACTCTGTGTCCTAGAACTCCATTCCAACCCCTTTCAAGATTTTTAACGTTAAGACTAGATATGAGTGAATCCAATCAGATGAAGTGAATTCGATCCGAATTTCAGGAAAAATTTGATTCGCATGAATGCGAATTTCCTCGTACTTCGTGGTAACGAATCACAATGTTTCCTAAAATGGCGGGCAACAATGGCAGCAAAAACGTGTGAAAGCATGGGAAGGCGGGCTGACCATAATGCCATGCATGCAAGTGCAGGTAAAGGTAGGGAGGAATCATTTCACAGCTTCTTGGTGCAAGGAGAGACGTCTGAAGTCGACTAGGGACAGTGCTAGAAAACCTCAGTGTGAAAAACAAACAAAAAAAAACGTTTAATGTGCAGGGAAACATTATTTGGGGATCCAAATAGCCATATATACAGCATTCCAGCAATTTGTTCTTGTTATTGGGGTGGCAAGTGCTATGTTGAAAAAAACGTTAGTGGCCTATATCTGTGAAAAAGAAAAAATATATACGCATTTCACTTCTGCAGTTATTTGTGGTGAAAGTGTTCAGTGTCCAATTTCAGTACAAGAGGAAAAAAATATAGTACTTCTTTGTGGTGAAAGAGTTTAGTGGCCTACTTCAGTACACAAAGGAAAAAATATATACGCATTTCACTTCTGCTGTTATATGTGGTGAAGCGTTTATTGGCCTAATTCAGTAACAAAATGAAAAATATATTCTCTGTTCACTTCTGCAGATATATATGTGTTGAAAGCGTTTATTGGCCTGGTGCATTTATTTGAGCATTTATTTGTGGTGAAAGACTTTTGTGGCCTATTTCAGTACAAAAAGGAAAAATATATACACATTTCACTTCTGCAGTTATATGTGGTGAAAGCGTTCAGTAGCCTATTTCAGTACAGAAAGAAAAATATATACGCACTTCACTGGTGCATTTACTTCTGCTAAAAGTGTTTACTGGGCTATTTCAGTACAGAAAGAAAAATGTATTCTCAGTTCACTTCTGCAGTATATGTGTGTGAAAGCGTTTAGTGGCCTATTTTTGTTCATAAAGAAAAAATAAATGCACTTCACTGATGCACTTATTTGTGGCAATAGCGTTTGGTGGCCTATTCAGTACAGAAAGAAAAATATATATGCACTTCACTGGTGCATTTATTTGTGGTGTAAGACTTTAGTGGCCTATTTCAGTACAAAAAGGAAAAATATATACGCATTTCACTTCTGCAGTTATATGTGGTGAAAGCGTTCAGTGTCCTATTTCAGTACAAAAAGGAAAAACATATACGCACTTTACCGGTGAATTTATTTCAGCTAAAAGCGTTTAGTGCCCTATTTCAGTACAAAAAGAAAAATATATTCTCTGTTCACTTCTGCAGTTATGTGTTGAAAGTGTTTATTGGTCTATTTCAGTACAGAAAGTAAAATATATACGCACTTCACTAGTGCATTTATTTCTGCTAAAAGCATTTAGTGGGCTATTTCAGTACAGAAAGAAAAATATATATGCACTTGACTGGTGCATTTATTTGTGGTGGAAGAGTTTAGTGGCCTATTTCAGTACAAAATAAAAAATATATACGCAGTTCACTTCTGCAGTTATTATTATTTCAGTACAAAAACAAAATATATTCAGCGTTCCCTTTTGCAGTTATATGTGGTAAAACCTTTAGTGACGTATTTCAGTACAAAAACAAATATATTCAGCATTCCCTTTTGCAGTTATATGTGGTAAAACCTTTAGTGTCATATTTCGGTAGAAAAAATAAATATATTTAGTGTTCAGCGCTGCAGTAATATTTGTGATAAAGCCTTTAGTTGCATATTTCAGTAGAAAACAAAAAATGTATTCTTATAAAAATGTATCTTTATTAAGGAGGGGTCCACCATTTTGAGCGATTAGTGTGGGATGAATCCCAAAAGTTTTGTATTTGGGAAATTTGTAGTGAATTCAATCCATGCTGAATTGATTCACTCATCTCTAATTATAAATGGAAATTTGTTTAAACAAGGGTGTGTGAGTTTATTAATCTGAGAGACCTAGGGTGCAACAAGGAACTCTTTGCCTACAGGCCCCTATAAAAGGCATCAGAAGAATTGGGAGAATTGGGATATACATCACATCACCTTTCACTGAAATAAGGCTGACTTACTTTACTAGACAGATCCATGGAGAACCTCTCTAAATGTCTCTGCCCAACAATGCATTTTACTCTGGAGAAAAGCTAATGTATCCCTTTGAGATGGCTGTAAAATGTTATGGAGAATAGTGAATTCATAGAATTCTTTCATCTACCACACTAAAAAGATTGAATATAATTTAATTTAATATAACTTAAATATACAATTTAGATCTCAGAGTTTTTAGGAAATATTATTGGAAAGGTTTACAATCTTTATTGACTGTAAATTGTAATCGTGGTATTGTGACATGTATCTGATGAGCCCTGATAATGATAATGTACTATGAGATGCATTTCAATTGCTGGGCATGATTTGGTAGCACATGATCACATTTTAGTAAAATAATTCACATAAAAGGTTTCCATTTTTTTTAATTTATTTTGGTTATTTTTTATAGGTCATTTAATTAGAAAAGATTAAAAAAATCAAAAATGTTTAAAGGGAACCTGTCATAATTTTTTTGCTGAGCTCACTGAGGGCACCATAAATTAGTGACCGAAATGCTGATTTCAGCGGTGTGTCACTCATGAGCTAAAAGTAAGTGGTTGCCGAGAACCAGCATCATAATCATTGCAGCCCAGGCCTTGGAAAGAGTCAAATCTACCTGAGAAGAGTCCTGGTTATTCATAATTTCCTGCTCTCCAGCCCATCTGCTGATTGGCAGTTCTCTCCTAGACAGAAAGGGAGAAAACTAGGTAGAAGACTGTCAATCATCAGCAGGTGGGCAAGGAGAGCAGGAGATTATGAATAACCATGACTCTTCTCAGGTGGCCGTGACTCTTTTCCAGGCCCAGTCTGCAATGATTGTGATGTTGGTTCTCGGCAACCACTTACTTTTAACTTTTAAATGACAGACCAATGAAATCAACTCACTTGTCTCTACTTTACTCTGCCATTAGTATGAGCAGCATAAAGTTGATGACAGGTTCCATTAAAATTATTTTCATGAAAAAATATTTGGTTTATATGTAAAATGTAAATAAATGTAAAAAAAAACAGAATGCAATGATATGAAATTCTCATAGGCCCCATATTTTATTCAACAACAGATCATAGAACATTTTGAAAGTGAGATGTTTTACCATTCTATGAAAAAAATGAACTCATTTAGAACTTGAAGACAACGTATCTCAAAAAAGTTGGGACAGGACCATGTCTACTATTATGTAGTATCCTCTTCTTTTAACAACAGTCTGTAAAGCCTGGAAGTAAGGAGACTAATTGTTGGAGTTTTGGGAGAGGAATGTTGTCCCTTTCTTGTCTGATGTAGGATTCTAGCTGCTAAATAGTCTGGGTCTTCATGAGACGACAAATGTTTCTGTTGGTGAAAGATCTGGACTGCAAGCACACCAGCACACCAGCTCATCTCTTCTTCACCTCTTCTTATGTGAAGCTATGCTGTTGTGATGGATACAGTATGTGGTTCAGTATGTGATCTTGCTAAAATATGCAAGGTCTTCCCTGAAAGAGACATTGTCTGGATGGACAGATATGTTCTTCTAAAACATCTGTCTACTGTTCAGCATTGATAGTGCCTTTCTAAATGTGTAAGCTGCCCACGCCATAGGCCCTAATGCAAGCCCACACAACAGAGATGAAGGCTTTTGAAACTATGCGCTGATAACAAGCTGGATGGTTCCTCTCCTCTTGAGTCCGCAGGACACAGCTTCCATGGTATGAAAAAAATTCAAATTTTGATCTAATCTGACCACAGAACAGTTTTCCATTTTGCCTCAGTCAACCTTAAATCTTAAATCTCTTTGGCCCAGAGAAGATCATGTTGAAAATATATCATCTTCTTTGCATGATACAGCTTTAACTTGCATTTTGTGGATTGCACAACAAACTGTGTTCGCAGACAATGATTTCTGATGTGTTCCTGAGCCCATGCAGTGATTTCCAGTACAGGAATCATGGCCTGCTTGTTAATGCAGTGCCAGCTGTGGACCCATAGATCACGAGCATCCAATATTGACCGTTGGCCTTGTCCTTTATGCACATGGGTTTCTCCAGATTCTTTTGATGATAGTATAAAACTGTAGATGGTGGGATATTCAAAGTCTTCACAATTTTATGTTGAGGAAATTTTTCTGAAATTGTTCCACATTTTTAGACATAGGATTTTGCAGATTGGGTACAAAAAGAGACTGTTAGAGAGTCTCTCAGAAGCAAAGATGGGCAGAGGTTCACCAGTGATATGATTGCAAATTGCTAGTCCAACTGTTCTTTGTTAATACCCTCTTACTTTCCCAGCCTTTTGTTGTCCTTGTCCCAACTTTTCTGAGATGTGTGCTGCCAATCAAGATTTAAATGAGTTAATTGCTTTTCATGAAATGGTTTAAAATGTCTTCCTTCCAGCATCTGATATGTGTTCTATGATGTATTGTGATAAAAATATGGCTCTACGAGATTTTCTACTCATTGCATTCTGTTTTTAATTACATTTTGCACATCGGTGTCCCAACTTTTTTTTGTAATTGGGGTTGTAAGATTTAAGGCACAGGGGTTACCCCTAAAAAAATGTATTGCTATACACTGCGTGCAGAATTATTAGGCAAATGAGTATTTTGACCACATCATCCTCTTTATGCATGTTGTCTTACTCCAAGCTGTATAGGCTCGAAAGCCTACTACCAATTAAGCATATTAGGTGATGTGCATCTCTGTAATGAGAAGGGGTGTGGTCTAATGACATCAACACCCCTATATTAGGTGTGCATAATTATTAGGCAACTTCATTTCCTTTGGCAAAATGGGTCAAAAGAAGGACTTGACAGGCTCAGAAAAGTCTAAATAGTGAGATATCTTGCAGAGGATGCGCACTCTTAAAATTGCAAAGCTTCTGAAGCGTGATCATCGAACAATGAAGCGTTTCATTCAAAATAGTCAACAGGGTCGCAAGAAGCGTGTGGAAAAACCAATAGGCGCAAAATAACTGCCCATGAACTGAGAAAAGTCAAGCGTGCAGCTGCCAAGATGCCACTTGCCACACAGTTTGGCCATATTTCAGAGCTGCAACATCACTGGAGTGCCCAAAAGCACAAGGTGTGCAATACTCAGAGACATGGCCAAGGTAAGAAAGGCTGAAAACGACAACCACCACTGAACAAGACACACAAGCTGAAACGTCAAGACTGGGCCAAGAAATATCTCAAGACTGATTTTTCTAAGGTTTTATGGACTGATGAAATGAGAGTGAGTCTTGATGGGCCAGATGTGGGGGGGTTGGGCGGGGCGGGTTGGGTGGGGGTGGGTGGGGGGGGGGTGGGGGAGGGGGGGGGGGGGGGGGGGGGGGGGGTGGGGGGGGGGGGGGGGGGGGGGGGGGGGGTGGGGGGGGGGGGGGGGGGGGGGGGGGGGTGGGGGGGGGGGGGGGGGGGGGGGGGGGTGGGGGGGGGGGGGGGGGGGGTGGGGGGGGGGGGGGGGGGGGGGGGGGGGGGGGGGGGGGGGGGGGGGGGGGGGGGGGGGGGGGGGGGGGGGGGGGTGGGGGGGGGGGGGGGGGGGGGGGGGGGTGGGGGGGGGGGGGGGGGGGGGGGGGGAGGGGGGGGGGGGGGGGGGGGGGGGGGGGGGGGTGGGGGGGGGGGGGTGGGGGGGGGGGGGGGGGGGGGGGGGGGGGGGGGGGGGGGGGGGGGGGGGGGGGGGGGGGGGGGGGGGGGGTGGGGGGGGGGGGGGGGGGGGGGGGGGGGGGGGGGGTGGGGGGGGGGGGGGGGGGGGGGGGGGGGGGGGGGGGGGGGGGTGGGGGGGGGGGGGGGTGGGGGGGGGGGGGGGGGGGGGGTGGGGGTGGTGGGGGTGGGGGGGGGGGTGGTGGATTGGTAAAGGGTAGAGAGCTCCAGTCCGACTCAGACGCCAGCAAGGGGGTGGAGTACTGGTTTGGGCTGGTATCATCAAAGATGAGCTTGTGGGGCCTTTTCGGGTTGAGGATGGAGTCAAGCTCAACTCCCAGTCCTACTGCCAGTTTCTGGAAGACACCTTCTTCAAGCAGTGGTACAGGAAGAAGTCTGCATCCTTCAAGAAAAACATGATTTTCATGCAGGACAATGCTCCACACACACGCATCCAAGTACTCCACAGCGTGGCTGGCAAGAAAGGGTATAAAAGAAGAAAATCTAATGACATGGCCTCCTTGTTCACCTGATCTGAACCCCATTGAGAACTGTGGTCCATCATCAAATGTGAGATTACAAGGAGGGAAAACAGTACACACCTCTCTGAACAGTGTATGGGAGGCTGTGGTTGCTGCTGCACCGCAATGTTGATGTGTGAACAGATCATAAACACTGACAGAATCCCATGGATGGCAGGCTTTTGAGTGTCCTTGCAAAGAAAGGTGGCTATATTGGTCACTGATTTGTTTTTGTTTTGGTTTTTGAATGTCAGAAATGTATATTTGTGAATGTTGAGACTGTTATATTGGTTTCACTGGTAAAAATAAAAATGGAAATGGGTCTTATATTTGTTTTTTTGTTAAGTTGACTAATTAATTATTGCACGGTAATAGTCACTTGCAACACACAGATATCCCCCTAAAATAGCTAAAACTAAAAACAAACTAAAAAGTACTTCCAAAAATATTCAGCTTTGATATTAATGAGTTTTTTGGGTTCATTGAGAATATGGTTGTTGTTCAATAATAAAATTAATCCTAAAAATACAACTTGCCTAATAATTCTGCACTCCCTGTATATCACCTATCCACAGTTTGATCACTTTCTATATTAGCCCCACAGAAGTTAATGGAGTGGTGGACTGACGCGTCAAGAGGGGACTCAGGGACACTTGTTTTAAGGACTGCTGAGGGTCACAACAGTCAGACTACAGGCCATACTTTTCATTGGTTAACCCCTTTGATGCATTCAGCAAAATTGTATCAGCAAATTATCAGATATTGAGGAAATATAACAATCAAAGAAGGACATATCATAGAACATAATACAGACAGCATCTCTTTTACTGATGATTTAACTGCATTATTGAATTATACTCAGCTCTGTTCTCACAGCAAGGAAGAGAAAAAAATGAATTGCATTTAAGAAAGAACTTGCTATTGATCCTCACGTAAGACACATCATGACTTGCATCTGAAATGATTTTCACCACCCAACCATCGATAGATAATTTATGTGCAGTCACTGTCCCTGCCTTCCATTATTATCCATCCACATATACTGTAGGTCTATTAGGGTACATTGCCTTCATCATTATGTCTGCTGATAAAGACATCGGAGTCTCTGTAAACACTGTCTACATTACAGGCTAATGATGTTTTAGAACCTCAACCATTACTATCGAGCTAGCCATAAAACATTAGTGTTCATCGAAGAGAAGAAACCTACCAAGATCTACTGCTCAAGGAAGTTCTGTATAAAACCTACCTAAACAATCCTCCCCTTCCAGGTTAACTAAAGGAATACCGAGTAAGGCATCGCTACTATAAAAAAGTCTAATAATGTACATTTAAAGGGGTATTCTGGTAAAGTAACGTAATTTTTGAAAAACTGCATTAAGGCTCAGTAATCGCCAGCACACTAACACTCCCTTTGTTTTACAAGACATTTAGCTAGAGAATTTATGGCAACACACTGAGCAAATGATTCTGTTTTTTTTAACTTACACTTCAATAGAGGATGGATGTCATTGTATTGACATACGTTCTGTCTGAAATCCGTTTTTATGCCAGGTTTGAAAATGCTGCTTTTAGGCAGATTGGCCTGGGTATACCTGACGTATAGCGATTCCTGACAAATTAATTTGTAGCAAATCTAATTTCTTGTCGAACTTTGGCGAAGCTGTCAAATCAAAATATTAAAAACTTTTCTAAAAACACTAGCTACACCTTTAGCAGTTTATCTCTCTCTCTCATCATATCCATTAAGACAAAATTCAGATTAGTTAGAATCAGAACTTTTGAAAAATTTGGAGAACTGATTTGCTCATATCTGTGCAGCAGCTCACAAGACTCAGCAGTGCCATAAAGCACCAATACTCTGCAACTTCAGTTGCTATATAGAAAAGTAGCTCTTTCTGATGCTAAATGGTCCGTAAGTAGTGTTTATCGGTTTCCCCAACCAGGGTTAGGTTATTAGCACTAAATATTCTTTCTTCCAGCCTATGCTGGACATGGCTGGACACTGAGTAGGAACAGATAAAATCAGGGAAGAACAATTGTTTTTCCATTCTAATTCCCAGCCCATCATCTGTCTTGTAAAGATGACGGTGCGCAGTGCCCCGACATCTCTCCCTAGTGATCAATTATCTGTATCTGAGCTCGTCTCACCTCGAATCACCTGTCAAACACAAAACAAAGCACATTTATATAGACTTTTAGGCCTCTTTCACACTACCGTATGGCTATTTCAGTGTTTTGCGGTCTGTTTTTCACGGATCCGTCGTTCTGTTTTTTTGCTTCCGTTGGGTTTCCGTTTCCGTTTCGTTTTTCCGTTCCGTTTTTCCGTATGGCATATACAGTATACAGTAATTACATAGAAAAAATTGGGCTGGGCATAACATTTTCAATAGATGGTTCCGCAAAAACGGAACGGATACGGAAGACATACGGATGCATTTCTGTATGTGTTCCGTTTTTTTGCGGACCCATTGACTTAAATGGAGCCACGGAATGTGATTTGCAAGCAATAATAGGACATGTTCTATCTTTCAACGGAACGGAGAAATGGAAATACGGAAACGGAATGCATACGGAGTACATTCCTTTTTTTTTTGCGGAACCATTGAAATTAATGGTTCCAAATACGGACCGTATACGGAACGCAAAAAACAGCCCGCAAAACGGAAAAAAAACGGTAGTGTGAAAGAGGCCTTATTGTGAGCTCCAAAAGTAGAGGGACATTCATTTGGCTCATTAGTAAATATAGTAAGCAGGGGACTAGGGCAGTAGAAACTGCTGCCATTGTCTATAAATTAACTCTTTAAAAGGAATATGTAAATGGAAAATTTTATATGAAAAATTCTAGTGATGCTATTTTTAATTTCCCATAAAAAAAATCCTAAAATCCTGCAATTTTCACCCTGGTCACCAAACATAATAATACTTTGATACCTCCTGTTTTGTGGATGATAATTCTCATCTCTTTATCATTACAGGCAGGAGTACAATGACCGATAATAACACAGGGCACATCATTTGTAGTGGTAATGGACGCAGCTTGTATGCTCCCTCTCCTTTCAAAATGACCTCTGCACAGGTCACAGTGAATGCTCGGAATACAATGCTCAAATAAAAGTCAATGAGCATCTCTTTATTGTGTTTATGTTCCAAGGTGGATGCTCAGGTAAGATGGCTGCCCCCAAAATCCTGCACTGGAAATACAATAAAAAATAGAAAAAAGAAGTATGTTTCCAGATTTAGTTTTAAATAGTTAAAAGGTATATAGTAGAAACATTCCCATTAAAATAAGGGCCTTTTGACCCTTGTCCAGAATTAAAAAAATATATGCATCCTTGATTATTTTTGCGGTTGGATCTTGTTGTGTTTTTTGTCGTGATTCCTATTTTTTCTATTATCAGTAAATGTTATATAAGCTCTGTGGAACATATACAGTAACTAATATTCCAGCTCTTACTGTACTTGGGGCAGCTGCAGAGCTACATTTTTTAACTGCTTGTCTGTGCACATGAGAAGCAGAATTCATTTGTAGATACGTTGCACATTGTTTGATTTCAGAACACCCACCGGCCCTTTTCAGACACTCATAAAAAATTTGCACATATTAGAAAAAGTGGTGTTGGTGATGGGTCATCGTGAATATGATGTGTGTCCTGAACACCAGTCTTTTCAATGGAATTATGCCATAAAACTAACATATTTGCCATTTGCATTTATCATTGTACCTCATTGTACTGAGTGGTTTTTTTTTAACAAAATTGAGTGGTAAGTTGGTAACATGATTAAAAAAATTTTGGTTCATGTCCAAGTTTTAACAAGAAAAACAAAACTGCATCAAGATTAGAGATGAGCGAATTTTCAAGATTCTGTTAGTTTCGGATTCACAGAATTTTTCAAAAAGTTCAGTTCGGGTCTGAATCTATTCGTTCTGAACCAAAGTTGCTACAATTGCACTGGAAATTGGTATATAACCCCCTCCAGTCCTCTAAAACACAGATTTTTTTATGAAAAGCTTTTATTTAATTTCTATTTTCTCATTTTTTCATTTTCTCTCCCCGTCCCCGTCTGATACAGCGTCAGGTGTAACTGTACCTACTTTTACTCTTGCCGCCGCAAACTGCCGTTATTGCTTGGTCGCAACTGACTTCAATTACCTCTTGCCTGGTGGTGACAGAACACTATTGATTCTTTTTTGCGCTGGGTGCTATTTTACAAGATTCGTCCGAATCGAACCAGAAAAGATTCGAGTTCGATTTGGTGCCTAAAAAAATGGAAATTCGGAACGATTTGCTCATCTCTAATCAAGACCAGATGAGTTTCTAGAACAAACAGCATTTAGCAAAATTTTTGTTTTGTTTTATGTTGCTTTTCTTTTTTTTGTGAGAGAAATTACAAGAATGTTGCAACCGACAGGAAAATTTATCAAGCCCTGAATTGCTGAATTCTGTCTGCAGAAAGTAGTAAAATAGGGCATTAAGGCTTTTTTGGTCTTTCTTTTTTTGCAAAAATGTAGAGATATTTTGTGTTTCAAGTTGTGAAAGTGATGTGAGAAAGGGGGAATGATTAGCCGGTTGAGCTTGATTTAAAGAGTCTTTCACACAGTTTCATTCAACCGCTTTTTAGTGAAATGTATTTAGCTGTGCAGCTGAAACAGGGAATAATGTACATGAAAAAAAGCATTAGGGAAGCCCCAAACATAACTGTTTTTTCACAGTTCTGATTGTACAAAAAAGCTCGCCATTATGCAAACTTTTTTGAAAACTCAGATTTATCAATTTGTAACTTTTTTGGAATGTCATAAAACGTGTCGCAATCTTACTCCAGTAAAGGGGTGGCGTACAAAGAGTAGAGACGCCTCAAGACAGAAGTGTTAGACTTAAAGGGATTCTGTCACCAAGTTTTGGGCTATAGAGATACGGACATGCACGGCTAGATCGCCGCTAGCATGTCCGCAATATATCTGTCCTATAGGGCTGTGTGCTTTTAATTTCTTTAAAAAAGGATTTTATAGATATGTAAATTAGTCTTGTATGTGTCCAAGGGGCTGTACTAACCTTCCTGGAGCCCAGCCGTGCCCAGCCCGCCCACCTGTGAAGGAGCCCAGCCCGGCCTATGTCCTCCGAATCTCCTCCTTTCATTAACTATAGATTGCCGTAATCTCGCGATGCGCGAGCTCGCGCATGCGCAGTTCTTTCCCTGAGGCTGATGCCAGCACAGGGAAAGAACACTATACGGCACTGCACATGCGCAAGCTCGCGGCAATTATAGTTGATGAAAGGAGGAGATTCGGAGGACATAGGCGGTGTGGGGCTCCTTCACAGGCAGGCGTGGCTGGGCTCCAGGAAGGTTAGTATAGTCCTTGGACACATACAAGACTAATTTACATATCTATAAAATCCTTTTTTTAAAGAAATTAAAAGCACACAGCGCTATAGGGACAGATATATTGCGGACATGCTAGCGGCGATCTAGACATGCATGTCCGCAGTTCTATAGCCCAAAACTTGGTGACAGAATCCCTTTAAGCATGCTCTGATGTTATCAAACATTGTGTAACATGTGGTACATTGCTGCAAATTACAGCAACACAGATTCAGGGAAAACTGAGTTTTTTTTTTACCTGTGTAAATCTTGCATTATAGGAAACACATTATAATATGTCTGCAGCAGAAAAAATATATGCGGACATTTATACCATGTCTAAGTTGCCGGGTTTCTCCCAATAGGATAGCATGGAGTAAAGTTTCCAAAGCAGATTTTTCTGTAAAACAAAATGCACATAATTTTCTTCTCACTTCAGCAAGTGGTATTTATCATGTAGAGGAAGTAATTCAAGCCACTTACTAATGATTGTTATTATCCATATTGCTTCCTTTGTTTGCCTGGATTCATTTTTCCACCACATTATACACTGCTCCTATTCCATGGTAACAGACCACCCTGCAACTCCATCAGCGGTGGTCGTGCTTGCACAATATAGGAAAAGCATCAGCCTCTCTAGTGGCTGGGGCATGCTTGCACACACAAGCTAGTGCTTTTCGTATAGTGTGAGTATGACCACACCTGATAGATTACAGAGTGGTCGCAACCACTGGAAACGAGCAGTGTATAATATGATTGAAAATGAAATCAGACAGGAAAGTAGGCAATATGGACAATCACAGTACATTAGTAAGTGCCTTGTATTAACTCCCTCTACATTATAAATGCTATTTGCTGAAGTGAGACAACCCCTTTAAGATATTCTGCAACAACACAAGAAGCCAACAAAATGTGCAGCATTCAGATGCAAAGTGTGAATGACATTTCATAAGTTTTCATTCCGTACCATAGGAAACCTGGTCTTCGGAATATTCCATGCTGCAAAAGTTTGTAAACCTAATTTAAAACTAAAAAGGGGAGATATATCCATAGTTACCAACTTCTGGTGGTGGAGTAGTGGGGAAAAAGACAATGGTGAAGCAACATTGCTGACACACATACTATTAAAGTACTTGTAGAGCTGCTTTCAGAAAGATGTGGATCCAGGAGATTTGCCAATTCTTTTGGGAGTCCAGAGGTCTTCTGGGAGCTTCCCACACATTAAACGTATGGTGCAAATGAAAAGTGGGAACCCAATCAAGTTGCTGATTTCATTTTCCAAAGGGACTGAAAAATGAAAGGTGCAACCTGATTGGATGTTCCAGTTTTGATACAATTTCCCTACAGAGTCCACAGGTTTCCAGCATTCTTGTAGAATATGTTAATACAAGATCAAGACCTGGAAGCAGAGCTCTAGTTTCTTCTTGGTCTCTGCAGAAGAAAAAAATAAAACTTTCTGTATAATAAATTGCTGACAATAACACTTGTTCTTCCAGACCGAAAATATCTCCTTCAAAGGGGCTAATGGGATCATCAATTAATCTAAGTGGAATTAATTGCATATTGTTGCGAGTGATTTAGAGACACTGAATTCACGTGCCTCACATACACACCAAGACACTTGAAGAGCATATTCATTCCTCTGAAGATGCACACTACATCAAAGCTCATTATAAACTCCTAGCAATAAATATCCTAAAAAAGCTGAATATTCCTCAGTCACCCATCATTAGCCAGCCTGATTAAATGTGTTCATAATGAACCTCTTAATTGTGGAAAAAAACATTCTAAAATGTATTAAGATGAGGGAGCTTGTCAAGTCATGAATGACACTGAGGTCCAGGTAAAGTAAGATCTGATGTTACCTACTGAATCAATATCAGGTTCGAGAGCAATTATAGACGGAATCAATAGTCTGATCAATTCTACAGCTCAAAAGTCTCAATTTTACTTTTTTCATTACTTGTGCGCTTGACTGTATTACAGATCTGTACAAACCTTCAGTTGTCCAAAGTGGTAAAATGCACCTATAGAAGTCTATGGGGTCCATACATATAGTATATAATTCTGTATCTGGAGGCATACAGAGGTTTATTTGTGTTGCTTTTATAAATTGTGCCATGCGCCATCAAATGGAAAGCATTGCTTCTAGGGGAAAATAACCAATAATGGTGCCATATGGAGACACCAAAAGGACTGTCTTCTGCTCTGTAACATAGAGCCATTGAAACTCTGTGTGCTGCTGTACTGGCTCCAGTAACTTAGGGTTCGTTCACATGTCTGCTAAAGGTAATCTGATAGGCTGATACCGTATTCGGCATAACTTGATACCACCACACATTTACTATAATATGATTCAACAGCTTTCCAGCATAAATTCTGGCTTTTGTGTGAACATATACTGCAGCATGCAAAGTGTGGCATGCTCCATCAAATGGTAAGCATTGCTTCTAGGGGAGAAGAACCAATAATGGGGCCATATAGAGACACCAAAAGTTGTGGCTTCAGTTCTGTAACATAGAGCCATTGAAACTCTCAGGCTGTTCCTGCAGAGGATCAAACCACCGGAGTTACCGTATCCCTCATAGCTGGATACAGCCACACACTGCCCGATCTCCTTTGACTGTGATGGGATCCGATGGCTTTCCAGCATAAACATCAGCTTTGGTCTTGACAAATACCACTGTAGGCAATGGTATTTGTCCATCCAAAAGCCAGCATTTATGTTTGAAAGCCGACAGATCCCTGTCGGATCCCATTATAGTGGGGGATCTGGCAGTGCCTGGCTATGTTGGATACAGCAACTCCAATAGTCTGTTCCTCTGCCAGAAGAGACTACCGGATTACCTTTAGAAGAGATGTGAACATAGCCTAAGACAACTTTTCACGTTGCAGTATTTTTGGCAGTATTTTGCATCAGTAATTTTAAGTCAAAACCAGGAACGTATACAGAGTCATGTACTAACGTTCTATGTCAGCTTTTTGGCATAGATTTCAAACCATAAAACACTTTTACACTGATGAGCTAAGTAGAGTTTCCAACAAAAAACACTACTGCAATACTGTCCTCTATGAACAAGTATCTGAGGAGGTTGGTGAATGTTGTAACTGGAATGATATTTTTGACAGGTGATCGGTCAATATACTTTTTTTTTTTAGGTCAAAATTTATGAAAGAATAAAACATTGAATTAATGATTATCTTTAGACTGGTGGGACACCATTATGATATGAATAGATTTTTGTACCCATATTTTATAGCTATTCATTTGAACCATAAAGCCTACAGTTGGGCTAGGATCTCCAGCCACAATATGGTCACAAAAAGACAATCATGTAATACTTAGTGACATAGGTAGAAATAAGCATGCATATGTATTACCTTTTGTATAACATGGCTTTTTGACATGGCCATCAGTGGACTTTGGCCTTCTTTCCTCCCCTGAGAGGTGTCTCATAGTATGTTCATCACAAGCTCTCATTAAATCTCTCCTTTCAGCTTCCATGGCCATCTTGTCCCTCATTGCTTTTGCTCTCTCGCTCTCCAGGGCTATGGCTTTTTCTAGCAGTGTCAGATTACCTTTTGTCATATCAAAGACTTCTTCTGACCTGTCTGAGGTGATGGAGGTAGTATCATCATCTCTTTCAAAGCAATCATCCTCTTTTGCACAGCTAGAAAAAGTTCTTGATCTGGGGCTCAACTGTTCTTCAAGTCTCATTAAGTTCATCATGTCTGAATAATTCCTGTCTGGTATTCGATCACAATAGTCTTCATCCATCCTAGGTATTTTCATACCCGTACATTGTTGCTGACTTCTCTCCGAATTAGTTTCACTAAGTTTTCGTGCAAGGTCAAAACATTGGTTACGTAAGCATTCCAAACTGCTCAAGCACACCTCCTCATCGCTCTCCTCCACCATTTTCTCGGCATGTCCATTATTCATCGGCTTTCCTAACGTCAAATAGTTCATATTCCTCGTATCTTCCTGGGAGGAATTGTCAATGTAATTCCTATCATTGAGGTTATCAGAAAGTACAACGCCATGTCCTTGTGCCAACAGTTTGAGGGAATCCACTGTTTCCCTAACAACATCACTGTCCAAGTCTAAACTGAGCTCCATTTTCCGTCCCACGTTCTCGTTCTTGTCACTGTCGTCTTCCAAGCTGTTAGATGTATTGCTGTTCATTTCAGATTCTGTCCTGGCTCTGTACGCAGCATCCTCGGCTATTTTGCCAAGATTCAACAAAGACTTGGCTACCAGTTCATCATAATTATCGTATTCATCATTGTTATTATCATCCTTTTCCGTGTCGTGCATTATTCGAGAGCTGTGACAATCCATTGAGTGATGGTCTAAAAAGTGAAAAGAGAAAAATAGCTAGAAGGGCTGAGTGACATTTTTGGTTAATTTAAGCCTTCATGACGTAAAAGACAGCATGATGAATGCTGTGATTACATTTGGTATAAAGAGACAAGATTTTGTGGAATATCTGCTCAGATTTCAATAGACCATTAGAGTGCATAATAAAAAGTTTGATATTTGTAGCCTGTGTTTTAAATAGTTGCATTTGGATACACAGATGTACAGTAGTAGACCTTTAGAGGGCATCTGTCAGCAGATATGTACCTATGATACTGGCTGACCTGTTACATGTGCACTTGGCAGCTAAAGGAATCTGTGTTGGTCCCATGTTCATATATGCCTGCATTGCTGAGAAAAATTATGTTTTAATATATGTAAATGAGCCTCTAGTAGCAATGGGGGCTTTGCCATTGCACCTAGAGGCTCTGTTCTCAATGCATCTGCCACGCCTTCTGCACTTTGATTAATAGGGCTAGGCATGATTAAAATTTCACTTCACCAACACTGAAGAACGTTCAGGTGGCACTACACCCACATAGATCGCTGGTCCAGTAATTTAGACAAGGTCCTCTGTGTATGCCGGGTATATACTATGCAAAATGACGGTGGTGCCTGCTTTAGCCAAGTTACAATATAATCAGATCCAACACGAAGAAGTAAAGAAATCAGCGGCACTCACCACTTGCAGGATGTCATCATTCCGTTATTTATTGCGATTTGCAAGACATGCATAAGAGCATCACAGGGCTGAGGCGGACAAACCTTTACTTAGAACAAAAACCGCCTAAGCGGTGTAAGGCATTGTGCTTCTTCCGGCTACCTGTGTGACGCAGACAGGTGTGCCGGCCTATTTAAGGAGGAGCGTGAGATTAACCCCATGAGGGGTGTGTAGTTCTCAAACGCAAAAGGGCATCACCTGTGTGATTGTTACAATGAAAATCATCCACAGCAATCAAGTAAAATCTCAGATAAATACACTAAGATCATTTCGATCATTAAGACCTAGGGGTCCCATGGCATCCGTGCAAATTATCCATCGCGCTTCTTTTTGTAATAAGAGGCGATACCTGTCACCTCCTTGTGTCATGAATGGGATCACCTCAACTCCAGCAAAGCCCAGGCATTTTTTTTATCTCCCCCGTGTTTCTGCCATACATGGTCTATAAGACGGGGGCAGCCTTTCCTTGTTCTGATGGAGTTGAGGTGCTCACGGAACCTTTTATAAAAAGCTCTGCACTCACATTTAACCACATATACAACGTATGCGGTTTTGCATGTGCAGAATTGTCTCATTCTGTGTGATACACTCCCTATAGAGAGGACCTTGTCCCGGAGGATGTATCCACAGAAGGAGCAATTGCCGCATCAATGGTTTCCTGAGGGGTTTTTCACGCCTAGCCACTGACTTGGGTTCTGTTCACACACACTTCATGCGGCTACTAACTAAATGATCTCTCAGGGTATGTGTTTTTCGAAAAGCAATAAGGTTTTTTTTTTATCCGTGAATTCACCTAGACTGCTCTCATTCTTTAACAGATCCCAATTATTGTGTATAATTTTTTTGATTGAGTCAGCCATGGGGCTATACAAACACGAATCGGTTATCTTCCTCAAGTTTTTTATTTTGATGTAGTAATTCCTTCTGTGTGTTTTTATCTGCCTTGATAAACGCTTCATCCAGCATTCTCAAAGGATATTCCCTCTTCAGTAGACGATTTTTTAACTCAGTAGCCTGTCTTACATACCCATCTCTATTGCTGTTGATGTGCCTTAATCGTGTGAATTGTCCATATGGTATGGCCTCCTTCACACTACGTGGACAATTAAGAGAGTTGCTGCAAAAATACATTAGTATTGGCTTCCTTGCTGGCACTAGTATTGATAAATTGCTACCAACATATCCCAAAAAGCCGTCATAGTATTTTTTGCCAAAGGTACATAAGTCACCCACCCGACCCCCCGGCTGCCCCATTGTGGCGGGGATCGGGTCGGTGACTGAACCTTTGTCGAAGTACCTTGATTGGCTCCTGAGACCAGCCCTGAAAAAATCAGTTATTTATTTGAAAGACACCAAGGACTTCCTTTTGGCACTGGAGGATTTTCAGTGGCAGAATGATTGGAACTTGGTGTCATTGGATGTAGAAAGCTTATATACTCGCATTCCCCAGCGAGCGGGAGTAGGGGCTGTCGTGGATATGCTTAGGTCCACAGATAAGGATGAAACCTATGTCCAATTTGTTGAGGAAGCATTATTATTTGTATTGAGCAACAATACTTTCAGGTTTGGACAACAGTGGTATCGGCAGGTACACGGCATGGCGATGGGGATGCCAGTGTCGTGTACCTTTGCCAATATATACCTCAATAACTTTGAAAGTAGATATGTGTTTAGTACAAATAATCCCTTTCTGACCAATATACAGATGTTTTTGCGCTACGTGGATGATGTCTTCATGGTGTGGAGGGGAACTCGTGCTTTGTGTGAAGAATTCGTTTCCTATCTAAATCGCGAGAATGACATGAACATGCGTTTCACCCTAAATTTTGGGGGGGAAACTTTGGAGTTTCTTGATGTCTGTGTCATTATACGCGATGGGGAAATTGTAACAGAGGGGTTTCGTAAACCCACTGCTTCTAATTCCCTTCTACACCATGGAAGCTTTCATCCACATAGTGAGAAGGAGGCCATACCATATGGACAATTCACACGATGAAGGCGCATCAACAGCAATAGAGATGGGTATGTAAGACAGGCTACTGAGTTAAAAAATCGTCTACTGAAGAGGGAATATCCTTTGAGAATGCTGGATGAAGCGTTTATCAGGGCAGATAAAAACACACAGAAGGAATTACTACATCAAAGTAAGAAACTTGAGGAAGATAACCGATTCGTGTTTGTATTTAAGTATAGCCCCATGGATGACTCAATCAAAAAAATTATCCACGATAATTGGGATCTGTTAAAGAATGAGAGTAGTCTAGGTAAATTCACGGATAAAGAAAAACTTTTTGCTTTTCGAAAAACACATACCCAGAGAGATCATTTAGTTAGTAGCCGCATGAAGTGTGAACAGAACCCAAGTCAGTGGCTAGGCGTGAAAAAACCCTCAGGAAACCATCTATGCGGCAATTGCTCCTTCTGTGGATACATCCTCCGGGGTAAGGTCCTCTCTATAGGGAGTGTATCACACAGAATTAGACAATTCTGCACATGCAAAACCGCATACGTTGTATATGTGGTTAAATGTGAGTGCGGAGCTTTTTATATAGGTAAGACAATTAGGCCCATGTTAGAAAGGTTCCGTGAGCACCTAAACTCCATCAGAACAAGGAAAGGCTGCCCCCGTCTTATAGACCATGTATGGCAGAAACACGGGGGAGATAAAAAATGCCTGGGCTTTGCTGGAGTTGAGGTGATCCCATTCATGACACAAGGAGGTGACAGGTATCGCCTCTTATTACAAAAAGAAGCGCGATGGATAATTTGCACGGATGCCATGGGACCCCTAGGTCTTAATGATCGAAATGATCTTAGTGTATTTATCTGAGATTTTACTTGATTGCTGTGGATGATTTTCATTGTAACACGCACACAGGTGATGCCCTTTTGCGTTTGAGAACTACACACCCCTCATGGGGTTAATCTCACGCTCCTCCTTAAATAGGCCGGCACACCTGTCTGCATCACACAGGTAGCCGGAAGAAGCACAATCGTGCGAAACGGCCGTCGCTGCCTTACACCTCTTAGGCGGTTTTTGTTCTAAGTAAAGGTTTGTCCGCCTCAGCCCTGTGATGCTCTTATGCATGTTTTGCAAATCGCAATAAATAACGGAATGATGACATCCTGCAAGTGGTGACGCTGATTTCTTTACTTCTTCGTGTTGGATCTGATTAAAATTTCACTGCCTGGCCCTGTCAATCAAAGTGCAGAGGGTGCCGTACTTGCAAGGGGAACTGAGCTGGTGGTCACAAGGTCCATTCTGTATGCCGCCCCATGAGAGTCTGTTGAATAACTCTGGTACATATACTTACAGTGATTGTCGGTCCATGTGAATATACTGTATTTCTAATTCCCTGTCTGCAGCACTCAGCGGAGGCCTGCTACTGTAGTGAATGCATTGTTTAGCCTACAGGAATAATGCTCATGACCCCGACTTCTGTAGTAGAGCTACTGCACCTCTATATTACATTGTAAAGACTCATTATTGTCTCCAAAGTGTTGTCAGAAAGTTCAGCCGCTGCCGCTGCCCCCATCCTGAGTACACCGCTTCATGGTTCTCATGGAAACACAGCCGTACAGTACAGATAATAGCTGAATGGCAGACACCCGACTGTATCATCGCCTGGGTGGAATACTCACATTTACACAAATTGCTTTGTGAATCACAAAAGAAAATCCAATAACATTGTCCTATTGTGTCTGTATGGATGAAAACGGTCTCCTATTTACTAGTTATAACGGGGAAGAAAAAAGTCAAATGTTACAAAATATCTATCTATCTATCTATCTATCTATCTATCTATCTATCTATCTATCTATCTACCTATCTATCTATCATGATCTCTCTCATTATCTATCTATCTATCTATCTATCTATCTATCTATCTGCCTATCTATCTATCTATCTATCTATCTATCTATCTATCTATTATCTATCTATCTGTATGTCTATCTATCTATCTATCTATCTATCTATTTATCTCCTATCTATCTATCTATCTATCTATCTATCATTATCTATCTATCTATCTATCTATCTATCTATCTATCTATCTATCTCGTATCTATCTATCTATCTATCTATCTATCTATCTATCAACACAGATAGAGCAGCAGCACAGTCAGACTGTGTGAATAGGGTGCAATTCCTCAGGGAAGGCAGGCTTCTCCTCCACTGTAAAATACGTCCAAAGAATGAGGCAGCACTCCAAATTCTCGTGAGGGGGTGATGACCCAATTTATTTCCCAGGCAACGTTTCAGCCTACTCAATGAGGCCTTTGTCAAGCGACAAAGGCTTCATTGAGTAGGCTGAAACGTTGCCTGGGAAATAAATTGGGTCATCACCCCCTCACGAGAATTTGGAGTGCTGCCTCGTTCTTTGGACGCATCTATTTATCTATCTATCTATCTATCTATCTTACATTATCTCTCTCATTATCTATCTATCTATCTATCTATCTATCTATCTATCTATCTATCTCCTATCTATTACCTATCTGTCTAGCTATCTGTCTGTCTATCTATCTATCTATCTATCTATCTATCTATCTACCTGTCTATCTATCTATCTCTCATTATCTATCTATCTATCTATTGTAGGAAGGAACAAGGGGCCGTCATTGATGGTCGGTATTAGTGTTGAGCGAGCATGCTAGGCCGAACTGCTTTTCGGCTCGAGCATCGCTATGCTCGGCACATTGCAGTGCTCGGCCGAATACTGCGTGTGCTTGTGTACAATTTAATACAATGAAAGTCAATGGGAGACCCGAGCATCAAACCAGGCACCCCCTGCTCTGAAGAAGCAAACATTTTTTTGAAATTGATGGAAACCCCATCAAAATGGTTTGGAAACAGCATTAGGAGGATGGCTAGATGCGTCTTGGACTCCTATTATCTATGACACACAATAGACAACCACACAAAGGCTATATGCCAAAAACCAGGTATGTGGAAGCCAACAATCTATCCATGAGGCAGATAACAGTCAGCATACCTTACAGTGGCAGCCTTGCACACTATGAGACATTCCAAACGAGTTCTCATCTGACTGAGAGCCAGTAAGCTTCAAAGTTGCTTCACATCTATTGGATGGCTTGGGTGGACCTGTGCACCTAGATCAATATCATTAGGGTGACAAAAAGTTTTCTGATTGTCCTAACATAATATTCAATAACCTTTCTATATAGTTTTGTCATGTAAAAACTAATTTGCATAAACATGGGCATATGGGAAAGACATGCAAATGAGCAGAATATGCCTTGTTTTTCAGCTGAAAATCCATTTGCATAGAAAATGTGCGATCTACACTACTCATGAACAGCGCCATCTATTGGTTTCATAGTCTTATGACAAGACAAGACTATTAGACAATGAGTCTTATGACAAGACTATTAGACTATGGGTCTTATGACAAGACTATTAGTCTTGTCATAAGACTATGAAACCAATAGATGGCGCTGTTCATCTTGTTGGGGCGCTAGTAAGTGAGGCACCCTGCTTAACAGAGTCTTCACACCGTGTAGCACTCAGCCTTTTGCATGGAAAATTCCAGATAAAAATTTGCGATTAGAATATTCGCAATCTACACTACTCATGAACAGCGCCATCTATTGGATTCATAGTCTTGTCATAAGACTATGAAACCAATAGATAGCGCTGTTCATGAGTCATTACAAGCAGTACAATAGTCCTCAGATACACCCTAGCAAACTTAAATTACCGCAGATAAAGTGCTAGAAGATGTGTGAACGATAGCAGAAATCCGATATACACCTCAGTGTTAGCGCAGGCTATTATAGTGTGTGGACTCTGTTGAGCAGGGTGCCCCACTTACTAGCGCCCCAACAAGATGAACAGCACCATCTATTGGTTTCATAGTCTTATGACAAGACTAATAATCTTGTCATAAGACTATGAAACCAATAGATGGCGCTGTTCATGAGTAGTGTAGATCTTGGATTTTCCATACAAATGGTTTTTCAGCTGAAAAACAAGCCAGATTCTGCTCATTTGCATGTCTTTTCCATATGCCCATGTTTAAGCAAATTAGTTTTTACATGACAAAACTATATAGAAAGGGTATTGAATATTATGTTAGGACAATCATAAAACTTTTTGTCACCCAAATTATATTGATCTAGGTGCGCAGGTCCACCCAAGCCATCCAACAGATGTGAAGCGACTTTGAGGCTTACTGGCTCTCAGTCAGATGAGAGCTGGTTTGGAATGTGTCATAGTGCACAAAGCTTCCATTGTAAGGTATGCTGACTGTTATCTGTCTCATGGATAGATTGTTTGCTTCCACATACAGTACCTGGTTTTTGGCATATACCCTTTGTGTGGTTGTCTATTGTATGTAATAGATAATAGGAGTCCAATACGCATCCAGCCATCCTCTTAATGCTGTTTTCAAGCCATTTTGATGGGGTTTCCATCAATTTCTAACCTTTTTTGTTAACCAGACACCCTCTTCTCTTCCGAGCAGAGGGTGCCTGGGATTCTTCCATTGACTTCTATTGTGCTCGGGTGCTCGGTAGAGCACACGAGCATACCGATGTGTTTGGCACAGTCAACACTAGTCGGTATGTGTCACCAACGTTCTTGGCCTCGGTGAGGTAAGAGCCGATTTTTCTCAAGTGTCATTATTGCAGATTGCAGTCTGACACTTCAGCTGTTTAGTATGGCTGCAAAGCTGATCCGGGACGGCTTTTACTGGGAGTAGTCAAAAGTGCTGGGTGGGTGACTACTCCCCACATTCCAGGCCGAGTCTTGGCAGGCTTATAAAGCAGTCAGCACTATCAGGTGGGGTGAATCTACCTCCATCTGACAGTGAAGCTGTGGAGTCCTCTGTGCTGAAGGCTGAAGACTGCAAACAGGCGTGGTAGCTTGCCAGGTCACTTTTCAGCCGGGTGTGAACCGACACCTATGATTCCAGGTGAACATTGTTTTGTTTTCCTGTGTATGAACAAGCACCAAGACTGTTATGTTTTGCTGAGTATGAATAAAACACTGAAGTTTGATTTACAACCTGGTTCCTTGATACTATACTGTGTCCGCTAACCTGTCTACCAGAGCAAATCCCCACACTATCTATCTCCTATCTATCTATCTATCTATCTATCTATCTATCTATCTATCTATCTATCTATCTATCTATCTATCTCTCATTATCTCTCTCATTATCTATCTATCTCTCATTATCTCTCTCATTATCTATCTATCTATCTATCTATCTATCTATCTATCTATCTATCTATAATCTCTCTCCTATCTATCTATCTATCTATCTATCTATCTATCTATCTATCTATCTATCTATCTATCTCCTATCTATTATCTATCTATCTCCTATCTATTATCTATCTACCTATCTAATATCTATCTATCTATCTATCTTCTATTGATATATATTTTTAATAAATGTTGTGCGTCAGTCTGTCAGATATGGATATTAGTAAGGGCTTATTCAGATGTTCATATGTACAGGTCTGCATCTGCGGAACGGGTGCAGACCCATTTATTTAAATGGGGCCGCAGTAGATGTGGACAGCACACCGTGTGCTATCTGCATCCGTAGTTCTGTTCCATGGCCCCGCAAATAATATAGAGCATGTCCTATTCTTGTCCACAATTGTGGACAAGAATAGGCATTTCTATATAGCCTTAGCCCTGTGCATTCCGCAAAATGCGGAACGCACACAACTGGTATCCGTGTTTTGCAGATCTGCAATTTGCGGACCACAAAACACTTACAGCTGTCTGAATGAGCCCTAAAGGTTGGATGGGTAGTGTACATGACATGGCCTTATTGATAAGACTCCATCCGTTATGAAAGTATCACATCCCCCCATTGTATGAGAATGAAACATGTTCAATAATGCAATACAACATAAAAGCAAGGAAACATTTCTGTGCTATTGATCGTGGTCGTGTTTTATTCCTTGAAATCACATGTGGTTCGGTTAATAAAAAATATGTGTCTGTAATATTAATGGTTTTATTTATTTTATGAATTTATTCTTGGATCAGCACAAAAGACTCTTAGGTTGTTGGAGGGCTGGACTGTTTGTTCAGTGAAAGGAAAGCCCTAGCAAAAGCTCAGCATCGCCTAGATCAGGGGTGTACAACCTTTTTTGGCCACATAACATATCTCCCAAAGTGGTCATTAAAAGACCTCTGAAGATATTTATATATTTTTTTTCTTTTAGAGCTTTAATCCAGTGCTGTATGGAGCTGCAGTCAGAAACACAGCTGATCGCAAACTATGGCTCTGTTGGCTGCATGTGGTCTGCAGACCATGGGTTTGCCCCCTGACCTAGAGCCCCTTAGTTCCGGTGTAGGTTGCTGTACACATTGGATTCTCTTAGTGCCCACTATGTGAACCTTTTATGGCCATCATGTTAAATATTGGTGTAAATTGTAATTCAAAGGGGTTTATCTGGATCAGAAAACCCTTCATTTAATTACCAAAGAAAATCATTCTGACCTCCATCAATTAGCTGAAAAAGAGAGCACCTACAAAGACAGAGTTGTCCCATCAATCAAGGTTCTGGAGGACCAGGCATGAACATGCTATACACAAACAGTCTTTGTTTTCAATGGACACAATCTAATGGTTCATTTTCCCTGTGGTGGTGCTGCAGGAAAGTGAACATATGCCAAGTCTCCCCACAGATCACAGCTGATCGTCTTATCAGAGAGCCTTGTAATAAAATGGAATTCCCAAAATAGACATATCTTTGTAGTTAAAAAAGAAAATGTATAGACATGTTCATGTCACCTCTGTCCTGTGTAGAAACATAGAAACATAGAAACATAGAATGTGTCGGCAGATAAGAACCATTTGGCCCATCTAGTCTGCCCAATATACTGAATACTATGGATAGCCCCCGGCCCTATCTTATATGAAGGATGGCCTTATGCCTATCCCATGCATGCTTAAACCCCTTCACTGTATTTGCAGCTACCACTTCTGCAGGAAGGCTATTCCATGCATCCACTACTCTCTCAGTATTTCCTTTCTAATTTACACTAAATTGAAGATTCATTATATTAACTTTAATAACCCTTTCCCTCAACCCTACTGGGTTGTCAACAATCACTAATGATGGCCTATCCTCAGGACAGGCCACCAATGTCTGATCAGCGGGGATCAGTCACCCCTGCACCCACACCGATCAGCTGTTCTCTGGTGGTTCCACTACACAGCTCCATCCATGGTGTAGCTAGCTATGCCATGCTTCTTCAGGTACTTCCATTCCCTTCTACTGAAGCTATAGAAGCAGGGCAGCTTGCTTTTTGTCATACTTCTGACCATCTCTGGTCACCGAATCCAGGTGGGACAGTATTGAGGTGGCCCACTCTAGAGATAGGTGCAGATTCCAGAGGTGGGACATGGATCTATTACACATTTAGGCATATCTTGTGGATATTCTTGAGAACATCCTGCTGCCACCACAAAAATAAAGTAATAGTAATATCAACCAAGAAAGTAGGGGACTGCCATCTCAACACACGTATCGACTTGGATTTTTCTTGGTCGGTAAGTAATACTATTATTTTTATGCATATATTGGGAACTTTGGGGCACATTTATTAAAACCATCTTAATAAATAATAATTGGCGGAGGATCCGGCCTCTCCATAACTTCGGCGCATCCAGCGCCAGTTCTAACTATAAGTCAGCTTCTGGGCAGCCTTACATTTAGACCATTTTATACGCCTAAAATAGGCATAGAAAATGATGAATGAGATGGGCCTACTCGCCCGTCCCCTTCCCTGCCCACACCAAGCCCACGATTTTAGAACTGGCGTGAGCGGGGTGAAGTCGCAGATAGCGGTGCCGCTAACTGTTGCGCCGCCATGTGCGCCTGAAATATGTCTAATTTAGGCATATTTCAGCTTAGTAAATGACCTCCTTCATTTTTGGGGTGGCAGTAAGATGTTTGTTGTATAAACCTTTTTCAGTCTGGGATAACGATATAGAATAGAGGGTATTTTCCTCTTTTTTTTTGCCTTCCCATGCTCTGGGTCCCTTACCATTATCCTGTGTGGCATGATATACCTTTGAACCTTTGACCTTGTATGTTGAGGGGAAACAGTCTGTATTTGTTTAGGGATTATGCTGATATATATACATATATATTAAAGATAATTTATATTTTGTGTGGGGCGTATCACTTGGTAATTATGAAAGTTTAAGAGTTGAAAGTTGCAAACACAGGGGTTTTTTTCTGCCAGAAAACTGAAGTAGGGAGATGATAAATATCCCCAATATGTTCATTGTGACCACAGGCAGTCTATAATCCCAGCCAATAGGTTTATGAAATCACAGATTTCTATAAGCAGGGCTAAAAGCAGCATCTGTGTTATGGATGCGGTTTTCCTATGACTCTACATGCTATCATTCCCTTGCAGACATGAGCACAGCTTATTCAACAGCTCCTGCCAACTAGTTTTGTCTCCAAGAAAAAAAAAAGTAATACTACAGTTGGAAATATCTCCTCGGCACCTGTTCCTGAGCTCTTGTGAAATAATTTTCTGCTGTGTGTTTCGGGAAGGTGTCTGTGAACATCTGCTAGTCATAAATGCGTATAGCTTAAGTCAGTTGGAGATCAATGCATGTGAAATTCTAATTCACTGATACTATAGATTCAAAAAAATGAATATTAAAAATGGCAAAAATATATATATTTATGTCTGTTGTATTAACTCTTTCAGCCCAGGATGATTTTAAATTTTTGCATTTTTATTTTTCACTCCCTGCCTTCCCGGATCCATAACTTTTTTTTTTTTTTCCATTTACATAGCTGTTTGAGGGCTTGTTTTTTGTAGCACAAGTTGTACTTTCTAATTGCAGAATTAGAACTGTTACATACGATGTAGTGGGAAGCTAGAAAAAAATTACAAACGGGGTATAATTGAATAAATTAAAAACGTAATCCCAACATAGTTTTATGGGTTTCATTTTGATGGCATTACCTGCCCTGTGAACTTCATTCTCTGGGTCAGTATGGTTACAGCGATACCACATTTATATAGTTTTAATACTTAAAAACAAAAATTTTAAACTTAATAAAAATATTTTTTTCTTTTTATCGTCATAACTTTTTTATATTTACATCTATGATACCATTTTGTGTATGATTTTTTCATCACTTTTTGTTCAATTTTTGTTGAGAGGTAAAGTGACCTAAAAATGACATTTGGCCATATTGATTTTTTTTATTACAGATTTCACCGTACAGGATAAATACATTTAGGTTTTAATAGTTTGGGCCTTTTGTGATGTAATGGTGCATATGATCTTTATTTTGTTATTGTTTATTTTTATTATGGGAAAAGGGAGGGATAAAAAATAAATGTTTTAACTTTCAGCTTTTTTGTGATATTAAAAAAGTCTCAGTGTTAAATCTGGAGTGAAACTAATTAAGGCTACTTTCACATTATCATTTTTGCTGGATCCGGCAGGGTTCAGCCAAAACGCTTCCGTTACTGATAATACAACATCTGCATCTGTTATGAACGGATCCGGTTCTATTATCTTTAACATACCCAAGACGGATCCGTCATAAACTCCATTGAAAGTCAATAGGGGACGGATCCGTTTTCTATTGTGTCAGATTGTGTCAGAGAAGTCCCCATTGACTTGCATTGTGGGTCATGACGGATCCATCTTGCCCAGCACCACATGGCGGACATAAAAAGGACGGAAAGCAATGCTGCGGTTTTCTCTCCGGTATGATAACGGAATGCATTTTGGAGCATTCCGTTCTGTTCAGTTACATTTTGTCCCTATTGACAATGAATAGAGACTAAACGGAATAGTTTTTTTTCCAGTATTGAGAACCTATGACGGATCTCAATACCAGAAAATAGAAATGCTAGTGTGAAAGTAGCCTAAGGCAGATAATCACGCCCATTTTTTAAAAACTGGACAAGTGCAACAAAAAACTTCAAGGCCATTATTTATTATGTCTTCATGGATTCAGAAAGTCATAAAATGTGGCATTTTTGACTTTTTAAACTTGCTTGCAAAAAAAATCTGCGACTTTTAACATTTTTTACACCACTCAATCAAGTTTCAAAATGTGGGTGGAAATAAGGTATGCCCATACAGACTAAAGCAAAACTGACTACAAATATTCCCTTCATGATACATTTCCCCAAAATGTTTGTGCTATGATCCAAAAAAAGTCAGAAAAGCAGTTTTTTGAACTTTTTGAAGCTGGAATTCTGGCATGAATAGATCCCACGATCTTGTCGCAGCAATGGTGTTCGGTTGTTGTCTGTGCCTTCCCCTCTTAATGACCTCTCAGATGTGATGGTTGCAATTGATCATGTCATCTGAGAGGTTCAATGTCCATGATCGGAGTTGTCTACGATCACAGACAGTTGTCTGCAGGAGTCTTCTATGGAACACAGCAGTCACACTCTGGCTATGGTGTCGACTGAGTGCCATGTCCAGTTTGGAAGGGGTAAAAGGAAATTTATTACCTATATTTTCTTTTCTGATTCAAACCAGATGATAGTGATATGACATATTCTTCCTTTTTTCTAATCAATTTACATGTTTTTTTTTTTATTTTTTTTATTTGCTCTTCATGATTATGGAATCAGCCGCATGGATCAGAGGCACAATAGGCAGGAGATGGTCATTGACTTCTATGGGAGAGTTTTCTAGTCATGCTTTGTGACCTGTGCAGAGATTATTGTGTGGGGACTGAGAGTAGATAAGCTGTGACCATAACTTACTTTGAATGGTGGCTCTTGTGTATCTATTTATCTATCTATCTATCTATCTATCTATCTATCTATCTATCTATCTATCTATCGTCTCTCTCATATCTATCTATCTATCTATCTATCTATCTATCTATCTATCTATCTATCTATCTATCAATCATCGTCTCTCTTATATCTATCTATCTATCTATCTATCTTTCTATCTCTTTATCCACGTATCTCCTATCTATCTATATTTCTTTCTTTCTATCTATTGTGGTAATGTGAACAGTGCTGGAAGGTGTGTTGTCCCACTTCAGGTACCTCAGATGGGTGAGACAGATAAAATCCAGTGAGTGGCAGTAGTCATAGTTTGCTGAGACATTTCTGTATACATTTGTTGGGCTGGATTTTACTTGGACTGGTGGCTAGGCTTAGTAGAGGGAGTTTCCAGTCCACACCCTTCCAGTACGGGTTTTCCTTTCTACCTGAGGTGATCGCAGGTGAGGCCTGCTGTAATCAGGCTGGCATAAAGTGCCTCAGAGTAGGTCAGTCTGAGGCGGGAGAGCGAGACTGTTTTGTGAAGCAGAGGCTCTGTGTGTGGTCTCAGTCAGGAGGACTGAGGGGCCACAAGGCTTTGAATAGCCTGAGGTTTGGAGGACCTAGCGACACCTAGAGAACGAGGGTTGCACGGCCAGCGTCTGGAGGACTACTGGCCACACTCCCCCAGAAGGTACTGGAGTTGCCACAGCCTGGAGGCTGCAGTATTGATGTTGGCTGAGGAATGCCGCATATGTTGTCCATGTGTGAACTGTGCTCTATGAGTGAGGTAGGGATGTATTTTGTTTATATAGCGCCTAGATGGGCAGGAGTTTATTTGTGTTTTAAGTGTTGGCGGTGCGGGAACCTCACCCCACCCAGTGATGTAAACTGGACTATTCTTTGTAAGAAGACCGTCAAAATAAATGCACAGTTTGGACATGAAAATCCGTTGTCTGGTGAGATATCTGTGAGTGTGACCCCCTGAAAAGAGACGATCCCTTACATAATCTATCTACAGTATCTATCTATCTATGTATCTATGTATCTGTCTATCTAGTATCTATCTATCTATTTATCAATCTGTCTGTCTTTGGAGAACAAGAAAGAGGGCCAATTATTAGGCTTAGTGACCAGGGTAAAAACTGTAGTATTTTAAGATTTTTTATTTAAATAGTTACATGAAAATTAATAATGACCAAAAATTCTTTCAAATTATGTTTAACATAAAAACTTGATTTAAACAATAGGTTGTGACACATACCCTTTATCTGCGGCCACAAGGAATAGGGTCGGGGTTGAGGGGGTCGAAGAATTTATTTGTTGCCCTGCTAGTTTTACATGCCAGCTCTTGTTTTTCAATGAGCAACAAAGAGCACTTGTGGTTTCTGTAGGGTAAATGTGGCAGTGCACGGTCTGTAGATTCACGGAGGGAAACACCACAGAGAATTCTTCTAGTCCAAAGCAATTTAAAGTTTCTAAAGTCCTGAACTTCAGAAGTGAAGGGGCCATCTATCAGCGCTGCTGAGCAGTAACAGATAAGCAGAGGAGCAAGGAGTGTTAACTGTAGTGTCTGCAGTGCCCTTCTATATATGTACCAGAGACTCGTAATTAGAGAAGAGCAAATTTCTCAAACATTCGATTTGGCCGGTTCCCCGAATTTTTAGAAAAAATTTGGTTCAATCCGAATTTATTCATGGCGAATTGCATTAAAAAACTGCTATATCCTGGCTGCAGAGAGCCTTTATAGTATTGTAGAACACTGCACCTTGCAGTAGCACGCATAGGGAGTCTGCCGTGGTAGTGAAATAATACTGTAAGTCACTATTACATGCAGATGACAGGCGTCGCTCTTAGAATCAGTGCACATGTAACGCCCCGAGTGGCATTTCCACTCCTACGCCCTGCTTCTATCTGTGTATGCTAATCTAATTTCATATATGCATTTATTCCAGGAAGCAAGCACGGCAGAGCTACAGTTAGAGAAAATGGAACCCTGCTCTCCATTCTAACCCTCTAAGGAAAGGTGGAGACTAGTTAGTTTGAGGTCAGTCCTAGCTTACCCCACGTCTCTTCGGGCGGTACCCAAGCCCAAACCAAGCCAGCCAGAGCACCCTAAGCGCAACTGGACATGGAGGTAGAAGCTTGAAGCCTCAGACGCCAGGAAGAAAGTTCCCTGGTATAACTTAAGAGACAGACTACAGAAGGAAAGTGCATCATACAGCAAAGGCTAAGTTATATAGCCAGCCTGGCAGTACAGCAGAGCCAGAGAGCAACAGACGTAGCAGAGACGAGTTTGCCTGCCAGTTTTAATGCTAAAGCCTGCTAGAACCAAGACATAGTTTGAAGACTGTTTCTGATGAACGTTTATTTAAGTAAAGCTGCTGTTCAACTATATACAAGGTCTGGACTCAATAAATTCTTCTTCCCACAATTAAACTACCCCCTTTGTCTGCTTCAGAGCCAACGCCTGGGGTTCCAGCGTACCTAGGAAGTAGCACCGTGATACGTGCACAAAACATTAAGGGACATTTGAGGCCACCCTATACCACTCGGCAATTCATACACCTGGGTACCAACACCATTCCTTAAAGGGACTCTGTCCTGTTGTTGCTTCATTGCAACTGGTGTCATGAAATACTTATATCATCTTAAAGGGACCCCAGTGCGCACCACGCCTCTGTTGCACACACTTCACTTATTTGGGCAGTTACGGGACCAAAACTGACTAAGTAACTCAAGTGTGAACTCAGCCTTACAGGTCGATGTTAGCGTCAAGAAGAAGCACACTCCTTTTACACCGTTGTCAGTTGATGTCACTACCAGAGCTTTGGGACGTTCTCACAGCTCTGTTTCTCCACCCCTGTGATGATGTCACTACTAGAGCTGGGAGGAGTTCTCACTGCTCTGTTTACTTTTGGTTTCCTTCCTCCCAGCTGTTCCTCATGCGTTTGATTTCCCTCTCTTTATATCACCCCTCCTCCTATTGTAGGGCGTGGATTATAGTTCTCATTTCAGTTGTAGCTCTTGCTTTAGTATCTTCACTTGTAGCTATCAGTTCACTGGACCTGTGTTCTGCTGCAGCAAGCACTCCGGATATTGCCAGCTGTCCTTGGATCCGTCTTCTCTGCGGCTGCAACACCTTCAGCTAAGTGTACAGACATTGTTGTGTACCTGATTATTTTCTGACTGGATCTGAGGTGGCCACGGTTCCCTCCATATACTGAGTAGGGCACCGGTGGCTGTGCCCCTTCCACTATTGTAGGGGTTACAGTGGTCATCAGTCTTAGGCACGTGGGCATGCCTCGTTCTGCCATTTGGATCCGGGCATGTGCTTTAGCAGCATAGGGATAAAGGGTCACCCTTTATCTTCCCTAGTTTGGGTCCGGTCAGTAGCTCTTTTACTGTGTATACTATTGTTGCTCACATACAGCCGTGACAGTTGATTCCACATAGATGTCCACAGAACCTGTTCTATTAAACGCCTATACAAGTAGAGCCCCCCCCCCGACAGAGTAGAGAGGGTGTCAGCAGTAAGTTTGTGTTGACGTCACTGATTAATTTGCCCTTCCTCTGATCCGTCAGAATAATAACCCAGAAAAAACGGATCCTGTCTGTGGAGCATCTGCCTTCACTCGGTCAGCATTTGGTCATTAATCCATCAGTATTGCTAAAGCCCAAAAAACAGGAGTGGATCCAAAACAGAGATGACACGTGAATGGAATATTTGCATCTCTTCTGTGTTTTGTACCCACTACTGTTTTTGGCTACCAAATCATAAGCCAATTCTGCTGCAAAATAGGAACAATGTCATGCAGGCCTTAGAGCTGTTACATAGACAGGATCCGTTGTGCGTCTCATTTTTCCTTCCTTCTGACAGATCAGAAGAAGGGTAAAATAAATGATTAGTGATGAGCGGCAGGGGCAATATTCGAATTTGCGATATTTCGCTATATATTTGTTTTTTAGAATATTCTGCTTTTTTCAACATCTAAAGTCATGATTCCTCCCTGCTTCTTGCTTGTGGGCCAATGACTCATTGACCAAAAGCATTTTAAGCAGGGAGGAATTATTTGTTCAGATGTAAAAAATGACGAATATTCGATATAACGAATATATAGCAGTATATTCGTAATATTCGCGAATTATCGAAGTTGCGATATTCGCGATTAATATTCGAATATTCATGCTCAACACTATAAATGATGATCTCAGCCAGGCCAAAGGGCAAAATAGTGGCCCAGTTATGAAGTGGGAGGTGGCAGCAGCAGCATCAGGAGGCCACAGAGTGGCACAATGACAGAGTGTGGAGGTGGCAACAGCAACAGCATCAGGAGGAGGCCACAAAATGGCACAATGACACTGTGGAGGTGGCATCAGCAGCATCAGGAGGCCACAGAGTGGCACAATGACAGAGTGTGGAGGTGGAGGCAGCAGCAGCATCAGGAGGAGGCCACAGGGTGGCATGATGACAGAGGTGGCAGCACCATTATCAGGAGGCCACAGAGTGGCACAATGACAGAGTGTGGAGGTGACGGCAGTATCAGGAGGAGGCCACAGGGTTGCACAATGATAGTGTGGAGGTGGAAGCAGCATCAGGAGGCCACAGAGTGGCACAATGACAGTGTGAAGGTGACAGCAGCAGCATCAGGAGGCCACAGAGTGGCACAATGACAGAGTGTGGAGGTGGCGATAGCAGCATCAGGAGGAGGCCACAGGGTGGCACAATGACAGTGTGGAGGTGGCGATAGCAGCATCAGGAGGAGGCCACAGGGTGGCACAATGACAGTGTGGAGGTGGCAGCAGCAGCATGAGGAGACCACAAAGTGGCACAATGAAATAATGTGGAGGTGGCAGCATCAGAATTAGGAGGCCACAGAGTGGCAAGGTGACAGTGTAGAGGTGGCAGTAGCATCAGGAGATCACATAGTGGCAAGGTGTCATAGTGTGGAGGTGGCAGTAACATCAAAAGACCACAGAGTGGAAAGGTGACAGTGTGGAGGTGGCAGCAGCCTCAGGAGACCGCAGAAGGGCAAAGTGACAGTTTGGAGGTGGCAGCAGCATCAGGAGACCACAAAGTGGAAAAGTGACATAGTGTGGAGGTGGCAGCAGCATCAGGAGACCACAGAGTGGCAAGGTGACATAGTGTGGAGGTGGCAGTAACATCAAAAGACTCTCTCCCAGGCCACTTTATGGTGACGCTGCATATGTTGACGCAGGGCTGTGGTGCCAACATTGGAACCCTGGCCACGCTTTACCTTCTGCCCACAGATTAGAAAAAAACTGCCACGTAGGTATTTTTAACCCCAACACTCCGCAATGACTGACTGCTAATGCCACTGCTTCCGTGAACCCCTGCACCACAACTTTCCAGGCAGGTAGGCTCCGGCGAAGCGGGTGATCTACCCTGGGCTTGTTTGACCTCCCACTGCTGCCACCCTCCTGACTCCTGGCCACGCTAGCGACTTGCTGGTTCCACTGCTGCCTCACGAGCAAGCTGCCACCCTCTTCTCCCGATGATGATGAAGCCCCTAATTCACCCGGCTCCAAAGTGCGATCAGCTGCATCATCATCATCAAGTACTGTCTGCACGTCACTAATGTTCTCCTCAACGATCTCTGTGTCAGGAGCCTGATCGTTCGCAACACCAGCTCCCATGCCACTCTCCTCATTACTACTTGCCCGCCTACCGGAGGAAGTGGTGGATGTCTCCTCCACATCTTGGCTGGCCAGTAGCTGACTGTCCTCTAGTAGCTCGTCCTCGCTGTACAGGGAGTGCAGAATTATTAGGCAAATGAGTATTTTGACCACATCATCCTCTTTATGCATGTTGTCTTACTCCAAGCTGTATAGGCTCGAAAGCCTACTACCAATTAAGCATATTAGCTGATGTGCATCTCTGTAATGAGAAGGGGTGTGGTCTAATGACATCAACACCCTATATTAGGTGTGCATAATTATTAGGCAACTTCCTTTCCTTTGGCAAAATGGGTCAAAAGAAGGACTTGACAGGCCCAGAAAAGTCAAAAATAGTGAGATATCTTGCAGAAGGATGCAGCACTCTTAAAATTGCAAAGCTTCTGAAGCGTGATCATCGAACAATCAAGCGTTTCATTCAAAATAGTCAACAGGGTCGCAAGAAGCGTGTGGAAAAACCAAGGCGCAAAATAACTGCCCATGAACTGAGAAAAGTCAAGCGTGCAGCTGCCAAGATGCCACTTGCCACCAGTTTGGCCATATTTCAGAGCTGCAACATCACTGGAGTGCCCAAAAGCACAAGGTGTGCAATACTCAGAGACATGGCCAAGGTAAGAAAGGCTGAAAGACGACCACCACTGAACAAGACACACAAGCTGAAACGTCAAGACTGGGCCAAGAAATATCTCAAGACTTATTTTTCTAAGGTTTTATGGACTGATGAAATGAGAGTGAGTCTTGATGGGCCAGATGGATGGGCCCGTGGCTGGATTGGTAAAGGGCAGAGAGCTCCAGTCCGACTCAGACGCCAGCAAGGTGGAGGTGGAGTACTGGTTTGGGCTGGTATCATCAAAGATGAGCTTGTGGGGCCTTTTCGGGTTGAGGATGGAGTCAAGCTCAACTCCCAGTCCTACTGCCAGTTTCTGGAAGACACCTTCTTCAAGCAGTGGTACAGGAAGAAGTCTGCATCCTTCAAGAAAAACATGATTTTCATTCAGGACAATGCTCCATCACACGCGTCCAAGTACTCCACAGCGTGGCTGGCAAGAAAGGGTATAAAAGAAGAAAATCTAATGACATGGCCTCCTTGTTCACCTGATCTGAACCCCATTGAGAACCTGTGGTCCATCATCAAATGTGAGATTTACAAGGAGGGAAAACAGTACACCTCTCTGAACAGTGTCTGGGAGGCTGTGGTTGCTGCTGCACGCAATGTTGATGGTGAACAGATCAAAACACTGACAGAATCCATGGATGGCAGGCTTTTGAGTGTCCTTGCAAAGAAAGGTGGCTATATTGGTCACTGATTTGTTTTTGTTTTGTTTTTGAATGTCAGAAATGTATATTTGTGAATGTTGAGATGTTATATTGGTTTCACTGGTAAAAATAAATAATTGAAATGGGTATATATTTGTTTTTTGTTAAGTTGCCTAATAATTATGCACAGTAATAGTCACCTGCACACACAGATATCCCCCTAAGATAGCTAAAACAAAAAACAAACTAAAAACTACTTCCAAAAATATTCAGCTTTGATATTAATGAGTTTTTTGGGTTCATTGAGAACATGGTTGTTGTTCAATAATAAAATTTATCCTCAAAAATACAACTTGCCTAATAATTCTGCACTCCCTGTATAGTGGAGCTGAGCCCACAGCATATAATACTTCTCTGGCTGAAGGAATAGAAAAGGATAGATGCAGGTTGAGGACAGGGGAGGGCACAGGGCCTGGTCCCGGGCCATGCTAACTAAGGGTTGTGTCTGATGAACCCACCGACTCTTGGCTGGGGGTGTCTGATGTCACTTGGGACGAAGTTTATGACCGAGGCAACCATTTAAGAACCGGGCATTAGAACATATAACTGCACCGCTGAACGGCAAATTGGTCCTTATTTATTTCCACTTATACATGCCACAAAAGGTTTTAGAACGAATAACTGCACTGCTGAACGACAAATAATATATATTTTTGTGCCACTAATACACGCCAAAAAGGGCTGTAGAACATATAACTAGTGATGGACGAACATCAAATGTTCGCGAACCGCGATTTCGCAGCGGGCCCTATTGACTTTATTGGCAGGCGAACCTGACAAACCTTGAGGTCATATTTGTAGCCACCAAATACTTACTAGAAGTGCACAAATAGTCCTACAACGTGGACAGTGACATACCAGAGGGGGATCATTGGCAAAAATTCAGACAAAAAATATGTATTTTAATGAGGGGCCATTTTTATGCGTGTTTAAAGGGAAACTCTCAAAAATGTGTCCTGCTGGAACCGAGAAAATTTTTACTGTAGGCCACTGGAGTACAGGCCCCCAAAATTAGGCATTCACCTGACAGATAAGAACTTGTGATGATGTGCTTGGAGGTACATTAGGCGGTCACTGGATAAAAATTTTACTGTAGGCCACTGGAGTACAGGCCCCAAAAAATTAGGCATTCACCTGACAGAAAAGAACTTGTGATTATGTGGCTGGAGGTACATTAGGCAGTCACTGGATAAAAATTTTACTGTAGGCCAGTACAGGCCCCAAAAATTAGGCATTCACCTGACAGAAAATAACTTGTGATGATGTGGCTGGAGGTACATTAGGCAGTCACTGGATACAAATTTTACGGTAAGCCAGTACAGGCCCCAAAAATTAGGCATTCACCTGACAGAAAAGGCCTTTTATGCCGCTGTTTATATATAAGACAAGGACCATTCTTTGTTCTGGGTGGTGGCGGATATGTGTGGGCTGGCATGAGAAAATTTTATTAGAAGTGGTCATCACAGGTGTTGAATTACTCCGAGATCCATGCCTCAGTCATTTTTAGAAATGTGAGGTAGTCCACACTGTCGTGAGCTAGGTGAGTGCGCTTATCTGTCACATTCACCCCTGCTGTGCTGAACATCCTTTCAGACAGGACACTCGACAAAGGGCAAGCCAGGAGTTCCATGGCAAATTGTGCAAGCTCTGGCCACATGTCAAGCCTGCACACCCAGTAGTCCAGCAATTCCTCGCTTCTCAGAGCATCAACATCGGCAGTTAAACCGATGTAGTCGGACACCTGTCGGTCTATGCGTTCCCTGAAGCTGGATCCAGAGGGCGGCTGTCGGTGGGTTGGCTGCAAAAATTATCTCATATCAGAAGTGACCAACACATCTTCAAAGCTCCCTCTTCTTGCAAGCGCGGTAGGATTGGTACTCGCAACTGTTTCTCTGTGGGTGGAAATTCCTCTGCCAGCGCCTGCAACAGCAGAATGCAGCATCTCTCGTATCAAGGCCTAGAAATGCTGCATTCTGCTAGCCCTCTGTGATGCTGGTAACAAGTCCGCCTTTTTGTGTTTGTACCGGGGGTCTAAGTACGTTGCCACCCAGTACTGGTACTTGCCCCTTATGCTTTTTATAGGGGGTCCCTCTTCAAACACTGGAGCATGAAGGCCCCCATTTGCACTAAATTGGAAGAGGTGGAGTGCCCTGGCTCCTGCTCATCGCACAGGAAAATGTCGTCCTCGGTCTCCTCTCCCCAGCCACGGACAACACCAGGGATCCCCGAAAAGTTTAAAGTCCCCCTCAAAGCCTGCTCTACTTGCTCCTCCTCCCCCCAGCCACCATCCTCCTCTGACTCCTCTTCAGACTCCTGCTGACTTGTCTCAGATGGAGTAGCCCCCCCTGGGAATTCATTCAGCATTGCGACTTCCTCATCTTCCTGCTCCTCGATGGCTTGATCAATGATACAACGCAATGCACGCTCCAGAAAGAAGGCGTAAGGTACAATGTCACTGATGGCGCCCTGGCTGCGACTAACCAGTTTGGTGATCTCATCAAATGGCCGCAGAAGCTTGCATGCGTTGCGCATGAGCAGCCACTGACGCTGTGAAAAGAAACCAAGCTCCCCAGAACCTGTCCTGCTGCAGAGTTCGTACAGGTCCGTACAGCCTATTAAGCATAGGTGGAGTTCCAGCGCGTCTGGCTGTCACAACTCAGACGTCTAATGGGCAAGTGGTGTCTCCACTGAATGTCAGCAAGGCGAGCCATGGCCGTGTAAGATCTTCCAAAATGGCCAGAGATTTTTCTGGCCTGCCACAAGACGTCCTGGACCCCGAGATATTTGGCAACGAATCGCTGCACGACTAAGTTCAGGACTTGTGCCATGCACGGCACAAGTCATTTTGTGTGTGTCATTTTGCCCTGTTTCAGTGCGCTCAGCAGATTGGCACCATTGTCAAATTAAGCGGAGTTAGCCACTGATCGGCCTGTGACTGCAGAGCTGAAAGCAGTGCAGGACCTGTGTGACTCTTGGCTTCCAGGCACAACAGCCGCAGCACAGCATGGAAACATCTCACCTGGGACGTTGAATAGGTTCTGGGTAGCTTGGGGGGCGCAGCGAAAGAGGCGGTAGCAGTGGAAAAGGAGGAGTCAGCTGAGGAGGAAATGGAGGATGGGGTAGGAGGAGAAGAAGAAGAGGCAGGCCTGCATGCAATCCTTGGCAGTAACATCAAATCACGACGGGAGCCATGGGTTACATGCTTGACGGCGATCAGAAAGTTCATCCAGTGGGCAGTAAAAGTTATGTACCTTCCCTGCCTGTGTTTGCTAGACCACGTGTCTGTGGTCAGATGTATCTTGGCACCGACACTGTGTGCCAGAGATATATTCATTTGCCGCTGAACGTGGCCATATAGCTCTGGGATGCCCTTCTGGGAGAAATATTTCCTTCCGGGGACCTTCCATTGTGGTGTGCCAATGGCCACAATTTTTCTAAAGGCCTCCGAGTCCACCAGTTTATATGGCAGTAGTTGGCGTGCTAGCAGTTCTGACAAGCCAGAGGTCAGCCTTTGGGCAAGAGGGTTATCCGGCGTCATCAACTTTTTATGCTCGAACATTTGGGCCATGGAAGGTGGAAGGTGGAGGACAAATGGGAGGAGAGAGGAGAAGGAGAAGAGGCAGGACATGGAGCGCCGTGAGTGTGGCTTTGTGGGTTCTGACGGCGTTGCTACCACTGGGATCGGTGATGGGAGGCCAGGTGCCTTTATAAGGCGGTCATCCCTAGTTGAGTGTTGGGTTTACCGCAACTTATGCATTGACAGCACAGGCTGCAGAAGGCAACACTACTGTCAGCAGCTGACTCGTTAAAAAAAAAAGCCCACACTGCGGAGCCATGTGTCGGCGTCCTGGGAGCGCCAGAAGTGACCGTGCATGGTGGATGGCTCGCTCCAGATACATTTGCAGTCTGCTTTTTGCCTTCTGTGCCCTGCAAGCTCTGCCTGCTTCTCGCCCCTCTCTCCCTCTGAACTCCCCTCCTCTTCCTCTCTTGTGGGCACCCACGTGACGTCTATCGAGACGTCATCATCGTCACCTTCACCACCACTGACATTTGAGATCTCGGAGAAGGCAGCAACAGCGGGGACCTCCCTCCTTGGGCTGATCTGGGTACTGTCGTCAGAACGCTGGGTGGCGGCCGTTGCTACCTCCTCTTCCTCATCCGATGTCAAAAATGGCTGCGCATCGGTAAGATCTGGGAATGGATGGGAAAATAATTCCTCTGACTCGAGTGAAGGGGCTATGGTGGTGATGGTGGTGTATTTGGGGGTGCACACAGCAGAGAGTGAGGCAGGCGGGTGCAGATACAGAGGATGAGGAGGGTGCAGAAGCAGAAAGGTGAGTGACCCACTCAACCAACTCTGGTGCTCCCTTTGAAGTAATCACGCGGGCCTTTTCCAACTTCCCACTTAGGCTCTTGTCTGGTACACCTGCCCGACCCCTACCACCCCTGCGAAATGGCCTGCCTCTTCCTCTGCCTGTCATTTTCAAAATGACCCTGTGCCTAAATCCCTGGAGAAGAGCAGTATTTGTGGAGCCGGTATATCGCAGGCCTCAATCAATATTTGGTGCAAACAGGTATATCGAACCCCTTAATCAGTATTTTGTGGAAGCAGATATATCGCAGCCTCAATCAATATTTGGTAGAATCAGGTTTACCAAACCCCTTAATCAGTATTTTGTGGAAGCAGGTATATCGCACTCCTCAATCAATATTTGGTGGAAGAAGGTATATCGAACGCCTTAATGAGTATTTTGTGGAAGCAGGTATATCACACCCCTCAATAATTTTTTTTGCCACAACAGTTATATCACACCACCATGTTTTTTGGGGGTAACAGGTATGTCACACCCATTGAAATTAGTTGTTCCAATAGCGTTTGTCTCTCTATATAGCTGCGGTATCGCAGCAGAACTGCACACAACTGCTGCACAATACAAATGCACAATAATATACTTTCTATGTTAGAAGGTATATTATAAGTATATCACACTCTTCAGTATATCATACCTATCGATAGCACACCTATATAAGTCCTTAAATGGACTTTTGTGGCCCTATTAGCTAGCGTTTGGTGTCCGAAACAGCCTGTCCCTGCTCCACAAAGCAACCTCTCCCCAGTGGCGTACCAAGGGGGGGGCGGGGGGGGCGGCCCGCCCCGGGTGCCACTCACAAGGGGGGTGCCAGCCGCGACTGAGGATAAAAAAAAAAAAAAAAAAAAAAAAAAAAAAAATGTGGCGAGTGGGCCGGCCCAGGCGTGGCGCTGTGATAGGGGCAGGGCTCCAGATGGTCTCTCCCTCCCCCTGTGCTGCTGCCGCCGCGGCCAATAAGAAGAGGGACAGGGCCGGGGGAGGGGCTGTGGCCACTGCGCCACCAATGAAGATAACTGAGCTGTTAATACAAATACAGGAGGCGGGTGCTGGAATCACATAGCCTGCACCCGACCTCTATGACAGGGAGCTGCGATCAGCTGCAGTTAACCGCTCAGGTGCCGCTCCCTGTCATAGAGGTCGGGTGCAGGCTATGTGATTCCAGCACCCGCCTCCTGTATTTGTATTAACAGCTCAGTTATCTTCAGAGTGCCCCCCCCCCAGTATAATAAACATTGAGTGCGCCCCCCCCCCAGTATAATAAACATTGATTGCGGCGCCCCCCCCCCCAGTATAATAAACATTGAGTGCGGCGCCCCCCCCCCCCCAGTATAATAAACATTGATTGCGGCGCCCCCCCCCCCAGTATAATAAACATTGAGTGCGCCCCCCCCCCCCCCAGTATAATAAACATTGGTGGGCAGTGGGCAGTGGCAATGAGGGTTAAAAAATAAAAAATTAACTCACCTCCTCCAATTGATCGCGTAGCTGCTGCCGGTCTCCTTGTAATTTCTTCAGGACCTGTGGTGACGTCACTGAGCTCCAGCCTCTATCACATGGTCCATTACCATGGTGATGGATCATGTGATGAGCTCAGTGACATCACCACAGGTCCTGCGTCCTGAAGAAAGTACATGAGACCGGCTGCTACGTGATCAATTGGAGGTGGTGAGTTAATTTTTATTTTTTTAACCCTCATTGGCACTGCCCACCAATGTTTATTATGTTGGGGGGGGGGGGGCGCACTATGCCACCAATGTTTATTATACTGGGGTGTTGGGGGGGGCGCACTGCACCACCAATGTTTATATGTTTATTATGCTAGGGAGGGGGGGCGCACTGCCCACCAATGTTTATTATGTTGGGGGGGGGCACACTGCGCCACCAATGTTTATTATGTTGGGGGGGCACACTGCGCCACCAATGTTTATTATACTAGGGTGTTGGGGGGGCGCACTGCACCACCAATGTTTATATGTTTATTATACTAGGGAGGGGGGGCACACTGCGCCACCAATGTTTATTATGTTGGGGGGGGGCACACTGCGCCACCAATGTTTATTATGTTGGGGGGGCACACTGCGCCACCAATGTTTATTATACTAGGGTGTTGGGGGGGCGCACTGCACCACCAATGTTTATATGTTTATTATACTAGGGAGGGGGGGCGCACTGCGTCACCAATGTTTATTATACTGGGGTTTAAGGGGGTGCAGGTTTTTATTTTATTAAGGAAGGGTTAAGGGGTCTATTAAGGGGTGGTTAATGGGTTTTATTAAGGGGGGTTAATGGGTTTATTTCGTTAAGGGTGTGTGCAGAGGTTTATTTTATTAAGGGGTTTTATTTTTATTTATAAATATTATTGAAAACATTGAAAAAAGTTTGTGCATGTTTTCTTAACTTTCTTGGGGGGGGGGGGGGGGGTGCCAAACAAAGGGTTCGCCCCGGGTGCCAAATGCTCTAGGTACGCCCCTGCCTCTCCCTACACTGGCAAAACACAGAATGTAAAATGGCTTCCAGATCGGGTTCTTTGATAGGGTGGGGGTGTGTCAATGTGCTGAAACGTCTCAATTGGCTGTCCTGTCCCACCTGATGGATGTGTCATGGGTCAAAGTTCGGCACAATGCAAAAGAATATGGTGCCGACGGACATATGCTTGCATGTTCGGCGACTCGCGAACGAGCAAAGTTCGCTGCGAAACGAGGCAATCTCTACATATAACTACACCGCTAAACAGCAAATAATATATATTTTTGTGCCACTAATACACGCCAAAAAGGGCTTTAGAACATATTACTGCACCGCTGAACGGCAAATATATATTTTTTGCCACTAATATATGCCAAAAGGGCTTTAGAACATATAACTGCACCGCTGAATGGCAAGTATATATTTTTTTGCCACTAATACACGACAAAAAGGGCTTTAGAACATATAACTGCACCGCTGAATGGCAAATATTTATTTTTTTGCCACTAACACATGCGAAAAAGAGCTTTAGAACATTTAACTGCACCGCTGAACGGCTAATAATGTATAATTTTTTTGCCACTAATACACGCCAAAAAGGGCTTTAGAACATATAACTGCACTGCTGAATGGCAAATAGGCCCTTATTTTTTTCCACCTATACACGCCACAAAAGGATTTAGAACATATAACTGCACCGCTGAACCTCAAATAATATATATTTTTTTGCCACTAATACAGAACAAAAAAGGCTTTAGAACATATAACTGCACCGCTGAACGCTGAACGGCAAATATATATTTTTTGCCACTAATACACCCTAAAAAGGGCTGAAATTTTCTCACTTCACCACACAACTGCAAATACTTTCTTTTGTGCCACTAATACACGCCAAAAAGGGCTTTAGAACATATAACTGCACCGCTGAACGGCAAATAGACCTTTATTTTTTTCCACTTATACACGCCACAAAAGGCTTTAGAATATATAACTGCACCGCTGAACAGCAAATAATATATATATTTTTTCCCACTAATACATGCTAAAAAAGGCTTTAGAACATATAACTGCACCGCCGAATGGCAAATAATATATATTTTTGTGCCACTAATACACGCTAAAAAGGCCTGTAATTTTCTCACTTCACCACACAACGGCTAATAAGCCCTTTTCCCCCCCACTAATACAAGCCAAAAAATGCTTTAGAACACCCTGCTTCTATCGGTTTTTTTGGGGGGCGACTGGTATATCACACCAGTTATAATTATTTTTTCTAATTGCGTTTGTCACTCTGTGTAGCTGCAGTATCGCAGCAGAACCGCTCACCACTACTGCACAATACAAATCCACTATAATATGCTTTCTATGTTAGAAAGTATATTATACGTGTATTACACCCCTCTGTACTGCATACCTATCAATAGTACACCTCTACCAGTCCTTAAAAGGACTTTTGTGGACCTATTTGATAGCGTTTTTGTCCCTAACAGCCTGTCCCTGCTCCACACAGCAACCTCTCCCTACACTGACAAAAGACTGAATGTAAAATGGCATCCAGATCAGGTCTATTTATAAGGTAGGGGGTATGTCCATGTGCTGAAACTTTTCAATTGGCTGTCCTGTACCACCTGATGGATGTGTCATGGGTCAAAGTTCTTCACAATGTAAAAGAATATGGCGGGCGCGAATATCGCCATATGTTCAGCAAACCGACCACTAGGCAAACTGCAAGGCCATCACTATTTGTCAGCATAGCTTACAATGGCAGCCTTGTGCACTATGGGACATTCCAAACCAGCTCTCATCTGACTGAGAGCCAGTAACCCTTAAAGTTACTTTAGATCTGTTGGATGACTTGGCTGGACCTGCGCATCTAGATCAATATCATTAGGGAGACAAAAAGTTTTCTGATTGTCCTAACATTATATTTAATAACCTTTCTATACAGTTTTGTCATGTTAAAACTCATAAACATGGGCTTATGGGAAAGACATGCAAAAGAGCAGAATCTGCCTTGTTTTTCAGCTGTCATAAGACTATGAAAACCAATAGATGGTACTATTGAGTTATTAACAGCGCCATCTATTGGTTTCACAGTCTTATGACAACAGACTAATAGTTTTGTCAGAAGACTATGAAACCAATAGATGGCGCTGTTCATAACTCAATAGCGCCATCTATTGGTTTCATAGTCTTCTGACAAGAATATTAGACCATGAGTCCTATGACAAGCTTATTAGTGTAGCCTTTTGCATGGAGAATTCGCAATATAAATTTGTGATTAGAATATTCGCGAGCTACACTAGGATGATATCTGACACTGGGAAAGCTGGGTAATAACTCAGTGATAAAATCTGACACTGGGAAAGATGGTTAATAACTCAGTGAAGATATCTGACACTGGGAAAGCTGGGTAATAAGTCAGTGTATATTGCAAATATTCTAATCGCAAATTTTTATTGCAAAATTCTCATACAAAAGGCTACAGTAATAAGCTTGTCATAAGACTCATAGTCTAATATTCTTGTCAGAAGACTATGAAACCAATACATGGCGCAATTGAGTTATGAACAGCGCCATCTATTGGTTTCATAGTCTTCTGACAAAACTATTAGTCTGTTGTCATAAGACTGTGAAACCAATAGATGGCGCTGTTCATAACTCAATAGCGCCATCTATTTGTTTTTGTGGCTAAACCAACCTCGCCACGGTGTTTTGGAGGGGGCTGTTTGCCAGCCTCCTGCCCCAGGATTATGGCCCATACTAACTTTGAAGGAGAAGACAGACCGGCCAAATGTGACTTCCATGGAATTCGGGAACCCCTGATCGGATCTGGGTGATTTTTGGATATGTTGTTCACCCAGATCAGAGCTATCCATGGATGTATACATTATGGGGATGTGTGGGGTTTTAAGGTGTTTTCTGTGTGTTAAGAAAAATGTGTGTTTTCTGTCTGGTAGTGACTAAGTTAGCCCATTACGTCTGGTAATTGTATTTTGTGGATTGCGTCTTAGACAATGCCAGTGTGTTAGTTAATTGCGTCTCAGACAATGCTCATTGTATTTTGTTGATTGCGTTACAGACAGAGGGAAGGGGATTTTGTGTACAATTGCTGGGAAGGTTTGAATACTGTAAATGCATGTGATTGCTGTTTTTACAAAACCCTGTGGGTGGTAACCTTGTTGGAGGATGTGTATAAATCAATGCTTGTGTGTTCAAATAAAGAGAGTTCCTGTTTTTATACCTTCATGAAGTTTTGGCTCATGTTTGGGGAATGGGATAACTACACTTTTGGGGATTGCTATATCACAATACTCCCCTGAGTATAAGCTCTTGTAAGAGCTTGTTCATGGTTCCTGATCTCTGCATTTAGGAGAGGTTCACCCACTGGAGCCTGGAGCCTTGTCATAGGTCCAGGGTGGGTAGGAGACGGCGAGACCTCCACCAAGCTTTGGCGGTTCGTGGGGTCTGCAGCGCTGACGGTGTCAAGTGGAGAGCTTGGAGTCCTCTGGAAGCACTAGGAGCATCTATTAACGGAGGTACCCGGTCGGGGTGCTAGGCGTTCTGTTACAGTTTTCATAGTCTTATGACAGCTGAAAAACAAGGCAGATTCTGCTCATTTGCATGTCTTTCCCATAAGCCCATGTTTATGCAAATGAGTTTTTATATGACAAAACTGTATAGAAAGGTTATTGAATATTATGTTAGGACAATCAGAAAACTTTTTGTTGCCCTAATGATATCGATCTAGGTGTGCAGGTCCACCCAAGCCATCTAACAGATGCAAAATCATTTTGAGGTTTACTGGTTCTCAGTCCGTTGAGAGCTGGTTTGAAATATCTCATAATGCACAAGGCTGCCATTGTAAGGTATGCTGGCTGTTATTTGTCTCATGGATTTATTGATGGCTTGCACATACCTAGCTTTTGGCATATAGCCTTTGTGTGGTTGTCTATTGTATGTTGTACATAATAGGAGTGTAAGACACATCCAGCTATCCTCTTAATGCTGTTTCCAAGCAACTTGATTTCCATCAATTTCTAACCTTATTTTATGAACCAGACACCCTCTTCTCTTCCGAGCAGGGGGTGCCTGGGGTTCTCCCATTGACTTCCATTGTGCTCGGTAGAACACACGAGCATACCGATGTGTTTGGCCAGAGCACACGAGCACTTTGGTGTTCGCTCAACACTAATAATAATAATACATCGATGTGCTATCTCTGTGTATCAAAGATTTCTTGCCATGTTCCTGTGCCAGATATAATCACAAGAAATTCTTAGCTTCTTTTTTTTCACCCTTGGGCCTTCAAAATGAAAAAATATAAATCACTGTTACTTTCCATATGTGAAGGAGTTGACGTGGTATAAAGGCCAGTCAGTTACTTAAGAGGTGGATTCTTCCAAACAACTTCCATGTGTCATTACTAAATGATTAATATCTCTTCCATCTTTTGGCAGCTATTTCTTACCCCCTAAGTCCCCACCAGACCGCCCCTCACAATCAACCCCTTATTATTCAAAGGGAATTTCAAGGCACACAATTATCATCGGTGTATAATTATGAGTTTATTTTATTAAAAGAAAATGATACCATGGAAATAAGGCAGACATCATTATCAAGAGTGTTGATTCTACTGCTGACAGGCTTTTTTTTTTATGTGCAGCACTAGTAATACTCCTTTATTTATTATAATGAGGCTGTTCAGAAATACCAGGAAAGCACTATGGCAATTTATAGTAATGAAGACTATCTATCTATCTATCTATCTATCTATCTATCTATCTATCTATCTATCTATCACTATCTACAGTGGGATGCGAAAGTTTGGGCAACCTTGTTAATCGTCATGATTTTTCTGTATAAATCGTTGGTTGTTACGATAAAAAATGTCAGTTAAATATATCATATAGGAGACACACACAGTGATATTTGAGAAGTGAAATGAAGTTTATTGGATTTACAGAAAGTGTGCTATAATTGTTTAAACAAAATTTGGCAGGTGCATAAATTTGGGCACCACAAAAAAGAAATGAAATCAATATTTAGTAGATCCTCCTTTTGCAGAAATTACAGCCTCTAAACGCTTCCTGTAGGTTCCAATGAGAGTCTGGATTCTGGTTGAAGGTATTTTGGACCATTCCTCTTTACAAAACATCTTTAGTTCATTCAGGTTTGATGGCTTCCGAGCATGGACAGCTCTCTTTGAATCACACCACAGATTTTCAATTATATTCAGGTCTGGGGACTGAGATGGCCATTCCAGAACGTTGTACTTGTTCCTCTGCATAAATGCCTTAGTGGATTTTGAGCAGTGTTTAGGGTCGTTATCTTGTTGAAAGATCCAGCCCCGGCGCAGCTTCAGCTTTGTCACTGATTCCTGGACATTGGTCTCCAGAATCTGCTGATACTGAGTGGAATCCATGCATCCCTCAACTTTGACAAGATTCCCAGTCCCTGCACTGGCCACACAGCCCCACAGCATGATGGAACCACCACCATATTTTACTGTAGGTAGCAGGTGTTTTTCTTGGAATGCTGTCTTCTTTTTCCTCCATGCATAACGCCCCTTGTTATGGCCAAATAACTAAATTTTAGTTTCATCAGTCCACAGCACCTTATTCCAAAATGAAGCTGGCTTGTCCAAATGTGCTTTAGCCCACCTCAAGAGGCACTTTTTGTGCTGTGGGCGGAGAAAAGGTTTCCTCTGCATCACTCTCGCATACAGCATCTCCTTGTGTAAAGTGCGCCGAATGGTTGAACGATGCACAGTGACTCCATCTGCAGCAAGATGATGTTGTAGGTCTTTGGTGCTGGTCTGTGGGTTGACTCTGACTGTTCTCACCATTCGTCGCTTCTGTCTATCCGAGATTTTTCTTGGTCTGCCACTTCGAGCCTTAACTTGAACTGAGCCTGTGGTCTTCCATTTCCTCAATATGTTCCTAACTGTGGAAACAGACAGCTGAAATCTCTGAGACAGCTTTCTGTATCCTTCCCCTAAACCATGATGGTGAACAATCTTTGTCTTCAGGTCATTTGAGAGTCGTTTTGAGACCCCCATGTTGCTACTCTTCAGAGAAAATTAAAAGAGGAGGGAAACTTACAATTGACCCCCTTGAATACTCTTTCTCATAATTGGATTCACCTGTGTATGTAGGTCAGGGGTCACTGAGCTTACCAAGCCAATTTGAGTTCCAATAATTAGTTCTAAAGGTTTTGGAATCAATAAAATGACAACGGTGCCCAAATTTATGCACCTGCCTAATTTTGTTTAAACAATTATAGAACACTTTCTGTAAATCCAATAAACTTCATTTCACTTCTCAAATATCACTGTGTGTGTCTCCTATATGATATATTTAACCGACATTTTTTATCGTAACAACCAACGATTTATACAGGAAAATCATGACGATTAACAAGGTTGCCCAAACTTTAGCATCCCACTGTTTCTAGTACAGAGATCTCTCCCATCATCTATTACACAAAGATAGTAGCATCAGAGAAAGCTTCACTATATCCCATTAGATAAGGCACAAAAAGGCAGAACACTCTAATATATGATATAATAACAAAAGGTATTTTATTCACCCATATGATCAGCGATCACATGGGTGAATAAAAGACCTTCTGTTATTTTGTTATGGCCAATCAGCCCCTGAATGCAATATTTGAAAATGTCATGCGCCCATATATTATTCACAATAGAACATACATAAGATATTAATAGTGAGGCATTTACCATTTAAAATTTACTGGTATAGAACTTGATGGCAGCCATGGCGCTCAAAGAATGTTGGGATAAGGCAACAAAAGGCTGGAAAATTAAATGGTAATGATAAAACTAAGTGACATAACTGGGTATGAAAAAACATGCTAGAGAATAAGGGCCTCTTAGAATCAAAGATCACCAATCTGAAAAAATCCTGCATCTAAAGATTGAGGAACAATTTCATCTACCATCTACAGTACATATATCATCAAAAGATTCACAGAATCTGGAGAAATCCATGTGCACCTGCCTGCAGTCCAGACCTTTCACAACTAGAAAACATTTGATGCACTATGAAGTGAACAATCTGGCAAAGAAGACCCAGGACTGTTGAGCAGCTAGAATCCTTCATAAGAGAAGAATGGGACTCCAGCAATTGGTCTGCTCACTTCCATTTACAGAAGAGGATGCTACATAATGGTAAACATGGGCCTGTGACAACTTTTTTGAGATGTGTTGCTGCCTTTAAGTTCTAAATGAGTTATTGTTGTCATAAAATTGCAAAATGGCTCACTTTTAACATTTGAATAGTTTTTTTTATGATATATTGTGAATAAAATATGGGTCTATGAGATTTTATTTACATTTATTTACATTTTACACAGAGACCCAATTTTTTTTTTTCCGAATTGGGGTTGTATGTATCTGTTTATCTAGCTATGTATATATTATGACATTATTACATATATTATCTATCTATCTGAGAAAAAACAGCAGCACATTCACTAAATATGTATGGTGCAATCCCTCTGGGACCCTAAGCAAGGGGTCTACTATAATATACAATTAATAAAAGATGATGCAGCACTCCAGTGTATGGTGAATAGGGTGTTGGACCCAGTTTATTCCCCAGCAACGTTTCAGCCCGTCCTTGACAAAGGCCTCATTGTCCTGGGCTCAAACGTTGCTTGAGGAATAAACTGGGCCCAACACCCTATTCAGCATACATTGTATCTATCTATTTATCTATCTATCTATCTATCATTATCTTAATCATATAACTACAAACCGGATTCCAAAAAAGTTGGGACACTATACAAATCGTGAATAAAAACTGAATGCAATGATGTGGAGGTGCCAACTTCTAATATTTTATTCAGAATAGAACATAAATCACGGAACAAAAGTTCAAAGGGCTTCTGTCACCCCACTAAACTTTTTTTTATTTTTTTGCTTACTTATAATCCCCACACTGCGATTTATGCCTACATAATCAAATAATCATTTTGGTCCTGTAGATTTTGTTTAAAACATGCTTTTAAAATATGCAAATTACCTTGCTACCAGCAAGTAGGGCGGCTACTTGCTGGCAGCAGCCGCATCCTCCAATCCTAAAGACGCCCCCTCCGCATTGTGATTGACAGGGCCAGCGGACGGGATCTTTCTCTGCTGGCTTTGCCTGTTAGCATTCAAAATCTGGCGCCTGCGCCGCGGCCGTACCTGTCTTCAATTGGTGCAGGCGCACTGAGAGGCGGCTGCTTGCTCGGCCGCTCCATCCTCAATGCGCCTGCGCCGATGATGTCACATCTACACCCAGCGCAGGCGCATTGAGGATGGAGCGAGCGGCCGGGGCGCAGGCGCCAGATTTTGAATGCTAACAGGCAAAGCCAGCAGAGAAAGATCCCGTCCGCTGGCCCTGTCAATCACAATGCGGAGGGGGCGTCTTTAGGATTGGAGGATGCGGCTGCTACCAGCAACTAGCCGCCCTACTTGCTGGTAGCAAGGTAATTTGCATATTTTAAAAGCATGTTTTAAACAAAATCTACAGGACCAAAATGATTAATTTGATTATGTAGGCATAAATGGCAGTGTGGGGATTATAAGTAAGCAAAAAAAAAAAGGTTTAGTGGGGTGACAGAAGCCCTTTAAACTGAGAAAATGTACCATTTTAAGGGGAAAATATGTTGAATCAGAATTTCATGGTGTCAACAAATCCCCAAAAAGTTGGGACAAGGCCATTTTCACCACTGTGTGGCATCTCCCCTTCTTCTTACAACACTCAACAGACGTCTGGGGACTGAGGAGACCAGTTTCTCAAGTTTAGAAATAGGAATGCTCTCCCATTCTTGTCTAATACAGGCCTTTAACTGTTCAATCGTCTTGGGCCTTCTTTGTTGCACCTTCCTCTTTATGATGCGCCAAATGTTCTCTATAGGTGAAAGATCTGGACTGCAGACTGGCCATTTCAGTACCTGGATCCTTCTCCTACGCAGCCATGATGTTGTGATTGATGCAGAATGTGGTCTGGCATTATCTTGTTGAAAAATGCAGGGTCTTCCCTGAAAGAGATGACGTCTGGATGGGAGCATATGTTGTTCTAGAACCTGAATATATTTTTTTGCATTGATGGTGCCTTTCCAGACATGCAAGCTGCCCATGCCACACGCACTCATGCAACCCCATACCATCAGAGATGCAGGCTTCTGAACTGAGCGTTGATAACAACTTGGGTTGTCCTTGTCCTCTTTGGTCCGGATGACATGGCGTCCCAGATTTCCAAAAAGAACTTCGAATCGTGACTCGTCTGACCACAGAACAGTCTTCTTCCATTTTGCCACACTCCATTTTAAATGATCCCTGGCCCAGTGAAAACGCCTGAGCTTGTGGATCTTGCTTAGAAATGGCTTCTTCTTTGCACTGTAGAGTTTCAGCTGGCAACGGCGGATGGCACGGTGGATTGTGTTCACCGACAATGGTTTCTGGAAGTATTCCTGAGCCCATTCTGTGATTTCCTTTACAGTAGCATTCCTGATTGTGGTGCAGTGTCTTTTAAGGGCCCGGAGATCACGGGCATCCAGTATGGTTTTACGGCCTTGACATAGAGATTGTTCCAGATTCTCTGAATCTTCGGATGATGTTATGCACAGTTGATGATGATAGATGCAAAGTCTTTGCAATTTTTCGCTGGGTAACACCTTTCTGATATTGCTCCACTATCTTTCTGCGCAACATTGTGGGAATTGGTGATCCTCTACCCATCTTGGCTTCTGAGAGACACTGCCACTCTGAGAAGCTCTTTTTATACCCAATCATGTTGCCAATTGACCTAATTAGTGTTAATTGGTCTTCCAGCTCTTCGTTATGCTCAAATTTACTTTTTCCAGCCTCTTATTGCTACTTGTCCCAACTTTTTGGGGATTTGTTGACACCGTGAAAATTGGAATCAACGTATTTTTCCTTTAGAATGATACATTTACTCGGATTAAACGTTTGATCTGTCATCTACGTTCTATTACAAATAAAATATTGACATTTGCCATCTCCACATTTGTTTAGTGTCCCAACTTTTTTGGAATCCGGTTTGTATATCTATATCTCTTTAAGGGTTAGCCTAGAAGATGCTCAGGTTCTGGGACAGTAATGGGGCACAAGGCTCCTGCTGATTACAAACCCATTTGATACTGAATTGGTGGCCAATTTCTTATTGGTTAGGACGATTCACAAAGAATGAAATTAATAATAATTAACCAGAATTTGTTAAAAAGGTCTGAGCACTCCCTTGCATGTCTTTTTTTGTATGTTTTTGTATTCCCCATGAGGAGCCTCTACTTTGTGTTATTCCTCCATTTGTTTCCTTTGTCAATGAGATATGTACCATCTAGACTCTCTGATACTGACCAATCAGTGCTGATAATATTAGACTGTGTAGGGACTCAACCTATAGAAAAGGGGAGTTGTAACTCACAATTGTCTTTTTTTTTTTTATACATTTCCAGGAAGAATGGCAGAGGAATTGCATAATTTAGAGTTTAAAAAAATCCTCAGAATTGATATTTTAAGGGGTTACAATTACTTGCTCAGACAAGTCAGAAGACAGGTCCACTTTAATGATATGACATTTTGTGCACGGCTATGTACAGTTTGCGCAGCTGCAGGACCGCCATCATAAAAACGTAAAAATGGGAGAGTTTTACAAGAGTGACAACAGGGTGGCACTTCACTGCTTGCTGACTGGCTGTTGGAGACCAAGGGCCCATATAGATAACACAGGGGCCCTCAGCCTACTATGATACTTCGGGTGTAGGATGCAGTTAAAAGTGGAAAAATTGTAAAACAAATTTCATAATCTGACAACTGTTGCAATGCGTTTTAATACTTCATATCTCAGTAGAGACAGAGGACAAAATAATGTTGTGAAACTGTAAATATGACTAATTTTTCCCACTGAGGACAGCCACATAAATCAGCACAAACTCTGTGTTGAAAAATATGTAAATTGTTCAATTTTTGCAGTTCTACTAGCCTCCGGCTACTGATAAATGACTGCCTTTTTGTCATTCTGCAGTTCATGATAAGTAATCAGTTTAGTTCTATTCAATATAGCGATGGTTATAATGAATCATTATAAGGTTCTTGGTGTCTGTGCCTCGTTCTGTCTCCATGTTTCAGGTGTGCATTTAAATACATCCATGTGTGTCTCTAATTAACTCAGATGTTGCCAACAAACCTGACAGAAGCTTCCAAACACATGACATCATCATATGGGCAGTCCAGAATTGTTTAAAGGCATAGTAATCTTAGTGTATGTCAACTTTTGACATTGCAGAAAGTAATACAATGCCTTAAAACATTCTCTCTCTCATTATTCTGGCATTTGGCAAATAATAATAATTATGGCAATCCTAACTGACAAAAAGCAGGAAAGGTTTATTCTGATTTGATGTCAGATATTGAGAAAAACACGCATATGTGTCTTTTTATATAGTGTATGTAAACTTCTAATTTCAACTGTATCTATCAATCTATATCTATCTATCTATCTATCTATCTATCTATCTATCTATGAGGAATATGGATTATTATTTTATGTCAGCCATGTTCCCACACCAGCCATCAGCTGTCAGATAGCAGAGGTAGTGAACTCCACAGGGGGCCCTGCTTCAAAGCCCAGCCAAATGGCAGAGAACCTCTAGCAGGCCACCGTTGTTTACAATTTCTCACCTCCATTCAGCCAGCCAGGAACCCAGCTAATGGAACAGGAAAAACCTCTCTGCAGGGGGTCTAGGCCATTCCCCAGTTCAATGAACATTATCAGACATCATGGAACTGGCAATTCATAAGGAATTATGAATCGCCCGTCCATCACAGACATAAATCAGATGCATATTTGTGTCCCTGTGGCCACGATGAACAGGCCCGTGGTCATAGTTTGTTGGTGGGACGCCAGCATACATATCTCCCCACAGAAACCAAATAACGTTACCATGCTTGGACTCTACTGGTAGCCGGAACCCACGCGGATCCATTGGTCCCAGAACCACCTCCCTGTGACATTCTGGTCTGGGGCCATAAGCCCTAATCGGTTTTGTGGCTCATGTGCTGCCAGCCCAGCAAAGGGGAAGTGGAACCCTCCCAGAAGTCGGGAGAGGAGGGGTCGGCTACAGGTTAAAAGGCTTGTGCCAGCAAGCGGGCATGTCTTTCTCTGAAGGGAGGTCACATCATGCCATGTGTTTAGAGGGACCTGCAACCAGCTGACATCACTGCCTTCCATGTTACTACAGCATGTGATGTGTCAGGTGACTGGCAATGGGGGTAGCGTCCTAGCAACGATGTCAGGTCCTAGTCATGTGGCCGAGCACATCTGGAGATGCCGGCCTACTGCGGAGACCAGGCAATGAAAGTCAGGCATGCACAGTAGGATGCTGGAGACGCTCTTCACCTTCTCAACGTGTTTGTCTGTTCCTTGGGCTCAGCTGTGTTGTAAGTACTAGTCTATACATGGATTTTTGTCACACATGTAAGTTGTTGGTAATGAGGTCACTGTGGATATCACAGGTGGAATTGTCTAAGGGGAGGGGTTATTTCTGATACCTTGGGACAGCCCCCAAACCAATCCTGATTGAGTAGGATGTAAAAATATGTGCTAGTGTTCACTTGTAACATTATATAGCTTGAAAAAGACTTTGCTGTCGAAACATTGCTATTTTTTTTCGGTGTTAATAAACACAAAATTGGATTCAAGACTGGGAGTGCTGCGGTTTTCCATCTACTTTTTCCTCTATTTTTTAAGTACAGCTAAGAACTCATCACAACTTAAAGGACTCATATACCTGGTAAACTGACTTTTGTTCTGCTTAACCCTGTTTGTACCACGCCATCTGTATTTGTAACCTCAGACCACTGTATATATTCTTTGTGTGTATATTGTGTTACATCTAGTGCGCCCTTAAGGCAATTAAATATATAATTTAATCTTGTGCTGTCCTTGTATCTCGATCACGAATCCCCACGTCCGTGTTTCGGCCTAGTTAGACGCTACCGCGGGTTGGTTTCTTACCCTATATAATCCCGTTAGGGGACCGTGCTTATATCAAACAAGAAACTGGTGGCAGTATACCCGGCTGAGAACGCGCTGTTTCATTGGGGCAGTGAAAAGGCTCTCTCAGCTTGTTGCCTCCCTGTGCCCGTGTGGACAGGAGGTGTCTGTGTAAACTGTATCAAGATGACCTTACCTGCTTCTCCAGGAGGGAATTACGTCATCATTGGTAACCAGTGACCATACCGAATCTCGCTGGCTCTACGTAGTTGACGTCTGACGTCAGTCAGAGTACGGTATTCATCACACTATCTATCTATCTATCTATCTATCTATCTATCTATCTATCTATCTTTCTATTTATCAGTACAGAGATCTCTCCCATCACCTCTTTATACTCAGGACTGTGACGAGGGGACATCCTCTATGTCTAGAGGAAAGAATGTTTCTACACAAACATAGAAGAGGATTCTTTACAGTAAAAGCAGTGAGACTAATGAATTTGCTGCCTGAAGAGGTGGTGATGGTGAATTCACTAAAAGTGCTTAAAGAGGACCTTTCACTAGTGTACAAACTAAAAACTAACTATATCAGTGGGCAGCGCGGCGCCCAGGGGTCCCCCTGCACTTACTAGTATGTCTGGGCGCCGCTCCGTTCGCCCGGTATAGGCTCCGGTGTCTGCACTCCCTCTGTTGTACTGGACTGATTTTTTGTGTGAGGCGTGTCCCTTGCTGCAGCGCTGGCCAATCGCAGCGCACAGCTCATAGCCAGGCTGGCCATGATAGGGCCTACACCACTCGAAGAGGCGTGTATAGGAATTTATGACAAGTCACAGAGCTCATGATAAAATAAATGCCTCAAATGGCAGCCTATTTGTCACAATTAAATCTATGCCAGCTGGTAACTGGTGTACCCTTGAATTCAATAATTAAAGGGGTATTCCTGTTTCATGATATTGATGACCTATCCTCAGGATAGGCCATCCTGCTATGGCAGTCAGCATGTTACACGGAAATCTAGGCCATCTGGTAGCTGGCGTACATTGCAATAATTTACACCAGTTTCTGGTGTTAATGATAATGAATGTTCCAGGGCCGATGGAACCACCCGCAACCGCCCTCTCCATGGCCCTTTTCAGAAACTGGTGGGGGTGGCATAAAAACACCAGTTATAACTGGATTTTATACATCTGAATGAATGAATCACTTTAATTCAATGATTAAAGGGGTATTCCTATTTCATGATATTGATGACCTATCCTCAGGATAGGTCTTCAGATTGGTGGTGGTCTAACTCTTTTACCTGCACACCGTTTTTATTGTAGTGGTGGTGCATTGCAATTACAGCTTTGTCTCCCATTTACTTGTTACTTGTGCTCAGGAAATCAGGTTTCATGCTGTTGTTTTTTTGTTGTTTTTTTATCAAAAGAAGCATCAGATCTCAGCACAAGGAAGAAAATAAATATCTCTAACATTTCTTAAGGATTTTTTCTCCTCTCCTTGAATTGGTTTTTGATTTTTCGTTTGTGGAATGCATAGGAGAGCAGATTTTCTGAACAAAATATAAAATTTGTATGATAGGTCTTGTACATTTCTCAGTTTAGAAAGAACATAGGTTACTTATATATCAAATGATCCCTCCATAAGCTGAGTAGTCTCGATTTCTGCTGATATGTTATAGCACACTCTTGTCACTAGAGGGCAATGTAGCATTTCTTTTTAAACCAGTTCCATACAGCTATTTGTTCCAAGTTCTAGAATGACCTCTCTCCTATGGATTTTCACACTTAAAATATCCTACTGCTGAATGCTGATATGCAATATTCATCATTCTGCATTATCAAGATTAATGCATAAATCAGCATCTGTTATCTCACCCCTTTAAAGGCGTTTAGAAGTGTTCTGATAAAAGCTTAGAAGGAAGTCCTTATATCCAATCTGATAGTGAAGTCACTCCTTATATGAAGAATATAATATGCTGCCCAATACACCTCAGTAGACATTATATTTGTGCTCACGTCTCTCTCTATGATTCCCTGGCCAGACTTTTGTGATATAAGCCACCTGATTTCCTCTCTATTCATGCCCCAAGCTCAGGCATGTCGCCTTGCGTGCCCCTGGGAGCTGATGCTGCTGATGTTAAAGCACTGATTTTAATCAGCAAGTCTGGCAGAGAATTAGAGTGCATTCATAGGTCTGGTTATATAAAAGTTTGTCCTATCTGACGCCCCCTGGCTAAGCTTACTGACATATTAAAACAGCAACTAATGGGCAAAGGGGGTATTTTTGGGGTTATGCTTTCCTTTTTTTTATATGTACTGGAAGTTGGGAACACCATGAAAGTGGAATAAGAACATTATCTTAGCTTTTATTTCTAAGTACAGTTGCCTTGCCAAGAACAGTCCGAGGAATATACAAATGGTATCATGTGCTGCACATTAGTAAGCTAAGCAGTGTGAAACGCGTGGGTGTCACAGAATTTGTGCAGCGTTCAAACTGTGACTATAAGAAGGAAAACAAACTTGCATTAAAAGTATAATGCGCTTTTAGGCGTTCAATTTAAACTTTATGTGTTTAACGTTGAGCTCCTATGGTTATGATGGAATCCATGTAGGGTAGAGGGCAGGTCACTTTCATAATGGATACCGTGAACCTACATTGAGTTTTGCCTTTTCACAGGCACAGCAGAACTACCAAATGATCAAAGAAAAAGCGTTTTGAGGGTCCTGTCTCCTTCCTATCAAATGAAACAGTGCAGATACCGGTAGGGTGTGGTGGCCTAACCCAGCTTCAGGAGGGATATATGATTTATATTTATGCTATAAAGCCATAGGCCAGACTGGATCTTCTGTAAGACATTATAGGCTTGTGCCTAAGGGCAGCCATATGCAAAATGAGTCAGGGTCAAGGCTGGATTATAGCTCATGCACTGGAAATGGGTCCAGTGTTATCCATGCGATACTTTCATAGATAGATACAATGTAGCTCTGAGTGATGTGTGCCTAATAGTAATGCATTTTCAACAGCATAAGCTCTACTTCCCAGCATCTGAGGACAATAGTTGATTAGATATCATAGCTAATGGTCAGATGAGATGGTTCATGTGTCTCACCAACCATCAGTCACCTGTTCCTGACTAACCGTCTTGTTTGCAGCTGCTCTGTTGGGCTTGGAAGAACTTGGGGACTTTTATGACACAAGTAAAGAACAATAGTTTGGTGACAAATCATTTTTTCTACTATTCTGTATACAAATGAAGTATGCCTACTGGTGGTCTCTGGAAGGAGAAGCAGCACCCTCAAGGACTACTGCTCAGTATGAAAGTTTAGGCGTGTGATCTAACGGTTGATAAACACAAAATTTTAACCTGAAATCCTGCAGTGTGGATCCAAAGGAAGGAAAGGCAAATCATCATTAGGAAGTTGCCAATTAATCCCAGGTTTAAGCTAGTGCAATTTACTTGTAATATTATGTATTTCTTCAAAGACATCGAGATCCCCATTAATGTGGATCTACCATGTCTCATATGTCCCTATAGATGCTGAACTTGGTGGTATATTGTTTTCTATGCTTTGATTTACTATTTTCACATGAAAAGTTTTTTAAATTATGCCTGGACACACAGAGTCCTGCTTTACCTGCCCATATATAAAGAAAGCCTGTGATTCCTGCTTTTCCTGCACACACACATACACACATAAACACACACACAGAAAGCATGTGAGTCTTCATTCTAATGCCTACACATAGAGAAAGCCAGTGAGTCCTGCTTTTCCTGCCCACACATAGCGAAAGCCTGTAAGGCCTGTCTCCCATGCCCACATTTAGAGAAAGCCTGTTAGTCCTGTCTCCCATGCCACACAAAGAGAAAGCCTGTAAGTCCAGATTTCATTACCCACACTTACAGAAAGCCTATGAGTCCTGCTTTTTCTGCCCACACTTACAGAAAGCCTATGAGTCCTGCTTTTTCTGCCCACACTTACAGAAAGCCTGTAAGTCCAGCTTCCCATACCCACTCTTACAGAAAGCCTGTAAGTCCAGCTTCCCATACCCACTCTTAAAGAAAGCCTGTGAGTCCTGCTTTTCCTGCCCACACATAGAGAAGTCATGTAAGTCCTGTTTTTCCTTCCCACACATAGAGTAATCCTTTGTCCTGACTCACAGAGAAAGCCTGTGAGTCCTGAGAGAGAGAATGTTATCCGCAGCTTATCAGGGCAATTAAGCACTTTAGATTTTGGTGGAATCGATTCTGGTCCGAATCAAATAAGTCGGCCAATTTGGTTGAATCTGACCCTAAAAGAATTTCCCAAAATTCACTCATTACCACTTACAGGCTTTTCTATGAGTCTCAGCAACAGCTAAACTTTTTTTACATGAAAATACTGAATCAAAGAAAACTACATATCTCAAGCTCAGGCCTCTCCATCAATACTATTGAATGAGTTAGCATAGAAGTGATCCACATTAAATTCTTCAACAAATCGAATCAGGTGTATCTTGTATCTTTCACTTGTTCTCTCTGTTTATCTCTCTCTTTCTATGTATGTATGTACAGTTGCAAGAAAAATTATGTGAACCCTTTGGAATGATATGGATTTCTGCACAAATTGGTCATAAAATGTGATCTGATCTTCATCTAAGTCACAAAAATAGACAATCACAGTCTGCTTAAACTAATAACACACAAAGAATTAAATGTTACCATGTTTTTATTGAACACACCGTATAAACATTCACAATGCAGGTGGAAAAAGTATGTGAACCCCTAGACTAATGACATCTTCAAGAGCTAATTGGAGTTTGGTGTCAGCCAACTGGAGTCCAATCAATGAGATGAGATTGGAGGTGTTGGTTACAGCTGCCCTGCCCTATAAAAAACACACACCAGTTCTGGGTTTGCTTTTCACAAATAGCATTGCCTGATGTGAATGATGCCTCACACGAAAGAGCTCTCAGAAGACCTACGATTAAGAATTGTTGACTTGCATAAAGCTGGAAAGGGTTAAAAAAGTATCTCCAAAAGCCTTGCTGTTCATCAGTCCACAGTAAGACAAATTGTCTATAAATGGAGAAAGTTCAGCACTGCTGCTACTCTCCCTAGGAGTGGCCGTCCTGTAAAGATGACTGCAAGATCACAGCGCAGACTGCTCAATGAGGTGAAGAGGAATCCTAGAGTGTCAGCTAAAGACTTACAAAAGTCTCTGGCATATGCTAACATCCCTGTTAGCGAATCTACGATACGTAAAACACTAAACAAGAATGGATTTCATGGGAGGATACCACAGAAGAAACCACTGCTGTCCAGAAAAAACATTGCTGCACGTTTACAGTTTGCACAAGAGCACCTGGATGTTCCACAGCAGTACTGGTAAAATATTCTGTGGACAGATGAAACCAAAGTTGAGTTGTTTGGAAGAAACACACAACACTATGTGTGGAGAAAAAGAGGCACAGCACACCAACATCAAAACCTCATCCCAACTGTGAAGTATGGTGGTGGGGGCATCATGGTTTGGGGCTGCTTTGCTGCGTCAGGGCCTGGACGGATTGCTATCATCGAAGGAAAAATAAATTCCCAAGTTTATCAAGACATTTTGCAGGAGAACTTAAGGCCATCTGTCCACCAGCTGAAGCTCAACAGAAGATGGGTGTTGCAACAGGACAACAACCCAAAGCATAGAAGTAAATCAACCACAGAATGGCTTAAACAGAAGAAAATACGCCCAGTCAGAGTCCTGACCTCAACCTGATTGAGATACTGTGGCATGACCTCAAGAAAGCAATTCACACCAGACATCCCAAGAATATTGCTGAACTGAAACAGTTCTGTAAAGAGGAATGGTCAAGAATTACTCCTGACCGTTGTGCACGTCTGATCTGCAACTACAGGAAATGTTTGGTTGAAGTTATTGCTGCCAAAGGAGGTTCAACCTGTTATTAAATCCAAGGGTTCACATACTTTTTCCACCTGCACTGTGAATGTTTACATGGTGTGTTCAATAAAAGCATGGTAACATTTCATTCTTTGTGTCTTATTAGTTTAAGCAGATGATTGTCTATTGTTGGGACTTAGATGAAGATCAGATCACATTTTATGACCAATTTGTGCAGAAATCCATATCATTCCAAAGGGTTCACATACTTTTTCTTGCAACTGTATGTAATGTATGTATGTATATACAGAGAGAGAGACCGAGACAGAAGAAATCCAGATGCTATATAATTACATTTAGAGGAAGAGAAATTTAGCAAATAGATAGATGAGGATAGTTCAACTGTAATTGATAGAAAAAAAAAAAAAAAAACATGATGGTCCAGTAATATCTGTGTTCAACCTGTCATAATGTCATTTAATTATTACCTGCCAGTTGAAAGTATTAGGGCTCATGTACATGACCTCTTGTATTTTGCGGTCCGCAAAACATGGATCCGTGAAAAATACGGATGACGTCCGTGTGCATTCCGTATTTTGCAGAACAGAACAGCTGGCCCCTAATAGAACAGTCCTATCCTTGTCCGTAATGCAGACAATAATAGGACATGTTCTATTTTTTTGCGAAACGGACTTACGGAAACGGAATGCACACGGAGTAACTTCAGTCTTTTTTGCGGACCCATTGAAATGAATGGTTCCGCATACGGTCCGCAAAAAAACGGAACGGACACGGAAAGAGAATACGTTTGTGTGCATGAGCCCTTAGTAGATGCAGTAATGAAGAAATGAATCTTTGACTATAAGGGATTAAGACAAGTCTTGTGCCAGTGTAGAATCTCAAATAAAACACTTGCTATTACCTTGAGGGCTCTTTCCTCCCTTCCTGGCACTTCATCCCAAACTCAAGAACTGAAGCAATGTGACATCTATTTCATTCACTGTGGTATGAAGCAATTAGCTGTCGGATGCTTTGAAGTTGTGGTATTACCCTGAGTAAAGATTTCTTGAGCTGATCTGAATGACGGGCTCTCAGGATCTTCTCACCATCTATACCTGATATATTGCTGATATTTAAATATGACTATTTTGCCCCATTTTGATGGTTCCTTTGATGCTCAAGTGGATAAGTACAGTCTGTAACTGGATCAAGAACCCTGTATAAGACTGTGGATAGCAGCATATATTTTCAAGTTTACCTGGCCTTTCAGGTGACTTTTCAGAATAATATTGTATCTGGTCAATACATGACAATGTATATTCTGTATCTATCACCAGTTTTCGCCTCTGCAGTCTGTATCTCTAATTGTCTCTTTTTCCCAATTAAGGGGGTGGAGACTAGCTGCTATGATGTCTCCCATACACTGCAACAGCAGAATTGGGGGATATTATACAGCAATTACAGAGTTATAACGGAATATAACAGAATTTTGGGACAGAATGCAAAACGGAAGGCTTTAAGAGGCATTCCATTTTGTTTCGTCCTAATACATGTCTATAGGAACACAGAGGGAATTTACCAAGCTCTGCACTTCAGAATTCTGGCTTCAAAAATGTTTTGAGTTTCTTGGGTTGCAGCACAAAAATTCCCTCACTCCCGTTTAGAAAAGTGGGTGGAAAAGTTTGCGTGGTTAGTTTCACTCCAGATTTTTCACTGTGCCATTTGTAAAAACTCACAAAAAAGCTGCAAAGTCACTCTAGTTGGGGGTGGTGTAAAGAAAGTGGAGCAACATTTTTAGACTAAAGTGTAAGGTTTAAAGATATTTGATAAATTTAGGGCAACGTACAGCAGTGCAGATGCAAGCAAAACGGACTCCAAGTATTGCCCTAATAATAAATTACCCTTCTTAGAGTAGGGCTAGATGCACCAAATGCTGTCTTATTTTATACCATCCCTTGGGTGGCTTATATTAGACCAATTTCTGACAAAATGTTTGGCGCAATGTGGCAAATTGTAAGCAACCACCATCCAATATGCCATGCTTCTTAACAACCAATGTGGCCCACATAATTCTGGCACACTTTTTACAGTAAATTTGTCCCAATGTAGTTTTTAGGTAAACAAAATTCTTAGCTGTTTCATTTCTTAGCATGTCTGTATAGAAATTTCCTGTATACTAAAATTAAAAACTTCTACCTCTAGAGGGAGCTTAGGAGTCAATTGGCAGACAATTGTCGGGAGGGAAGCGTTCCCTTCTGGCAATTACCTGCTTGCTAGCAGAGGAGACTGCTACTTTTACATGCAGCGATCTGCTCTGCAGCATGAGGAGAAGCGATCATTATGTCATCGCTCATCCCCATGATGTCTAGTGGTTTGCTGGCAGTAGATTGTTATTAGACACCATGATCTGCCGCCTGCAAACGGTAATAAATATCTTTTTTAACATGTCAAAAGATTTGGATTGCCCGATGATCGAGTTTGCAATTATCTTCCCAAAAATCTGACAGTGACAGTTATGGTAGATAACTTTGTTTTTGCTTAATTGATGGTTCATTTTTTTCAATTTATATTTTATATTCCAAGTAATCTTGAATATGAATCTGAGCAGAGACAATACTGAATGAACTGTGCGTGTTTGCACCCCTTATGTTGTAAGCACCATATGTATAGATGTGTCCTCCCTTACCTTTGATCTTGGCTCAACATATCCCAAGATGTCCAGCTTTTTAAATAAAATATGATATTCTGTCAGGAGATATCCATCTTATACCTGTCTGTCTGCAGCCACCCGGTGGTTGTGTTGTGAAGTGCCGTTTGTCAAGGAATTTGCTGTCTGTCAAGGGATTACTAGCATATCACAATGTTGTGTTGAATTTGTGCCATGAGAAATTGGAGTCCTTAACCAAATTCAAGAAAAGGTAAGTCTGGACACATCTGTAGTAACTGGTTGATTGGTTAATTGGTCAGTATGGACAAGGACTTATAGAACATTGAAATCACTAAATAATACCCCAAAAGCAAAGATAATACCTTGGTCATCTTCATCATATTCCTCGTCATCCTCTTCTTCATCATCCTCTTCTATTTCCTCTCCTTCATCTTCTTCTTCCTCTTCGTCTTCTTCAATTTCATCATCATCATCCCTATCTAATTCCTCATCTTCTTCATCCTCCTGATCTTCATTGTCATCTGAATATTCTTCTTCCTCTTCCTTCTCATCCATTTCCTCTGTGCCGTCTGTTTCATAGCACTCGTCTACTGAGGAGTTGTCAGTTTTTGAGGAGTAAGGTTTTCTTTTTGGTGAGGGTTCTAAAGGCTTGTTTTCTTGAGTTTTCCTTTTCTTGGCCAAAGGACAGCCGTAAACACTGCAATACAGATCACAATCATTAGTTTTTGCCCTGTAGTTTTATATTGTAATAACAGTAGAATATTATAGCACTGCCCATATAACATCTGATAATCCAAACCTTTATATTCTGTCATAAATTTAGATATTTTTTTTACGCTGCAAAATGTAATTTCCAAACATTTCTGAAAAAAAATTCACATTACATACAATTTAAGCAAAACTCAGTTCTGAATATTTTCGCCTAGGGCGCACTGTAGACAAGGAGATCTACCCACACATATTTGTCAGAATTAGTTACTTCTGGTCCAACATGTTTGACATGGATCCTTCATCTTACGTCTAGGTCATGCAGTTACTGTGTTTGTCTAGCCCAGGTTTGGTCTTTCTTTTCCATTTATGCACAGCGTGATTTTCATTTTGCAGCGAATACAGTGTTAATGTAGACTCTGTGCTATGTAGCACTATATAGATAACTTATTTCCATAAGGAAAGCATACACCTTAGGGTATTTTCACACTTGCGTTAAAGTTTTCTGGTATAGAGTTCCGTCCTAGGGGCTCAATACCGGAAAAAAACTGATCAGTTTTATCCTAATGCATTCTGAATGGAGAGCATTCCATTCAGTATGCATCAGGATGTATCAGTTCAGTCCCTCTTATGTTTTTTGGCCAGAGAAAATACCTCAGCGTGCTGCAGTTTTCTCTCCGGCCCAAAATCCTGAACACTTGCCGGAATGCCGGATCCGACATAAATTTCCTTTGAAATGCATTAATGCCGGATCCGGTTTTGCGGTATGCGCAGACCTTTAGAAATGAGAATAAAATAAATACTGGATCCGTTTTTCCGGATGACAACCGGAAAGACGGATCCGGCATTGCAATGTATTTGTGAGACGGATCCGCATCTGGATCCGTCTCACAAATGCATCCGTTTGCATCCGGATTGCCGGATCCGGCAGGCAGTTCCGGCGATGGGACTGCCTGCCGGAATCCTCTGCAGCAAGTGTGAAAGTACCCTTACCTGCTTACATAAAAGTCATAACCACACATACATTATGCATACACACTGAAACGCGCATACAGATGTAGCAAGCATCATCTGTACGGACAGCATCCCACTCTCTTTGAGTGTTGTAGTGTGGCATTTTACATGTACGTGTACCAAAATAGGGTACTATATTATACGTGTAATGCACTGTGGGGTGATACTCAAATAGAGTGTAGAATATTATCTACATAAAGGAATATAATATTCCTAGAAACATGCCCATATACACACATTCAGATACACATGCACTCACACTAGATTAATACATACACAGATTCATATATTTGCACATACACACACAAGATTCATACAGTACATACGCAGATTCATACATGTGCACATACACATATACACACACAAGATTCAAACACAGATTCACAGAGATTCATATGCACACACAAAGATTTATACAGACCCAAAAAATTTAAACACACCCACACACCCGTGCATGCATACACAAGGAAAGATTTGCACATCTCTTTTTTGTATGCTACACAAAAGGTTTTTATATAATAGAATGATTCAAACCTAAAATATCCTCCTGTATCCTATAGATCACAATGTATGGCAGTATGTGTTATTTTGTCGTTTGTTTTTGCCTCTTATTCTTTTTTCCATAGAGTGTGATGTGCTATTGTTTACCCTAATGGTATACATTTTGTTTTAATGAAAGTTAATGGCAGACATATCCGAACATAAGCGATTACATTTTCATTCATACATATATTTCCACATTCTACATTTGTCTCTGTCAGAAGAAGAAAAATATATTCGCTTTAAAAAAAAAAAAAAAAAAGCAGTGCCATTAAGCAGATATGCCAACTTGATGTAACGATAGACATTGCATTCAGGAAAGTCTCGCAGCTTGCTAAAATAAAATAAAATTTTAAAAAATTTAATTAAAAAGAAATTAAAAAGTTTTCCCCATCAATCTGTACCCAATACCCCATAATGAGAAGGTGAAAACAGAACTTTAGACATTTTTGCTAATTTATTGACAATTTATCGACATTTAGCTCTGGGGGATAATGTTTCTACACCTTTATTGGAGTCCTCCTGTGGTAAATTCAATTGATTGGACATGATTTGGAAAGGCACACCCTGTTTATATAAGATCTCACAGCTGAAAATGCTAATCAGAGCAAAATCCAAGCCATATGGAGGAAATAACTGCCTGTAGAGCTAAGAGACAGGATTGTGTGGAGGCACAGATCTGGAGAAGGGTATATAAAATGTCTGCTGAACTGAAAGTTCCCAAGAGCACAGTGGCCTCCAAATCAATGGTAGACATTTGGAACAACCAGGACTCTCCCTAGAGATGGCCGTTCCACCAAACTAAGTAATGGTGGGAGAAGGTTGTTTGTAAGATTGTTGACCAAGATCCCAATGGTCACTCTGGCTGAGCTCTAACTATGTCGTTTACAGATGGAAGAATATTCCAGAAGGTCAAACATAACTACAACACTCCATTAACTTGGGCTTTATGGCATAGTGGCTAGAAAGAATCCTCTCCTCAGGAAAAGCATAAAAGCCCACCTGGAGTTTGCAAAAACAAAAACAAAAACAAAACAAAACAAAGGACTCTCAGTTTATGAGAAAAATAAGATTCTCTGGTCAGATGAAACGAAGATTGAACTTTTTGGTCTGAACTCTAAATGTATTCTCTGCAAGTAACCAGGCACAGTGAAGCATGGTGGTACTTCCAACATCATGCTGTGGGTGTGCTTTTTCAGTGGCTGGAAGAGCGAGACTGGTCAGGGTTGAATAAAAGCTGAATGGAGTAAATTATAGTCATATTCTTGATGGAAATTTGATCCAGACAGCTGTGGAAATCAGCCTGGGTCAAAAGTTCATCAACAAGACAATGACCCTACGCACATAGCCAAGACAACACAGGAGTAAATTAGGGACAACTCTGAATGCTCTGTATGAACTACGTCTGGATTTCCTATTTTACATTCATTTCATTTAGTATATACCATACATATATAAAATGTAAATTTTGCATGTATTTTATTTTTATTTAAAATACTATTTAGATTTTTACTTATGCAATTTTAGTTTATATTTTTTCCTCTTTTCGAGTCACATTGACTTTAGATTATTAAATGCAAAAACTCTGTTTTCTCATCTACTTTTACTCTATTGTGAAAGTATAAATTCATTTCGTATAGAATAACAGCTGATATATGACAGCAACATCAACAAAAGAAGAAATAAAAAAGCTAACCACTGGCACAGCCTACACTAACCTACAGCTTCACTTGGATTGCATTATTACTACCCTCATAAAAGACCTTGAGGTTATTTACTTTGATGGGTTTCATATCTCATTGATTTTTTCAAAGGCTGAAAAATATTCTACGGTCTATATATGCAACGGTCTACCCAAGCAACATGCTAAAACAGGAAATAGATACCTTCCTTTCCTTTCCTCAATATCCCACACATGAAACATAAATGCATGGTATCTGCAACAGGGATTTCAAGTGCTCTATAAGAGACGTGGCTTTAAAAATGTATAGCGTAGACTCTGCAAAGTTCAACCAAGGACAGGCTGCTCGAAACAGACTTCCCGTCTCTGCCTTCTTCTGAGTGAGCACTGTGCGCTGATTAACCATCTTCTTGCCCCAAATAATATCCCCAGTCAAAGGCTAATCAATTACTGGCTAATGCAATTCATTGGCATAATTAATGAAGCTGGAAGAAGCCCTGGTGAAAGCGAAGACATCAGCAGTACCCTAAGAGGTATACATGTATTCAGTGACTCCAGTGTAGGAGATAATCACATCACTAAAATGCAATTTTATCATTAAGTGAAATACACAAATTTCTGACTTCTGTGTGTCAAATAATTATTAAAATGCTACCACGCAGGCAATGATGATTCCAGATTTAATGATCCCTGAAAATGCTTACTGTCTGAGGAAGAGCAACGCTCAGTCTCTTCATCCATTAGCCTCTTTAGACTGTCAACGTGCTTCCCCTTTTAATAAACATTATTTTTATATACACCCCCCCCCCCCCTTTAACAGATTTCATGCTCCCTTGCCATGAAGAGGAATTGTAGGAATCCATCTTAGAAATACATAGTTGCAATTTGTCTCACGTATAGATAAGGGAATACCACTTAACTCGCCCCTGGGTAGTAAATACATGATGCTAATCACTCTGGTATCGAATGTGCAAAATGAATTAAGTTATGTTTTGTTTTTTATGCAGAAAGAATTTTTAATGATCGTTTGTACCTGAGACGGATTCTCAAGATTCTGCTAAAACTGCATTAGTACAGAAGGGGAAATCCTTCCACCAATCTGACAGTCGTTCAGCAGTTATGGTGATCATCTCTGCTTCTGTGGTGCAAATCTGATTACTTTCGGGGTGATGGATATATATTGGTTAAGCTTAGAAACTGATCCCCTGGCTAATTTTAGGCATTATGGTTGTCAGTTTCATGGCTGGAGGAATGAAAAATTTCCATTTTGAGAAAAGGCAGTCCAAAAGTAGTTTATTTTTTTCCCTATTATCGACATACAGCTCTATAGGAAGAACATGACGATAGCCTAAAAACTTTTACCTGGACTGCATATGGTAGAAATAAATTTACCCTTAGCTTGCCAATGCCCCACTGCTGCCATTCCAATGATGCCAGGTGACCCCGCTTCCTGCTGACATATTGACACAGCAGGAAATGTCTGTGAATGCCACTCAGCCAATCACTGTCTGTAGCGATGACCCGCCTCAGCCAGTGGCAATCCCAAACAGCATCAGACTGGGGTACCTAGGGCCCAACAGTAGAATTAATTCTAAAGGCCCAATGTAGAGCAACAAGCAAATACTACCTGCTCAGATAGCAGCAGGCAGCGGCAAAATGCTAAAGTTAATCGATTATGGGGGTCCATGCAGTGAATTTGAAAAGGCAGGTCCCTGGGGAAAGAAAATACTAACTGATGTACCTCTCTCTGTGCTTAGACATCTTCTCCACCACCTGATGCATCTATAATAATGATCTATCTAGTTTTTTTATATTGAGGCATAGGCTGGTTGAGATTCTGAAAGCTGAATATTTGTGTGTAGCGCAGTTAATCTACCAGGTGCCACGTATGCAAGGGGTTGTGGACTGGGGGTCCTTTCTTGCTTAGAGGCCCATGGAGAGGATTCACTTGTTCCCCTGTTGGTCAGTCCAAGCCTGATCCGAAACATTTTCTGCTGTGCTGAGATGCAGAAAGTGGAGAGCAGCGGGTATTTTTTTTTTCTTTACCATGTGAAGTCCAGGGGATAGGCTTTTCTCTGCACTGGAATACCCCTTTAACCCAGGCAAGCTGAAGTGTATTTTTGGTTGGGAAAATATTTCTATCTATCTACCTATATTTCAGATCCACAGCATGGTCATTCTGTTGCGGAAATGTCATGGATTCACAACGGATTTCACACAATTCATAGGGTGAAATATGCTACAAAATGTACAACAAAATCCACACACACATCCCAGGGACTGTATTACTTATTTTTTTTTTTTATGTTTATATATTTTTCATCTACTCTACTTTCCGTATATGATTATGAGGGTGGACATCTTGCTTAAAGGGGTTGTCCTCCTTTTTATTAATGATCTATCCTTTGGATAGGTCATCTCTGATCAGCATCTGATTGGTGGGGGTCCGACATACTGTAGTTGTGATGTCACGGGCCTGCAGGAAGCAGTGAGAAAGCAGTGGCACTACTGTAAGCGCCGCTGCCTTCTCAAACAGCTGATCAGCCTGGAGTCCTGGGTGTCAGACCCCCGACAATCATATGCTGATAACCTATACAAAAGATAGATCATAATTAAGAAAAAGGTGGACAACCCCTTTAAGATCTTGCTTTACAGCAGACACCTAGACATACAAATGTACCAAACAGCATTTTTACAGGGGGTGCATTACTCTGCAATGTGTTTAGCACACCATGTAAATTTGACATCTGTATCGGTGGCTCTTGCTACATCTGTGAGATCTGTAAGGCTGCTTTGGGTGAGTGTTGTGGGCATGCTCTGTGACATGCATTAGTTATTTTGTAAAGAGTGGGCAGCTGAACTGTGTCTTTCATCTGTTGTCTGTGCCTTCTGATTCCAGCTCATTAATAGAGGTGTTACCTTTCATTTCTACCCTATGATGATAATGAAATCACGTGTCCCATGCACCCAGTTTACACAGCACCAGCTGAAGAGTGATGAAAAGTGTTAGCTCATTGTGATGGTTTAGTTGTTAGTGTGAAAACTACCATTTGTTTTTTATATTGACATGAAAAGCGCACAAAAACACCAAAAGATGGCAAGAAATGAGTTGTTGGCCCAGTCCACCAAATGATGCCTGAGTTTCCAGCACATTACAAATCCTGGTCCTGAATGGGCATTATCACCTAATGGCTAACACCGCTATTCGCCTGGAGCTCTCGCAAACAGGGTGTTTAAGGGTTTTAAGACCACAGCTTTTAAAATATTAGCAAAAGCCATAAAAGCTAAAACAATTTCAGATTAATTTGAAATGACGGCAGTCACAGTTTACCTGCTTTTAGTGAGACGGGATTCATTTTATAGAAAGGAGCTATTCACATACATTAACAATAAAGGTTAGACAAAGAACGACAGGAAATAGGACCGGCAGGGAAGCAGATTGGTGGATAATTAAGGCTTCAATCACTAAATGGAAGTATGCATTTTTCGTCTGATACATTAACCTAGCAAGTCACCAAGGGCATTATACATGCAGTTAGGAAAGTACATAGACAGATACTGTACGTACTCGGAATTGGAGAGTACAGAAGCACACAGAGGGCTGTAACTATAAACCAACATATTATTTATCATCTTAGGTACAGATGCTCGATGGACCACCTGCCGGCCTGAGCAGCCTCTCACCTTAGCACATCTTATAATTCATTTGGATACAATACACTATTGTGCTAAGATCTGCTGCTGACCTAGAGCTCTGAGGATCAGAAATAAACTACCTTATGGCTATGAGGTCTGAAATAAAACTATACAGTCTGTGATGCTTAAAGGGCTTGTTTCATCAAGACAACCATTTTTCACGTTGAATCCACCAGAGTAATGAAATGACCACTACAGGTATGAAAGCTGTGGACAGCCTAATATTTCCCCTGCAGCGGCTACTGCAGGGGAAATGTGGTATTACACTATTACATAGCAGGTCTCTCAAGTGAGAGCTGCCCTTTGCTGGTAGCACTCTGCTTTGGCTAATGGAATTGGGTTTCAAGCATAAGACTCCCACATACTGCAACAGGATGTATGGAAAGTGATTGTCATGATGAGGTAATCCGTTTTAACATACTTTATTTATTCATCAGCAAATCTGTTCCCAAAGAGAAAAAAATCTTCACCTTATTCAATGTACTACAATTTCCAGGACCAGTTATCTGCTTAAGACGTATACAGTTATGTCTTTCCTTACTTTTATTCTTGGCTAAATATATCCCAAGACATGTGGTGTGACATGATTTTAAAAAATGAAACATGATTTTGTGATATTGTGTCATGAGATTTCTATGATTTATCTTTTTGTGTGTGGCCAACCAATGGTTGTGATGTGAATTGCAACCTGTCAAGGGGGTTTTGTTAGTATTTCTTGATATTGTATTGAATTTATTTCATGAGAATTTGGAGTCCTTATGTTATATGTACCCATCATTCCACTTGAATGGGGGTACAAGAAATGCTCCACTCATTAGCCTTCAGAGTCCCATGTTTTGTCCTACACTGCAGACTTATGTTTGCCAGCTAGGCCTCTTCAAGACTCTCTCCGTAGGATGCAAATACTCCCCAACTCTTAAAAGGCCAGTATAGATACCAAAATCTTCACCAGCCAGTGGCTGGCAACCCTGGAGTACTTATGGCTCCTTCCCCTGTCTGAGGAATAGGTTTATCTAGCTTGCTAATACCTGCTAAGGTGTGCTGTTCTATTTGTCTGCCTGTGTACTGACATCTGCCTGATTCCTGACTCTGATTCTCTGCTGCCTGACTTCACCTCTGCCTGATTACTGTAATGACCCTTTGCTTCCTGTCCCGACCTTTGGACTGTTTCACAAATGTGCACGTACTCTGCCTGCCCTGACCTTGGCCTGTTACTGTCTGCGGTTTTGCCTGTCCCTTAGGTGCTATGCACTGGTGTCTCTTGACCCTGATGGGTTAACAGCCAACCACATGGAGACTACTCTAGGAGATATCGGCCTGGTACACTCTCTGCAGTGAAGTCCAGATTCCTGTAAAGGGGTTAAAGGGTGAAAACCAGGGAACTGCCAGGATAATGCCCCTAGATTTATCTCTGAGTAAAATCCATAGGTTTGCACAGTGGTTCCACACCCAATGACATAACACTTTAACCAGATTTGAGTTAAAGTTAAGTCAAGTAAGTTAAGTTTAGGCACATCTTCATATAAGTAAACTATCCCTGTGCCCTCCTTACCTTCTACTTATATTTGTCTCCTCTTCTAGCTATATACAGGTGAAAGTCGAAAAATTAGAATATCGTGCAAAAGTCCATTTATTTCAGTAATGCAAATTAAAAAGGAATTGCATTAATGCAGCTTTAAATGAGAATTTTGTGAAAAGGTTCAATATTCTAGGCTCAAAGTGTCACACTCTAGTCAGCTAATTAATCCATACCCCCTGAGCAAAGGGTACCTGAGATTGTGACTTTGGGGTTTCATAAGCTGTAAGCCATAATCATCCAAATTATAACAAAGGCTTGAAATATCTCGCTTTGCATGTAATGAGTCAATCACATATGTTAGTTTCACCTTTTAAGTTGCATTACTGAAATAAATGAACTTTGCACAATATTCTAATTTTTGGAGTTTCACCTGTAGATGTTGTTTTTTTTTTAGCTCTGCTCGATTAGGAATGTTGAGTAACACCATCTTAATTATCTTAGCTACAGTGTCTACAGGAAATTTAAGGTAGTCTGGAGGTCAACTCCTGCTTTATCAGTGGCTCAAGCTGCTACTTATAACTCCACCTTGCTTTATGTTGCATTTAAGCTTTGGATTAGATGCGGAGTTTAAGGGAATTGTATCACAAAAATATATTTCTTCCAATTAAAACCATATAGAGACAAATATCCTAATCCAGGCATGCTCAACCTGCGGCCCTCCAGCTGTTGTAAAACTACAACTCCCACAATACCCTGCTGTAGGCTGATAGCTGTAGGCTGTTCGGACATGCTAGGAGTTGTAGTTTTGCAACAGCTGGAGGGCCCAAGGTTGAGCATGCCTGTCCTAATCTGTTTTTAGTTTCTGATTGCAAATTATTTTATTCTATTTCCTGAACATGATTAGGAGGGCGGCCATTTTGCCTGAGCTGGTTTTAACAACATTTAGAACACATTCGAAAAAGTGCAATATGGCAGCCCCATGGGCCATAGACACAATGGTCAGGAGGGCACCTCATTGACTTCTATGGGGGAGTCTTCTAGGCAGCTCTGTGACATGTGCAGAGGTCATTGTACAACGAAAGAATAAATAAGCTTTGTCAATCGCCCATTATGTATGGTGGATCAGACTGACAGATAAGCAGGTAACTGCAGTAAAGTGATCTGTACAGACCAAAAAGTGGAATCTATAATTTGGCTTAGTGGCCAGTGCGAAAACTGTTGGACTTTATGGGGGGAATTTATCATGAGGAGAATATTTGAAGTCAGTTTTGCTTCAGTCTGTGTTGGAGTATTTTGTGCCACATTTATCAAATGTCGCATGTTGTTTGATAAATTTGGCTTGTCCTTAAACCTAACACTTCTGTCTAGAGAAGGTCCTCCAGTTTTCCTACTCCACCCTCCTCCTGGAGTGAGATTGCGACTATTTTGCGACTTTTAAAAAAAAGTCTCAATGATAAATCTGGAGTGAAACTCATTAACATAGCTAACAGCATCCACTTTTCCACCCATATTACAAAACTGGAGTGAGTAGTGTACAGTTGATGCCAGAATTCTGGAGTGAAGGTATGATAAATCAGGGCCTATGTTTTTTAAATATAGATATTGACATTGAAAATTAAGCATAACATCACCAAAAATTCTTGAAAAATATGTTAAATATAAAATTGAGATTTAAACAATAAGTCATTTTCTAATGACACATTCCCGTTAAGCACGATCTCAGAAAGTTGAATTAGTTTACATTAAAGGGAATCTGTAACCACATCAAAGAAAGCTTCTAAAAAAAAGCTCATAATATAGTGCTTCCGCAGGTGAACAGTTTCACATGGTAACTGCCTTAAGGAGTTGTAGTTGCACCCATGTGGTGTTTCTTGGATGATCAAGCCATAGGGTGCCATGATTAACTTATGGAGCACACTTTTGAACAGTGGCACTAAAGCACATTATTAAAGCACATCACATCTTATAATAAAACAACCACTGATGAAAAGCTGGTCAGTCAGAAATATTTGCTAATTAAAATTGTACACATATACCGTAAAATGAAATTAAGTAAAATCTAGACACTTGTGCCACTGATGCAAATACGAACAATATACACAATACACATTATGCTGACGTACACGTACAGGGTCATGTGTGCTACTGGATCATGTACCCCTTAAGGACACATCACTGTGGAGGCCAATCATTGGCCACAGAGGTGCACATGACCCCATTTGTGCAGGAAGTTTACATACAGAGGCCAGAAGTGACAGCCCGAGACTTACGGAAGCAGAACCGAGTGGCCTGAAGCAGGTAAGAATAGTTCCTTTCACAGGTGCTGCTTGGCTTGATGGGGTGGAAGTTGAAAAAAAAAAAAATTTGGACAACCCCTTTAATAATGGGGAGAGGCTTTACAACTTGTAAGATTAAAATAATGGAGAGGGGAATAACTTTAATTTCTATCATTTGTATTAGCAAAAAGTTGTAAAAACCAAGTTTTAGGCATTAATATTCATCTACATAGAGAGCATGACCCATCTAGCAGAGGGTCAGATTTCACTGCCTATATCTGTACTACGAAATAAAAATAATATAGAGATGCAAAAAAAGTAAAAAAAAGAAAAAAAAAAAGTCCTCTGTGCTATGTTGGCATTCATGTGTGCAGTAGTAGAGGGCAGTGATGCAAGAATCAGCCAAGGGCACAAAATGCAAATTCTAACTTGGCACCGTTTGAATTCTTCTTTTCCAATTCATCATCCTTAATATGTATGATGCCAGCTCAATCTCTTCCCCCGCTGAACATCTCGATTTCACTGCAAATTGATGGTTATGACATAACATTTTGGGCAAATCTATGAATTATAAGTAGCAATCTACAGATGAACCAACAGACCCATGTGCCATACATTCACTTATCCTAAATCACCCACACTCAAGGTCCAAGATGATGAAGAACAAGAAAGTACGTCTATGTTGTTGTGCAATCTTGTGAAACCTCTGGCACTCAAAATGTATAATCAGCAACTCAGCATCTCATTACTTGTACATTAGCAGGTATTCCATTTTCTTAGAAAGGGCAAATCAAAATGTCAGCCTAGTCTGGAAATGCATCTATAATGAATGTAACCTATGATATAATTAAATGCCCATATACTGTCCATCCACGACTGATGCTTGAAGCGTCCATTATTTTCTCTCTAGACATGTTTCACTCTCTTTCACCTCGATTTCTATACAACATAACTGGGTACACAACATGGTCAGCATGGTGGCCCAGTGGTTCCACCATGTACTGTTGCTTTGAAGCATTGGTAGTCACTTAGGTTTCCTCTGGGTCCTTCTCTCAAACTCTTAAAACATAATTGAAAAGGGGATTCCACTGATGGCCTGGCTTCTGACCACCAGATGACTTCACATTAATAGTTTGCCAATTTTTAAAGCACTGTTGCTAGATTGTTTTATTCATAGAGCCGATACAGTATTTGGTCGCTGTATGTTGGTAATAGTTGTAGACTGAGTGTGGCATTCATGTAGGCATTGGACCACATTGCTACCTAGGCAATGATTTTTGCAGTTTATTGGGGGTGGAGGCACTTTATAGCATTGTCATTTAGACAGCTATTATTTGGACAACATATGGTAATGTTATTTGGGTATCATACATTATGATGCTTACTGAAGGATGTGGTCATTTGTATATGGTATGACTGTACATATGTATCTAGGGGTGCCAACAGAAGGCACAGCTCAGGGCACCATCCAATGCAAGACCAACCCAGTTCATGTGATTGTGAGCCCCAGGAAGAAACAGGAATGGGAAATAAAATAATAATGTATTCAAAATGTCAAATATTGAAGAGCAGCGCTCACCAGATGCTAAAATCCAAACTTTATCTTGTGTACAAAGGCATATACAGGCACCAGATGCAGCACACTGACACAAGTAAGGAAATTGGCGTTTTGCGTAGATACGATTCCTCAGGCTTATGTCACGACATAGTTACGTCTCTATTTATACGGCACTGCTAGTGTTGCCATATAAATGGTATACAAAATTACCGAACATGTTATACTAAAGGAAGGAAACTTTATGATTCACTATTAGAGTTGAGCGGACACCTGGATGTTCGGGTTCGACGGGTTCGGGACCCGAACTTGACCCCGAACCCAGATGCCAGCAAAATGTGGTTAAGAGCATGGCAAGTGCTCTGCAAACAAAAGTGGATAGGGAAATGACTTTAAATAACATAAAATACATAAAAAAATAAAATAATAATCTTGATCTAGGAGGGCGAGGTCCATATGGAGTAGGAGGTTGAGGAGGCAGTGGATGTGGCGGTGTAGGTGGAAGCGGCGGTGGAGGAGGTGGTAGCCTACACTGCTTTTTAGTTTTAAATTTATTTGTATTTTTTTAAATTAGGGTACACCCCAAAACATTGGGAAATATAACCTGTGATAACCCTCTCCAGTCATGTTAAACACACGTTCAGACAATACACTGGTTGCAGGGCAGGCCAGCACCTCCAAGGCGTAAAGGGCAAGCTCAGGCCATGTGCCCAATTTGGAGACCCAGAAGTTGCAGGGGGCAGAACCATCAGTCAGTACGTGTAGGCGTGTGCAAACATACTGCCCCACCATGTCGCACGTCCCCGTGATGTTTATGATCCAATTGGATACCTGCTCTATCAACTTTCGATGTTCTTTTCTGCGCCTACCCTGACGAAGGAGCCCGCTTTGGCTCCGAAACGCGTAGGTTACAGTCTTTTGCCCCACGGAGGCCACCATACTCGCACCAGGTGACGTCACCGCCAGAGGTTTCCCGGGTAACGGATCAAGCTCCCTCGCGACGCGCGTGCTTCCGGCCGGGGCCGCGCTGCTGCTGACAGGAGAGCAAGAAGAACGCCGGGACTTGAAAGGATATCAACATCCCCACGGAAACAACAAGAAGAATACAGAACGAACATAACAGAACACTGACATAAGGAACTCCTTGGAGAAAGAACAAACAAGGTACCCAGGATAGTAGTTATACCAGTATTCACCTCCCACTTGCCGTTCTTTCCCAGTGCTAACACCTTTATATTACATACTGTCCGCTTACTCTCAGCCGTTGATTACACATCCTGACCCACCACAACAGTTATTAACACCATAATACCACTTAATTGTGCAGCAAAATCACCTAATTACTCAGATTGGCACCAAGCATAGTGCCAACTTCATAGGACTAGTTGAATTTGATTGTGCATCAGCGCTTATGTCCTATATCCCCTACGGGTGATATACCTACTCCATATACACTTTTACTAGGGAGAACAATAGCTCCCCAAAGACATCAAGCAGCAGGATCTCCCCACCCAGGTAGATTGACACAAGTCTATTCAATAGGAGCGCAGGGGGGTCTCTATTTTCTTCTTGTTAAAGTTTAAGCATTGAATGAAAGGAGTTGGCGCGCATCAATTAAAGAAGAATTTCTGAAATTTTATTCCCTGTCACCTATGCAGAGCAGGGGTTTCTATCCGGCAAAATTTGTAAAATGTCACCTGACAATGTAACAGACGATTTTTTTAAATGTACACTGCTCAAAAAAATAAAGGGAACACTTAAACAACACAATGTAACTCCAAGTCAATCACACTTCTGTGAAATCAAACTGTCCACTTAGGAAGCAACACTGAGTGACAATTAATTCCACATGCTGTTGTGCAAATGGGATAGACAACAGGTGGAAATTATAGGCAATTAGCAAGACACCCCCAATAAAGGAGTGGCTCTGCAGGTGGTGACCACAGACCACTTCTCAGTTCCTATGCTTCCTGGCTGATGTTTTGGTCACTTTTGAATGCTGGCGGTGCTTTCACTCTAGTGGTAGCATGAGACGGAGTCTACAACCCACACAAGTGGCTCAGGTAGTGCAGCTTATCCAGGATGGCACATCAATGCGAGCTGTGGCAAGAAGGTTTGCTGTGTCTGTCAGCGTAGTGTCCAGAGCATGGAGGCGCTACCAGGAGACAGGCCAGTACATCAGGAGACGTGGAGGAGGCCGTAGGAGGGCAACAACCCAGCAGCAGGACCGCTACCTCCGCCTTTGTGCAAGGAGGAACAGGAGGAGCACTGCCAGAGCCCTGCAAAATGACCTTCAGCAGGCCACAAATGTGTCTGCTCAAATGGTCAGAAACAGACTCCATGAGGGTGATATGAGGGCCCGACGTCCACAGGTGTGGGTTGTGCTTACAGCCCAACACCGCGCAGGACGTTTGGCATTTGCCAGAGAACACCAAGATTGGCAAATTCGCCACTGGCGCCCTGTGCTCTTCACAGATGAAAGCAGGTTCACACTGAGCACATGTGACAGACGTGACAGAGTCTGGAGACGCCGTGGAGAACGTTCTGCTGCCTGCAACATCCTCCAGCATGACCGGTTTGACATTGGGTCAGTAATGGTGTGGGGTGGCATTTCTTTGGAGGGCCGCACAGTCCTCCATGTGCTAGCCAGAGGTAGCCTGACTGCCATTAGGTACCGAGATGAGATTCTCAGACCCCTTGTGAGACCATATGCTGGTGCGGTTGGCTCTGGGTTCCTCCTAATGCAAGACAATGCTAGACCTCATGTGGCTGGAGTGTGTCAGCAGTTCCTGCAAGATGAAGGCATTGATGCTATGGACTGGCCCGTCCGTTCCCCAGACCTGAATCTAATTGAGCACATCTGGGACATCATGTCTTGCTCTATCCACCAACGTCACGTTGCACCACAGACTGTCCAGGAGTTGGCAGAAGCTTTAGTCCAGGTCTGCGAGGAGATCCCTCAGGAGACCGTCTGCCACCTCATCAGGAGCATGCACAGGCGTTGTAGGGAGGTCATACAGGCACGTGGAGGCCACACACACTACTGAGCCTCATTTTGACTTGTTTTAAGGACATTACATCAAAGTTGGATCAGCCTGTAGTGTGTTTTTCCACTTTAATTTTGAGTGTGACTCCAAATCCAGACCTCCATGGGTTGAAAAATTTCATTTCCATTTTTTTATTTTTGTGTGATTTTGTTGTCAGCACATTCAACTATGTAAAGAACAAAGTATTTCAGAAGAATATTTAGTTAATTCAGATCTAGGATGTGTTATTTTTGTGTTCCCTTTATTTTTTTGAGCAGTGTATGTTCATGTCACCTATGCAGAGGTGCCCCCGTGACGTCCACCATCCATTTGGATATCTTCTCTATCAACTTTCAATGTTCTTTTCTGAGCCCACCATGTTGATCACGGTTATCGGCGAATCAGGGTTCCACGCCGGAGAGGGAGCATGAGAAAGGGAGACCTCATCCAAGGGAGGTCAATGGCTGCAATGGGATAAAGCGGAAATTTGGGACAAATTATTAAAGCAGCAGGATCAAATGAAAGGGCCAAATAAAGATGAATTTTAGAAATTTAAGTCCCTGTCACCTGTCATCTGGGGGTTTTCATCGCCAGAAATGAGTTAATGTCACCCACCAATGGAACAGATTATTTTTTAAAATTTCTGTCCCTGTCACCTATGCAGAGCAGGGGTTTATTCACGTCAAAAATTGTAAAATGTCAATCCAAGAATGTAACAAAAAAATGTGTAAAATTTATTAACCTGTCTACTAGGTAGAGCAGGGGTCTATGACAGAAAAAAATTGTTTAATGTCACCCGTAAATGTAAAAGAAAAATTAGGGAAATTTATTAAGCTGTCAACTAGGTAGAAGAGGGGTATATTACAGCCAAAAATTGGTTAATTTCCCCCAAAAATGTAACAAATTAGTGATTATTTTTTTTACCTGTCTACTAGGTATAGCAGTGGTATATCACACCAAAAATTTGGTGAATTTCACCCTAAAATTTAACAGATAAATTAGTGATTTTTTTTTTACCTGTCTACAGGGCCGGTGCAACCATTAGGCAAACTAGGCGTTTGGTGGGCTCCCCCTGATTGGGGCTGCAGCCCTGGGTGAGCGGCTCTTGAGCTGCCCCCAGCGCCGTTACAGGGGGGCCAGGAGGTCCTTCTTAAATATGGCAGAGCAGGCATCTGCTTACTCTGATGGCAGGTGCCTGCTCTGCCCGTAAATTACGGGAGTGGAGGCGGGCGGCAAGGTTCCACCTTGTGGGCACGTCGCATATGAGGCGGTGAGCGGGAAGGCCGAAGTTATGCAGCAGCGCTGACAGGCAAGCAGCAGGGTGAGAACGCCGAAAGCTTGCACAGACGGCCCGCACTTTATGCAGCAGCTCTGACATGTCGGGGTAATTTTTAAGGGATCTCTGCACCGCCAAATTCAGCACATGTGCCAGGCAAGGGATGTGTGTCAAACCGGTTAGTCCCAGAGCTGCTACGAGATTTCGCCCATTATCGCACACCACCAGGCCGGGCTTGAGGCTCATTGGCACCAACCACTCATCGGTCTGTTGTTCAAGGCCCATCCACAGCTTCTGCGCGGTGTGGGGTTTGTCCCCCAAACAGATTCGTTTTTAAACTGCCTGCTGTCGTTTACCCCTGGCTGTGCTGAAGTTTGTGGTGAAGGTGTTACGCTGACTGGATGAGAAGGCGGTAGAGGATGAGGAAGCGGAGTAGGAGGAGGAAGCAACAGGAGGCAAACTGAAGCGCCCTGCAATCCTCGGTGGTGGAACGACATGCGCCAAACTGCTATCCGCCTCAGGCCCAGCCGCCACTGCATTTACCCAGTGTGCTGTTATGGAGATATAACTTCCCTGACCATGCTTAATGGTCCACGTATCCGTAGTGAGGTGCACCTTGCCAAAGATGGCGTTGCGCAGTGCACACCTAAATTTTGTCCCCAACTTGGTTGTGAAGGGAAGGGATGGCTCGCCAGGAAAAGTAATGGCGGCGGGGCATGACGTACTGTGGGACAGCCACCACCATAAGGCCTTTAAAACTCTCCATCTCCACCAGACGGAATGACAGCATTTCAAACGCCAGTAATTTTAAAATGCTGGCTTTCAGGGCCAGGGATCGCGGGTGGGTAGGGGGGTACTTCCTCTTCCGCTCCAGCGTTTGGGAGATGGAGAGCTGAACGCTTGCGTGGGACATTATGGAGATGCTTGGTAACCCAGATGGTGGTGTTGCTGGCAGATCCTCTGTTTGCGGGGTGGCAGGTGGCAGTGTCACTCCAGAGGTGGATGAAGAGGCCGAGACTGCAGCAGAAGAGGAAGCAGGAGGAGCCAGAGACCTTTCTTGGTTTTTGAGGTGTCTACTCCACTTTAGCTCATGCTTTGCACTTAGATGCCTGGTCATGCAGGTTGTGCTCAGGTTGAGAATGTTTATGCCTCGCTTCAGGCACTGATTGCACAGCGTGCAAACCACTCGTGTCTTGTCGTCAGCACTTGGTCTGAAGAACTGCCACACCAGGGAACTCTTTGGAGGTGGCTTTGGTTTGCTCGGTCCCTTGTTGCAGTGGGCAGTAGCAGGCGTACTGTCTAGGGGACGGCCCCTCCGCTTTTGCACCCTGCTCCCTCTTCTGCTGTGCTGGTGGCTCTGTGCGACCACCGCCTCTTCCTCCGAAATACACAGGTCACTCGCATGACCTTGATTCCATGTGGGGTCGAGGACCTCATCGTCCTCCACATCATCTTCCACCCAGTCTTCACCCCTTATCTCCTTGTCGGTCTGCACACTTTCAAAAGCCCCAGCAGTTGGCACCTGTGTTTCGTCATCATCCGAGACGTGCTGCGATGGTCCTCCCATGTAGTGTTGAGCGTGAATATTAGAATATCGAAATTTTTAAGCAGATTTCGGCACTTCGCTAATTCGCAAATATTTCTAATATAGTGCTATATATTCGTTATTTCGAATATTCTTTTTTTTTTTTGTTTCCCTAGCTTTGTCCAAAAGCAGTACCTTTAAGAGAGGATTCCTTGCTCCCTGCCCGCTCAAGTCAGTGCCCATTGCCGCCTCTATCTACTTCCCGTGCGCATGGAGCGTCCCCATCACCATGGGTTTGCCTCCATGCTAGAATGTACTGTCGGATGATGTGAGATCAAGTTGCAATCACAATGCGAATAATATAACGATTTTAACTTGTACCTGGTTTACAATGGTTGGCTTTCTTGAATTAGCGAAGATGGAGAATATTTCATTTTGACTAATAAATATATTCATCATCCTCGCTAATTTAAAGTAATTTAGTAAACCAGGTCTAAGTTGAAATCGCAATGCGATTAATTCAAGTTATATTAATCGCATTGCGATTTTAACTTGTAGCTGCTGCTGGGTCTCAAATGGAATGGGTCAGCTTGCTAGAATTAATGAAGTTAACGAATATGGAATCTAGCAGTGCTAATTTGTAATCGCAATGCGATAATATTTGCTGTTATTATTAACCGCATTGCGAATCCAACTTTTATAATCCACTATTCTTAGATATAGTACTATATTCGTTATATCCGACCGTTAATTCTCCCAATACCCCCATTATCAAAATCGCCTAAGTTGTAATCGCAATGCGATAATATTTGCTATTATTAACCGCATTGCGAATCAAACTTTTATAATGCACTATTCTGACATACAGTACTATATTTGTTTTATTAGTTAATTCTACCAATACCACCTATAGCAAAATCGCCAAAGCTGGAATTGCAATTCAATAATATTAGTCGCATTGCGAATCCAACACTATTGCTAAGATTCGTATTGCTTGTAATGTTATAGTTAACAAGTGACCAGTTGGGACAACATAGGAAGATATATCGCTTTACTCGATAATTACGTAGTTGTCATTATCGAGTAATGCGATAATAACTTAAATTGAGGAAGATGTAGAATACTTTGCTATCTTCGTTGATGTAGAATACTTCGCTATCTTCGTTGATGTAGAATACTTCGCTATCTTCGTTGATGTAGAATAAAGAATACTTCGCTATCTTGATTCTTTTATTAACAAAGACATAGAATATAGCGCTATATTCGTGTTAAATCTAGATCTCCAAGATTAAAGAATAGGAAAGTTGCCTTATTATTAAGTTATAAGGCAATTAGAAGTTATAATTTATAACTTCTAATTCTAAGCTTAAAAATCGCAATATGCGAATGATTAAATCGCATATTAATCGCGATAAATACAATAATGACGAATATTCGATTTTGACGAATATAAGACGAATATTCCATCGAATATTCGCGAAATATCGCAAAATCGAATATGGCACCTCCCACTCAACACTACTCCCATGTACTCATCTTGAAACATAAGTGGTTGGGCATCGGTGCACTCAATCTTTTCCACATCTGGGGCAGGGCTAGGTGGATGCGCCTGGGAAACCCTGCTAACAGAGTCATCAAAAAGCAGAAGAGACTGCTGCATGACTTGGGGCTCAGACTGCTTGGCTGATTTGCAAGGGGGTGAGGTGAAAGACTGATGGACATCGGCTGCAGGTGCCAACTCTGATCTTTCAGCAGGAGACTGGATGGGAGACAATGTGAAGGAACTGGAGGCACTGTCATCAATAGTGTTGAGCGGGAGGTGCCATATTCGATTTCGCGATATTTCGCGAATATTCGCTTGAATATTCGTCTTATATTCGTAGAAATCGAATATTCGTCATTATTGTATGTATCGCGATTAATATGCGATTCAATCATTCGGAATCCTCTCTTAAAAGTACTGCTTTTGGACAAAGCTAGGGTAACAATAAAAAAAAAAAAAAAAAAAGAATATTCAAAATAACGAATATATAGCACTATATTCGAAATATTTACGAATTAGCGAAGTGCCGATATTCGCTTAAAAATTTTGATATTCGAATATTCACGCTCAACACTAGTCAGCAACCCAATCTACTATCGCCTGTACTTGTTCTGGCCTCACCATTCGTAGAGCCGCATTAGGCCCGACCAAATACTGCTGCAGGTTCTGTCACCTACTCGCACCTGAGGAAGGGGTTTCACTTGTGCATGTAGCTGGCACAGATCGACCACATCCTCTCCCTGCAACAGGAGCTCCACCAGCAGCACAACGACCTGGGCCACGTCCCTTATTTGACGCTCTCATCATATTTCTCAAATTTAGGATCTTGCCCTAAATGGGTGTTTTATTAATAGCAGAATAGAACCACAGTATGTAAAGGGTGTATATCACACGTACAGATCCTGACTAAGCCGCAATGTAAGTTTTTTGCCCAAAATGCCTGTTTTTCAAATAACAGAATAGAACCACAGTATGTAAAGGGTGTATCTCACACGTACAGATGCAAACTAGGCCGCAATTAAAGATTTTTGCCCAAAATTGTTGTTTTTCAAATAACAGAATAGAACCACAGTATCTAAAGTGTGTATCTCACACGTCCTGATCCAGACTAGGCCGCAATGTAAAAATTTTTTCCCAAAATGGCTGTTTTTCAAATAACAGAATAGAACCACAGTTTTTAAAGGGTGTATCTCAAACGTACAGATCTAGACTAGGCTGCAATTTGAGTTTTTGCCCAAAATATATATTTTTTCAAACAACAGAATAGAACCACAGTATCTAAAGTGTGTATCTCACATGTACAGATCCTGACTAGGCCACAATTTAAGTTTTTGGCCCAAAATGGCTGTTTTTCAAATAACAGAATAGAACAACAGTATCTAAAATGTGTATCTCACACGTACAGATGCAAACTAGGCCGCAATTGAAGATTTTTGCCCAAAATGGGTGTTTTATTAATAGCAGAATAGAACCACAGTATGTAAAGGGTGTATGTCACACGTACAGATCCAGACTAGGCTGCAATTAAAGTTTTTTTGCCCAAAATTGTTGTTTTTCAAATAGAATAGAACCACAGTATCTAAAGTGTGTATCTCACATGTACAGATCCAGACTAGGCGGCAATTTAAATTTTTTGCCCATAATGGCTGTTTTTCAAATAACAGAATAGAACCACAGTATGTAAAGGGTGTATCTCACACGTACAGATGCAAACTGGGCCGCAATTAAAGATTTTTGTCCAAAATGGGTGTTTTGTTAATAGCAGAATAGAACCACAGTATCTAAAGGGTGTATCTCACAATGACATATGCAGCAAAAGCTGCAAAATTACGTTTTTTGTCCAAAATGGGTGTTTTTTTTAATAACAGAATATGACAGCAGTATATAACGCTTGAATTTCACACGTGCAGATGCAGCAAGGGCTGTAAAATTGTGTATTTTGCCAAAAAAGGGTGTTTTTAAAATCCCAGGAAATTATGGCTGCATTTCTAGCTTAAATTGCACACTGTCTAATCCTGCAAAGGCGCTAGATGTTGGATATTGCCAAAAATGGGTGTTTTTTCAAAGCCAGAAAATTATTGAAGTTTTTAAAACTTGTTTTTAACAATCACAGATGGACATCGGCTGCAGATGCCAACTCTGATCTTTCAGCAGGAGACTGGGTTGGAGACAATGTGAAGGAACTGGAGGCACTGTCAGCAATAGTGTTGAGCGGGAGGTGCCATATTCGATTTCGCGATATTTCGCGAATATTCACTTGAATATTCGTCTTATATTCGTAGAAATCGAATATTCGTCATTATTGTATTTATCGCGATTAATATGCGATTTAATCATTCGGAATCCTCTCTTAAAAGTACTGCTTTTGGACAAAGCTAGGGTAACAATAAAAAAAGAAAAAAAAAAGAATATTCGAAATAACGAATATATAGCACTATATTCGAAATATTTACGAATTAGCGAAGTGCCGATATTCGCTTAAAAATTTTGATATTCGCATATTCACGCTCAACACTAGTGAGCTGTATATAACGCTTGAATTTCACACATGCAGATCCAGCAAGGGCTGTAAAATTGTGTATTTTGCCCAAAAATTGTGTTTTTAAAAACCCAGAAAATTATGGCTGTATTTCTAGCTTAAATTGCACACTGACTAATGCTGCAAAGGCACCAGATGTTGGATATTGCCAAAAAAGGTTTTTTTTTTAAAACCAGATTACTATTGCAGTATTTCAAGCTTGGATTTGAATGTCACAAAAGCACAGATGCAGTGTGGTGCACTGAGCTTGCATAAAATAACCGCCGCCACCCACCTAACTAACAGACGGATAAAAGTTATTTTTCTCTGTCACTGGGCTCAGGGCAGGGTAAAAAGATTGTGCACTGCACCCACACAGCTAAATCTATGTAGATCGCTGAGTTCAATTGGAGTTCTGATAACAGATTCTGTCCTATTCTCTCCCTCAAAGCAGCAGCAGCAGCAGCAGCAGCAGCATCCTCTCCCTACAATAAGCACAGCAGAGTGACCTGCAGCGCTACGTGACTCCAGCTTATATAGAGCCTGGGTCACATACTGCACTGGCCAATCACAGCCATGCCATTAGTAGGCATGGCTGTGTTGGCTTCTAAGGTCACACAGTTAAACACTTGTTGATTGGCTGCTCTGCTAAGAAATCGCCGAACATTGAATTGTTAGGAAACATTCTTTCCTGTATATTTACTTATAAAGTGCAAGTGCTGCCAAAAATTACAAGGAAGAGGCACTCCAAAACAACCTGTATATCACATAAAGGAGGGCCTCATTCACATTGTGGTACAATTGTTCAGGTAGTGGGACTCCTACACTCATAAAGCCTATACACTAAGTGCGAGGGCTGCCAAAAATTACAAGGAACCGGCACTCCAATAAACCCTTTGTTAATCATAACTGACCAGAGATTCCCAAATGGCAGTACTTGTAGAGGTAAGTCACAACCACTTCTCCCATCTCCAGGTGGTGATTAGAGGTAGTAAATTGTGGCAAACCCCAACCAAAAGAGCCAATGGGAAAGTCTGAGCCAAACATTGGTGTAAGTTAAAAATGTGTATAAAACCAAATTCGTGCACCTAAAATACATACTATTCAGGCTCTTAAGTCTAAATCCGAAATGACAATACACAAAGATCAACTTCCCGCAAACAAAATAGAAAGAATGTGTTCCTGAAAAACCGCATAGTCTGAACAGTGATTTCCAATGTTAAAAGCAAAGCAAAAAATACAACCAGATATGGCAGATCTATCTTCATAATTGCTCCTCTGAATGGAATGAACACATAAAGACACCAGGAATGGACTCAATCCTAATATAGATACATAAGTTCTTTCTTAAGGTTCAGGCCATCTGGATGCCTCATTTTTAATCGAAGAATCCAGAAGGCTTCCCTCTGTATTAGATGCTTTTGGAAATTGCCCCCTCGAATGGAGGGCAAAACTCGCTCGATTCCAAAAGCGGAAAAAGTTTGCAGGGTCCTTTCATGTACTGAAATAAAGTGCCTGGCTGCATTAGAAATATTAACGTATGAAGCATTGGTAACATAGTTCAAATGCTCCAGGATTCTGTTCTTTAATTTTCTTATGGTAGCCCCCACATAAAGTAAATCACACTGTGTAAATCTGATGACATAAATAACCCCAGTGGTATTACAATTGATGTAAGACCTAATGGGGAAATGTAGAGTATGTTCAGAATCCTGGAACATTTTGGTGGACAGAACATAACCGCAAGTCCTGCAGGGATGGCTGCTGCACCGTGTGAACCCAGTATACTTTAGCCAGGCACTGGCTTCAGTTCTCTGTGAAGTGGAAGCAAACAATGAAGGAGACAATGAAGATGCCAGAGTGGGAGACCGTCTGGCTGCCACTCTATAACCATCTTGTAGCAGGCCATGTAAAATATCATCTTCATGTAGGATCGAAATACATTCCGATACTACCTGTTTGACCAGCTGAAATTGGTTGCTATACGTAAGAACCAACACTGCCTAACAAAAAAATAAAATTAAATTCCCTACACTATCTGTCCCTTCTACAGCACAGCTCTCTCTGAGCCGAACCACGTGTCATCGGGTGCTTTATAGTACCCGATGACGGGTTCCGGCCAGCCAATCACTGTAATGCCAGTAACTAACATGGCTACGGCATTACAGTGAGTGGCAGTACTTACTTGCATGTTTATTGGCTGAGTAGCAGACAACAAACGTGCGGGGAGGAGACTCGGGCATCGCGCTCGAGCACACACGGTATTCGTCAGAACACTGCGATGTGCCGAGTATCGCGATGCTCGAGCCGAACTGGTGTTCGGCTGAGCATGCTCGATCAAAACTATTAAACATGCTTGCTTGGTCAAGGAGTCAGCAGAGAGCCATCATTACAAGAGGTCTAGTAGTGGTTCCCAGGGTTTCCAACTGTCCAGAAATTTCTGGATAGTCTGTAAAATTAGGTGACTTTTTTCCTTTATCCGTGAAAAAAAATAGACGTCTGTGATTTTTTTGAGGCTGGAGGTACTTGACTAGATTATTTTGATGGCAATTATCATCATGTATTACTTATAATCTTAATCATTAGTTATGGTTTTCCGTACTGTCTGTAAAAAATATTGTCTGTCCGTGATTTTGGGATAAGTTGTCCAGAAAAAAGAAAAATTCTGGTTGGCAACCATGGAGGTTACTAGTCCAGAACTGGAAGTAGAAATCCAGCTCCGGTGCAAAGCCAATGAGGTGACCCATTGCTGAAGAACATACCTTTGTTCAACATAGGACCATTAAAGCTTTCTAAAATAGTAGAGAAAAGGGCTAAACAAAAGGAAATGAAGAGGAGCAAATAGCAAGAAAAAGACTTCTAATCCCAGGAACTGTGAACTGAGATACAGAGACTGACAGTGTGTACAGAATATTTTATGAATATCCCACAGTGCACCCTCTTGTAGAGGAGCCATACATTAATTATAGCATTCGGCAGACACTGCAATGTGTTACACGCATCCAAGTGAATCTTCATTTTTCACATGCAGTGCCACACTAATTAAAATCAGCTTTGCAATTAAATGTGGAAAATTGTGTTCTATTTCCAAGCATGGACCAAGAAGAGAATGCATTTATTTTTAGAAGAATTTTATTTTGATGCAAATGACTCTCCCATCACGGTGAAACCTGCAAAAAGGAAATAGAAGGATTTCTCTCTCTCGTTTTTTTTTTTTCTATAATACATAGTCTTCTCGGTTGCAAGTTGCAACGCTTTACTATCTTCCTGCCAGTACCTGGCCTTGTTCCAATGCTTTTAGTGAGTGCTATCTGTCAAGGCATGAATAATACAGCCCCAAGGCTGTCGGCTGAATCCAAATGAGGCATACATCAGGAAGAAAGCACTCGACTTTAGCTCCAGAACATGCTCCTGTGAAGACAGGCAATTATTCACCCACGGCTGCAGCCATGGCAATCAAACTGGTGGGTGAAAAGGTATATGAAATAAAAAAAGGGAGAGACAGAGAGGGAGACGAGAGCGGCACAACATCCAGATAAAATTCAATAATTTTCTAATGAAGGATGTGAAATCCGTTATTTGCATATTCATATATATTCGACTTTAACTCTTTTGCTGCTGCTGGGCTATGCTCCTGTGCATGTCAGCTGAAGGGTCTGATATGTGACTGATATTTCACATAACCAGGGAAGAAGATCCCCCAGTATAAAGGAATATCCCGGCATTATTAGTCCGCATTACGCCTACGTAAGAATGTCTGACCTAAAAGCTGACGTGCAGCTTGTCTTCTTCTGACTCCTCTCTGACATAGAATACCCAGAAATTATTTATGGATATGAGCAGTTTTGTCACTTCCGAAGTCAGATGTAAGTGTAATGGCATGTCGGGTAAGAAGGTCTGTAAATAGATTGACTTTGTATAACAGGCATTCTATAGCAAAGGAATAATCCTGGACATGTAATGTTAATGGATCTTAAGAGGATTGTCCCATGAAAAATATTCTACTTTCTGCAAACCGACACCTGGATATGAATACTTTTCTAATTGTATACAATTCTAACTGTAGTATAGCCACTAAGTTATTCAATAAAATCCATCCATATTGCGCCACCTGCTGCTTGTTCATTTGCTTATTTTTCAGTTCACCTCACTGAGGTAGTCACACATGCTCAGTTCAGCTTCCACCAGCTGTATCTACTGTTAGACGCTGTGACAGCTACAGGGGGAGAGCTGCAGCAAAGAAGGACCTGCCCCCTATAAAGAACACACCCACTAAGAAAAGACACACACGCTAGCGTGAAATAAATCTAGCAGAACGTTTGGAGTAATGAATTGGGAGAATTGTCGATATACGATGTTATGAATAATTTTAGTTTTTTGCATTAATATAAATATATACATATACATATACTGTATCTTTCTCTCTCTATATATATATATTATATATGGTGATGATGTGTGCAGTATAAGTGCTGGGGGGCGTGTATATCCCACCCAGTTCTCAGCTGGGTGAGATAACTGCAATCCAGAAAGCTGCAGTGGTTTCAGCAGAGTGTAGTTTGCAGAGACAGTTTTGTCTAGATAATGTTCTGGGCTGGATTTCATGTGGACTGGGGGATAGGTTTGGTAGTGGGATCTGCCAGTCCACACCCTTCCACTACATGTATTGTATTTTGCGGGAGGTGATCACAGGTGAAGCCTGCTGCTGTAATCAAGGAGGGATAAAACAACCCTCTGTGTATGACTTGGGGGGAGAAAGGCTGAGGAAGCCTGAGAGAGAGGGGAGCCTGAGAGGTCTCAGCCAGGAGGGCTGAGGGGCCACAAGGCTTTGTAAAGCCTGAAGTTTGGGGGACGCAACGACGCCTTTGGACAGAGGGTCTCACGGAGTCGGCAGGACTTCTGGACCATCTCCCCCCAAGGGTGCTGGTGTGGTCACAGCCTGGAGGCTGCTGGACCGTATATGGCTGAGGAAGCCGGATCTAATCCCGTGTGTGAATGACGCTCTGTAGGTGAGGTAGAGACAACATGTGTATTAGGAAGAGCCCAGAAGGGCAGGTGTTTATTTTCAATGTTTATGTGTGTGATGGTGCTGAGGTGCCAAAATAAAGGACCTTTTGGACTTGAACCTCGATGTCAGAGGAGAAGTCTGTGATTGCGACCCCCTGTAAGAGAGCGATCCCTTACAGTATATATATATATATATATATCCATTGGGTTTAGCAAATTGAAGTATCTGAAGTGGACAATAGTAATGAGATATATTACAGAGATGTTGAATTTTATATGTGCTAAAGAAAAATTCCCAAAGTTGTTGCCATGAACATAAGCTTTATCAATCATTATATTCACTATGTTCACGGCACCAGCTTAGCAAATCACAGATTACGTTACCATGTTGAGCTCACTTCCTTGGAGAAAGTTCCATTATTTTTTTTGTTTACTTTTGCAACCGTTTCATTTTCTTTATATTCCCATAGTCAGTTACAAGACTGAATGAATTGACTACTCCTTTATCATTTAAATTTTGGCTAAAGAGGTTGTCATAAAACTCATTTTCGTATACCTAATAGACGGGTGGTAAACTGGTAAGCAACCCTTCGATAAAAAGTGCAACTGAAAGCATTTTTCTTTAAGGACCAAAGCTAAAAAAAAAAGGTTATAAGAAGAGAGTTGGCTAATGTAGGACCTCATTTTATGTATATGGATCTGCCGACTGTTTCCTCTCAGAAGATGTCAGATGAAGGATCAGGCATGTTGAATGCTAATCCCCGATCCTTTTGAACTCAAGGAAAATAGGCTGTTGAGAATACATCAAGCCAACCCAAATCTCCAAGCCCAGCAGCAGTATTTTGGGTGACAACTGTTGAAGGACTTCCAGGGATTTCAGCTTCAACCTAATCTCAGCTATGGCCAGTAAAACACTGGACATTAAACAAAAAAAAAAAAAAGGTACTCAATCTGCTACCTCTTGCTCCAATCCAGTGCAGATGACCCCAAGCATGTAAATTTCTAGACTGAGTCACGTGGCCACTCCAGGCAATTACTGGCCTCACCAGTGACATGCCCCCAAGCAGCACATGACCCAGTAGTAATTGGGGACACGTCACCGTTGAGGCCAGTTGAAACCAGAAGTTTACAGTACATACACTACATAAAAAGACACATATGCATGTTTTTCCCAATATCTGACATGAAATCAGAATAAACTTTTCCTGTTTTTGGTCAATTAGGATTACCATAATTATTATTATTTGCCAAATGCCAAAATAATAAGAGAGAGAGAGAGAAAGAAAATGTTTTAAGGCATTTTTATTACTTTCTGCAAAGTCAAAAGTTTACATACATTTCATTAATATTTGATACCATTGCCCTTAAACTGTATGACTTGGGTCAAACGTTTTGGATATCCTTCCACAAGCTTCTCACAATAGTTGGTTGGAATTTGGGCCCATTCCTCCTGACAAAACTGGTGTAACTGAGCCATGTTTAAATACAAAGATATGGTGGCTCACTCTGTTTATAGCTGTGGGTTGGGTGCAGCTAAGCCTAATGACTCACCCAGTCATGAGAAGAATTGAATACAAATAGTTAGAAAGGCTGAGCACTCACCACCTGGACCACACAGAGAAACGTACAAATGTGGGCAGTGGTAACAATTGAATTATTTATTATTACACAAAATGCAGATATGACAACTTAAAATATACAATCATTAAAAAACAATAATAATAAAATCTAACCAATATATAACATTGACTCCAATATATTGAATCTAAAATAGTGGCTGAGGTGATAAAATCATCATTCAAATATATAACATAATGTAAAATATTCAATAAGAATGATGTTGTTATCTTCTATGGCATGTAAAATTACCCTTTCGATTATATGGAATCGATAAGTTAGTATTGAAAAGTTCGATGAATTTTCGCCGATTAAAGTGCCCAGTGAATATTCGGAATGACTATCTAAACAAAAGTCACATTTATTAGTCTCAGTTCGATATTATAGAAAGTTCGGCATATATTCGCTGACTAAGATGCTGTGATTACACCTCCTAATATGGTATAGTTCAATTGCCGTACGACTTGCGCACACAGTGGCGTCCCACGTGGCTAGTAATGTCGAATATTGTCAGCTGGAACGGCTCGAGTGATTCTGCGGTCCCTTATATTCACGATCTCCAGTTGCCTTCCGAACTGTCTCCAACCGTGGAGAGTATTCAGGTGGAATCTCACAATTATCAGGACCGAATATTTGAATCGAGACGTTCACTCTATGCTAGGAAAGAATCGAACTTCTATAATCGAGGGCTCCACAAAGATGAAGATCCAATTCCAAAATGTATGGATAGATGTTTGTCCATCAGCTGATGGGCGGGTCTTAGAACAACCAGACGAGTTTCGGGGTCTTTTCCTGGCCCCTTCCTCAGTAGTGACTGGCAAAAGAAATCTATCCCTTTTTATACCCAACATTAATTGAAATTCAGTGGAACATAAGTTACGGAGTGGATTCAAGTAAAATGTAAAATCGGGCATGGAATATTCGAAATTTAAGACATGTGGAAGAAAACATTCAGAATATATAATTATATAGTAATCTGCACCAATGTTCTTATAATTATTTTCATTTCGACATATGCTGTTGAATTTTATCATTAATCTGCAAGAATTGTCGTATGCGATATTGATGCGATTTTTCTCCCATAGGTGCCGTTTTTTTTCTAAAAATGCGTTTTGTTGTTCCCCACTGCCATAGATAGAACTGAGCCATGTTTGTTGGTCGCCTTGCTCGCACCTGCCTTTTCAGCTTTGGCCATACATTTTTAATAGGATTGAGATCAGGGCTTTGTGATGGCCACTCCAAAACATTGACTTTGTTATCCTTAAGCCATTTTATAACCAGTTTGGCAGTATGCTTCAGGTCGTTGTCCATTTGGAAGACCCATTTCCGCCCAAGCTTTAACTTCCTGGCTGATATCTTGAGATGTTGCTTCAGTATTTCCACATAATCTTCCTTCCTCATGATGCCATCTATTTTGTGAAGTGCACCAGTCCCTCCTGCAGACCCCACAACATGATGCTGCCACTCCCGTGTTTCACAGTTAGGATGGTGTTCTTAGGCTTTCAAGCGTCTCCCTTTTTCCTCCAAACGTAACGATGGTCATTATGGCCAAGAAGTTACATTTTAGTTTTGTCTCCAAAACTGTAGGTCTTTGTTCCTGTTTGCATTTGCAAACATTAATCTGGCTTTTTTATGTTTCTTTTGGAGTAATGGCTTCTTCCTGGCAGAGTGGCCTTTCAGCCCATGTTTATACAGTACTCGTTTCACTGTGGATATTGACACAATCTTACCAGCTTCCGCCTTCATCTTCACAAGGTCTTTTGCTTTTGTTCTTGGGTTGATATGCACATGTCGGACCAAAGCACGTTCATCTCTGGCACACAGAACCCCTCCCCTTCCTGAGCGGTATGATGGCTGGACATTCTCATCTTGTTTGTACTTGCATATAATTGTTTGTACAGATAAACAAGGCACCTTCAGGTATCTTGAAATTGCACCCAAGGTTGAGCCAGACTTGTGCAAGTCTACAATTCTCTTCCTGATATCTTGACTGATTTCTTTAGACTTTCCCATAATGCTACACAAAGAAGCAGTGTGTTTTAGGTGTGCATTTAAATATATCCATAGGTGTGTCTCTAATTAATTCAGATGTTGCCAACAAACCTAACAGAAGCTTCCAAACACATGACATTATTATATTGGCAGTCCAGAATTGTTTAAAGGCATAGTAATCTTAGTGTATGTAAACTTTTAACAATGCAGAAAGTAATAAAAATGACTTAAAACATTCTCTCTCTCATTATTCTGGCATTTGGCAAACAATAATAATTATGGTAATCCAAATTGACCAAAAACAGGAAAGGTTTATTCTGATTTCATGTCAGATATTGAGAAAAACATGCATATGTGTCTTTTTATATAGTTTATGTAAAATTCTGGTTTTATCTGTAAATACTGTATGTGGGGGACATTTATTTACTCATATAAGTGGCAGATTTTGTCACATGGCATTTTATTTAGCTTATATACCCATATGTAGTGACATTACTAGGGTATATAAGCTGAGTTTATTCTGTTGCATACATGCTTGAGGAAGGCTAATTAGTTAGGGTTGTTCGTTATTGGACTATCACTTTTGGATTAAAAGCACTATTTTCCTTTTCTACGATGCTGACTCCATTTTTTCATGTCCATAGACACAATGGACAGGAGGGGACCCTATTGGCTTCTATAGGAGAGTTTTCTAGGCATGCTCTGTGACCTCTGCAGAGGTCATTGTACAAGGAAAGAATAGATAAGCTCTAACTGACTCATTTTGAATGGTGGATCCTGTGTTGTCTATACGCAGAGGTGATATCATTACAGGCAGAAATGGAATGGCAGATAAGCAGGTAACTGCAATAAAGTGATCTGTAAAGACCAAGAAGAATCAGGATTGTGCAGGATTTTATGGCTTTTGTTTAATTATTGATAATGACATGGAAAATTAAAAATAACATCATCAAGTATTCTTTAAAAATATGTTTAACATAAAAACTTGATTTTCTGATGACACATTCCCTTTAAGGTGAATCAGTATCCTGCTTTCATATGTATCTACAAAAGCATACCCTATTAAAAAAAAAATCAAGGAAAAAACACTGAAAATAAACAAAATCAGCAAGAGGGAATCTAATCTGGGAAACAACAGCGTTGTAAGAAGTTCCCCCCAACTTCTATACAACATAGTCAATGATATGCTATATTAATAAATCTATGATGTGTTGATGTGCAATACATTCTTAGAGTCTGTAAATGATGGGCAACTAAAACATAACTTGTTGTGGATTTATGTCACACGTAGAAAGGATAAGCATTTATTCACATACCAATCCTTTCTGATTCATCATCAGGATCATAAAACTTTCCATTCTATGGCACTAGGCATGTATATGAATCCATTCCATTCTCTAGTTAGCTCATGTCGGTGTGCATGCTGATGCCTTGCCAACAGACTGTCCCCTAAGTATATGGAAAACAACAGCAAAACAACATAAAAACTGCCATCAGAAACCAGGTGCATTATGGGACACAGTAAAAAAAAAATGTAAATGAAAAGATGAGTCTTAAAATATTCTGGGAACTATATATATATATATATATATATATATATATATATAAAAAAATAGTAATTATTTTACAGAGATATAGACATTTTTTGTTCAGTTGGAAGTGCCCCCATATTAATCGTCAATGGTTAAGTCACTTCTTAAAATGGATGGTAAAATGGATTAACTCTACTAACAGAATGATGCTTGGTCAGCAGAAGCTAATTTAATATGGCTGCACTTCTTGTTGTCATATTTTCTAAAGATGGCCACCAGAACAAAACAGAACAATGTCAGTATCACTGAAAGTAAACATAATTACTAAACTTTACTAATTGCTCTAACTAATATTTTACCATTTTTACATTTTGGGTGGAAATCCCTTCAAAAGGATGTAAAATGTATATTTATGTAGTAGGATGCTGTAATCAAAAGATTAGAGACGAGCAAGTCGATTTTTTTAAATCAAAATTGTACCTGAATGTTTAAAAAAATTCTGATTCATTAGAATCTGAATTTCTGGAGATTCAATTTGGGAGAATTTTTGATCGAGAGAGAATGAAAGAGAGATCTCACATAACTCCAGTCCTGAGAAGCCCCAGAAACAATGTGTTCCATAATTAAATTAATGTTACACATCCAACATAACCTATTTGCATATCCAGTGGGCTATTGATTGACAATGCTATTGCAATGTTCTGCAAAGCTTAATGCAGCTAAATGTGTTGCAATGTATATTGTACAAATTACAAAAAATGTAGATAACCCTGGACCAGCTCAAGAAATTGTTCAACTTATTAATGATTGGAACTTTTGCCACTGCACAACTAAATAAGTCTGACACTAAATATTCCAATAAAATATACTTCTTTAGATACTCACTAATATGCAGATATAGCTTTTTCTTACGTGTCTCAAACAGTATGACTAATATGTAGAGCACCTTGAAATTCATAGGTAGCGCCTCTATCCAGACATGGAAAATGTTAATGTACAGTCTTGAACTATCCATTCCAACACATAAATCTAACTGTATTTTGTTCTGTTGTTCCAGATCTACAGGATCTTATGGAGTCATATGCCTATTTTAACCACTATCTCCAAACTGCTCATATAGGCATATTGACATAGGCATGTTATCAGCGAGCAGACCACTGTATTATATTTCTAAATTGGTGAATTTAACTACCAAAAAATCTAGTAGAAAGATAACATTGCAAAACACTAGTAAAGTTTCTTAGGGAACAAATAGCTGCAAACTTAGAATTAAGGGACTGATAATATTAGGGTTTCAGCTAGCAAGAGTGTGTCCTTCACCAGTAGATCCCCATGACTTCAACAACTGGGGGTATGATTATCAACAATAAAGAATAGTCCCATAACAGGCCCCTTTAAAATATGACCATTTTATAGGAGGTCCTTCTGAAGGCCCTGTTTTGGCATGACTTTCACTAGAGTATAAGGATGTCAACAACTGGGGGTAAGATCATCAATACTAGAGAATGGTTCCATCACAGAAAAGTATAACCACTTTTATAGGAGGCCCTAGTGAAGTTCATGTTTGGTGTGACCTGTCCTTCACTAGTGTACAAGGACTTTGTGAAAACCTTTAGCTGAGAGCATCATCTTCAGTGGTAGAGTAGGTCCCAATCAAGGACCAGGTGGAATATAATTTACTTACTGCAATGTGTACTCATGGAAACCTCAGTTGAGGTATGACCATCATTGTTATAATTAATTCCCATACAGTCCTGAAAACTTTATTTTGCTTTCTCTCTAGAATATCGCCTCTTGATATGGAATGACTCTCATAGCAGATATCACTTCTGATACATTTTGGCATCTCAGATGAGCATATTATTTATTTATTTTTTAACACCATCTACAGATTAGAGGATGATTGCTAGCAGAAGAATATATGCACTTCAGATTTGGCTTTCATCTTTGCTTCTACTTTAGTTCTTTCTGAGTGTCATGCTTTTCTCAACCTTTACTTTCTCTAATAGAACTGCAGTCATATTAAAGTGAGCATCCACTAAACAAATGCTATATAGTTCCAAAGTTTCAATCCTCAGCCACAGGCATGAGATGTACTTCTGATAACCTCATTTTATAATCTGGTGAGTTCCCTGAAAAACACCATCACAATCTATGAACATTTTAATTGCTATTGTAAATCCATCAAACCACGTTTCTTACTTTGCGGGATGATTTTACTCCAAAATTCCAAGCATTTAAAAAGAACCCAGCAACTGAGATGGCTGTTAGTGATGATCGAGTACATGGCGGTACTCGGTCGAGTACCGCATGTGCTCGAGCGCAATGCTCGAGTCTCCTGCCCGCATGTTTCTTGACTGCTATGCAGCTAATAAATGTGCAGGTGAGTACTGCCCTCACTGTAATGCCAGTAGCTATGTTAACTACTGGCATTACAGTGATTGGCTGGCCGGAACGCATCATCGGGTGCTATAAAGCACCCGATGACACGTGTTTGACTCAGTGTTAGTCAAGGAGAGCTGATCATAGGAAGGGGAAGACAGTGTAGGGAGTGTTATTGGAAGATTTTTATTGAAGAAACTTTTCAGAGACCCAAAAGTCCTTTTAAGGACTATACACTGCGTGCAGAATTATTAGGCAAATGAGTATTTTGACCACATCATCCTCTTTATGCATGTTGTCTTACTCCAAGCTGTATAGGCTCGAAAGCCTACTACCAATTAAGCATATTAGGTGATATGCATCTCTGTAATGAGAAGGGGTGTGGTCTAATGACATCAACACCCTATATTAGGTGTGCATAATTATTAGGCAACTTCCTTTCCTTTGGCAAAATGGGTCAAAAGAAGGACTTGACAGGCTCAGAAAAGTCAAAAATAGTGAGATATCTTGCAGAGGGATGCAGCACTCTTAAAATTGCAAAGCTTCTGAAGCGTGATCATCGAACAATCAAGCGTTTCATTCAAAATAGTCAACAGGGTCGCAAGAAGCGCGTGGAAAAACCAAGGCGCAAAATAACTGCCCATGAACTGAGAAAAGTCAAGCGTGCAGCTGCCAAGATGCCACTTGCCACCAGTTTGGCCATATTTCAGAGCTGCAACATCACTGGAGTGCCCAAAAGCACAAGGTGTGCAATACTCAGAGACATGGCCAAGGTAAGAAAGGCTGAAAGATGACCACCACTGAACAAGACACACAAGCTGAAACGTCAAGACTGGGGCAAGAAATATCTCAAGACTGATTTTTCTAAGGTTTTATGGACTGATGAAATGAGAGTGAGTCTTGATGGGCCAGATGGATGGGCCCGTGGCTGGATTGGTAAAGGGCAGAGAGCTCCAGTCCGACTCAGACGCCAGCAAGGTGGAGGTGGAGTACTGGTTTGGGCTGGTATCATCAAAGATGAGCTTGTGGGGCCTTTTCGGGTTGAGGATGGAGTCAAGCTCAACTCCCAGTCCTACTGCCAGTTTCTGGAAGACACCTTCCTCAAGCAGTGGTACAGGAAGAAGTTTGCATCCTTCAAGAAAAACATGATTTTCATGCAGGACAATGCTCCATCACACGCGTCCAAGTACTCCACAGCGTGGCTGGCAAGAAAGGGTATAAAAGAAGAAAATCTAATGACATGGCCTCCTTGTTCACCTGATCTGAACCCCATTGAGAACCTGTGGTCCATCATCAAATGTGAGATTTACAAGGAGGGAAAACAGTACATCTTTCTGAACAGTGTCTGGGAGGCTGTGGTTGCTGCTGCACGCAATGTTGATGGTGAACAGATCAAAACACTGACAGAATCCATGGATGGCAGGCTTTTGAGTGTCCTTGCAAAGAAAGGTGGCTATGTTGGTCACTGATTTGTTTTTGTTTTGTTTTTGAATGTCAGAAATGTATATTTGTGAATGTTGAGATGTTATATTGGTTTCACTGGTAAAAATAAATAATTGAAATGGGTATATATTTGTTTTTTGTTAAGTTGCCTAATAATTATGCACAGTAATAGTCACCTGCACACACAGATATCCCCCTAAAATAGCTAAAACTAAAAACAAACTAAAAACTACTTCCAAAAATATTCAGCTTTGATATTAATGAGTTTTTTGGGTTCATTGAGAACATGGTTGTTGTTCAATAATAAAATTAATCCTCAAAAATACAACTTGCCTAATAATTCTGCACTCCCTGTAGTGTGTGACAGCAGCCATATAGGTTTGTAGCACAACCTGCGCTAAATTGCTCAGTCTTAGGGAGAGCTGTGCATAGGAAGGGACAGAGTGTAGGGAGTGTTATTGGAAGATTTATATAAGAAAAACTTTTCAGAGACCCAAAAGTCCTTTTAAGGACTATTGTGTGTAACACCAGCAATATATAATTTTAGCGCATCCTGCGCTAAATAGCATCTAATAGGCCGATGCGGACAGTGAAATTATCTGCGCCACATCTCCTGTGTAAAGTGTGCGCATCCCTAAAATATCAGTGACATCCAGTGTACTTTTTCCGTAGACGGTGTCCGCTACGGACAGTTAAATTATCCATGCTGCATGTCCTATGTAAAGTGTGCGCATCCAAAAAAAATATGTGACATCCAGTGTACTTTTTCAATAGACAGTGTCCGCTGCGGACAGTGACATTAGCTGCGCCACATCTTCAGTGTAAAGTGTGCGCATCCAAAAAATATCTGTGACATACAGTGTACTTTTTCAATAGACGGTGTCCGCTGTGGACAGTGACATTAGCTGCGCCACATCTCCAGTGTAAAGTGTGCGCATCCAAAAAATATCTGTGGCATCAAGTGTACTTTTTCCGTAGATGGTGTCCGCTGCGGACAGTTAAATTATCCGCGCCACATCTCCTGTGTAAAGCGTGCGCATCCCTAAAATATCAGTGACATCCAGTGTACTTTTTCCATAGATGGTGTCTGCTGCGGACAGTAAAATTATCCGTGCCACATGTCCTATGTAAAGTGTGCGCTTCCCAAAAATATCTGTGACATCCAGTGTACTTTTTCCATAGACGGTGTCCGCTGCGGACAGTGTCATTAGCTGTGCCACATCTCCTGTGTAAAATGTGCGCATCCAAAAAATATCAGTGACATCCAGTGTTCTTTTTCAATAGACGGTGTCCGCTGTGGACAGTGAGATTAGATGCTCCACACCTCCAGTGTAAAGTGTGCGCATCCAAAAAATATCAGTGGCATACAGTGTACTTTTTCCATAGATGGTGTCCGCTGCGGACAGTTAAATTATCATTGCCACATGTCCTATGTAAAGTGTGCGCATCCAAAAAATATCTGTGACATCCAGTGTACTTTTTCAATAGACGGTGTCCGCTGTGGACAGTGAGATTAGATGCTCCACACCTCCAGTGTAAAGTGTGCGCATCCCAAAAACATCTGTGACATTCAGTGTACTTTTTCAATAGACGGTGTCCGCTGCGGACAGTGACATTACCAGTGCAACATCTCCAGTGTAAAGTATGCGCATCCAAAAAATATCTGTGACATCCAGTAAACTTTTTCAATAGACGGTGTCTGCTGCGGAAAATGACATTAGCTGCGCCACATCTCCAGTGTAAAGTGTGCGCATCCAAAAAATATCTGTGACATCCAGTGTATTTTTTCAATAGACGGTGTCTGCTGCGGACAGTGAGATTAGCTGCGCCACATCTCCAGTGTAAAGTGTGCGCATCCAAAAAATATCTGTGACATCAAGTGTACTTTTTCTGTAGATGGTGTCTGCTGCGGACAGTGACATTACCAGTGCCACATCTCCAGTGTAAAGTGTGCACCAATTTTTTTTATCTTTGACATACAGTGTACTTTTTATGTAGATGTTTTGGACAGTGATATTACCGGTGGTACATCTCCTGTATAACGTTTCCTCATTCCAAATACCTGTGACAATCCCTGTAATGTTTTATTAGCCGCTGGTGACAACATTGACATTATTTGCGGGATATCTCCGGTGTGACGTTTCCATATCCCAAATACCTTTTTACATTTTTTTTGCGCATACACTTCCAAATCCTACGCTACTGTACGTGTGACATACTTTCAAGCATATATCACATTTAAAATGAAGAAGGCAAGCAGTACGGAACAGGGAAGTGTCCGTGATGCTGATGGTGCACGCAGAGGCCATGGCCCTGTGCGCGGTGAAACTGTGCCTGCTGCCAGAGCACAAGAAAAACAGTCATCCATGATACCTAGCTTCAGAGTGAGGAAGTGGAAGAGGAGGTAGTTGATGATAAAGTCATTGTCCTGGGAAGGTGGAAAGCAGAGCGAGGACAGCAGTACAGAGGGGGAGGGATTTGCAGCACCGCAACAGGCTGGAAGAGGCAGTGGGGTGGCAAAAGGGAGAAGGTGGGCCACATCAAAGAGGCCCGCAACTGTTCCACGGAGCACCCCCTTGCGGAAATCTCCCTTGCCAATGGATAGGTGTTCTGCAGTCTAGCGCTTTTTTGAGGAAAGTGCAGACGACAAAAGAATTGTAATTTGCAACCTGTGCCATAAATAAATTAGCAGGGGCGTGAACACTAGCAACCTTATCACCACAAGCATGATCCGCCACCCGAGCAGCAGAGGGCAGTAGTGGAATACCAGCTGCAACATGGTCGTCGCGTATCCAGTCAGCTTCCGCTATTCACAAGCAAGGAGTGGGCATAGATCTCTGACCTCTGTGAATTTTTAAGAAACTTTGAGGAATCAACACAGATGGTGAGCAGCGATCCCACTTCTGTGTCTACTCAAACGCTCGCTGCTTACAATTAAGGACGACGCTTTGCATGTGGACGAGGTGAAAATGGGGGAAGACATTACACAGGGTGATAGCCAGACCACCCTCAGTTCATCTTCTCAGAGCGAATTGAAGAGGAGGAGGAGGAGTAGGAGAGGGTTGCCTCCGCTACAGGGGGTAGTACCCATGGAAGTTTAATTCCATCTGTCCAGCGTGGGTGGGCGGAAGGGGCGGAAGAGGATGAGGAGATTGAGAGTGATCATCCTGATGACGACAGCGAAGTCTTGCCTGTTGGTACTCCTGTGTTTTGGGGTGTCATTTTACATATACCCATGCTGGGTGAGATAAATATCTTGGTCAAATGCCAACTTTGTATAAAAAAATGGGAAAAGTTGTCTTTTGCCAAGATATTTCTCTCACCCAGCATGGGTATATGTAAAATGACACCCCAAAACACATTCCCCAACTTCTCCTGAATACGGAGATACCACATGTGTGACACTTTTTTGCAGCCTAGGTGGGCAAAGGGGCCCACATTCCAAAGAGCACCTTTCGGATTTCACCGGTCATTTTTTACAGAATTTGATTTCAAACTCCTTACCACACATTTGGGCCCCTAGAATGCCAGGGCAGTATAACTACCCCACAAGTGACCCCATTTTGGAAAGAAGACACCCCAAGGTATTCGCTGATGGGCATAGTGAGTTCATGGAAGTTTTTATTTTTTGTCACAAGTTAGTGGAATATGAGACTTTGTAAGAAAAAAATAAAGAAAAAATCATCATTTTCCACTAACTTGTGACAAAAAAAAAAAATTCTAGGAACTCGCCATGCCCCTCACGGAATACCTTGGGGTGTCTTCTTTCCAAAATGGGGTCACTTGTGGGGTAGTTATACTGCCCTGGCATTTTCCAGGGGCCCTAATGTGTGGTAAGTAGGTAAATGACCTGTGAAATCCGAAAGGTGCTCTTTGGAATGTGGGCCCCTTTGCCCACCTAGGCTGCAAAAAAGTGCCACACATGTGGTATCGCCGTACTCAGGAGAAGTTGGGGAATGTGTTTTGGGGTGTCATTTTACATATACCCATGCTGGGTGAGATAAATATCTTGGTCAAATGCCAACTTTGTATAAAAAAATGGGAAAAGTTGTCTTTTGCCAAGATATTTCTCTCACCCAGCATGGGTATATGTAAAATGACACCACAAAACACATTCCCCAACTTCTCCTGAGTACGGCGATACCAGATGTGTGACACTTTTTTGCAGCCTAGATGCGCAAAGGGGCCCACATTCCTTTTATGAGGGCATTTTTAGACATTTGGATCCCAGACTTCTTCTCACGCTTTAGGGCCCCTAGAATGCCAGGGCAGTATAAATACCCCACATGTGACCCCATTTTGGAAAGAAGACACCCCAAGGTATTCAATGAGGGGCATGGTGAGTTCATAGAATTTTTTTTTTTTTGGCACAAGTTAGCGGAAATTGATTTTATTTATTTTTTTCTCACAAAGTCTCCCTTTCCGCTAACTTGGGACAAAAATTTCAATCTTTCATGGACTCAATATGCCCCTCACGGGATTCCTGGGGGTGTCTTCTTTCCGAAATGGGGTCACATGTGGGGTATTTATACTGCCCTGGCATTCTAGGGGCCCTAAAGCGTGAGAAGAAGTCTGGAATATAAATGTCTAAAAATTTTTACGCATTTGGATTCCGTGAGGGGTATGGTGAGTTCATGTGAGATTTAATTTTTTGACACAAGTTAGTGGAATATGAGACTTTGTAAGAAATTTTTTTTTTTTTTCACTAACTTGGGCCAAAAAAATGTCTGAATGGAGCCTTACAGGGGGGAGATCAATGACAGGGGGGTGATCAATGACAGGGGGGTGATCAGGGAGTCTATATGGGGTGATCACCCCCCTGTCATTGATCACCCCCCTATAAGGCTCCATTCAGATGTCCGTATGTGTTTTGCGGATCCGATCCATGTATCCGTGGATCCGTAAAAATCATACGGACATCTGAATGCAGCCTGACAGGGGGGGGTGATCAATGACAGGGGGGTGATCAATGACAGGGGGGTAATCAATGACAGGGGGGTGATCAGGGAGTCTATATGGGGTGATCACCACAGTCATTGATCACGCCCCTGTAAGGCTCCATTCAGACGTCCGTATGCGTTTTGCGGATCCGATCCATCTATCAGTGGATCCGTAAAAATCATGCGGACATCTGAATGGAGCTTTACAGGGGGGTGATCAATGACAGGGGGGTAATCAATGACAGGGGGGTGATCAGGGAGTCTATATGGGGTGATCACCACAGTCATTGATCATGCCCCTGTAAGGCTCCATTCAGACGTCCGTATGCGTTTTGCGGATCCGATCCATCTATCAGTGGATCCGTAAAAATCATGCGGACATCTGAATGGAGCTTTACAGGGGGGTGATCAATGACAGGGGGGTAATCAATGACAGGGGGGTGATCAGGGAGTCTATATGGGGTGATCACCACAGTCATTGATCACGCCCCTGTAAGGCTCCATTCAGACGTCCGTATGCGTTTTGCGGATCCGATCCATCTATCAGTGGATCCGTAAAAATCATGCGGACGTCTGTATGAAGCTTTACAGGGGGGTGATCAATGACAGGGGGGTAATCAATGACAGGGGGGTGATCAGGGAGTCTATATGGGGTGATCAGGGGTGATCAAGGGTTAATAAGGGGTTAATAAGTGACAGGGGGGGGTGTAGTGTAGTGGTGCTTGGTGCAACATATTACTGAGCTACCTGTGTCCTCTGGTGGTCGATCCAAACAAAGGGGACCACCAGAGGACCAGGTAGCAGGTATATTAGACGCTGTTATCAAAACAGCGTCTAATATACCTGTTAGGGGTTAAAAAAAATCACATCTCCAGCCTGCCAGCGAACGATCGCCGCTGGCAGGCTGGAGATCCACTCTCTTACCTTCCGTTCCTGTGAACACGCGCGCCTGTGTGCGCGCGTTCACAGGAAATCTTGCGTCTCGCGAGAGGACGCGCCGGCACGTCCAGGACGAATGAATCAACCACCTCCAGGACGCGTCGCTGCGTTCGGCGGTCCGGAGGTGGTTAAATGTGTTGTTTATAATGTACTGAATACACTGTATTCCCATGCACCCCTTCAACAACAAACAAGGGTATATGCTTGAATTTTCCTTTTCTCATCCTCCTCTTCCATCATATCAACATGCTTATTCGTCGCATTAAAATGCCCTCGCATGTATGACCTTTGCATATAATGTTTTACAGGGTCAGCTCAGCTGCAGGCCCACGCATATAATTTTTTAGAGGCTCAGCTCACCAGCAGGCCCTCACCTACAATGTTTTACAGGGTCAGCTCAGCTGCAGGCCCTCGCATATAATTTTTTTGAGGGTCAGCTCACCAGCAGGCCCACACCTTCAATGTTTTACAGGGTCAGCTCAGCTGCTTGCCCTCGCATATAATTTTTTAGAGGGTCCGCTCACCAGCAGGCCCTCATCATCAATGTTTTACAGGGTCAGCTCAGCTGCTTTCCCTTGCGTATAATTTTTTAGAGGGTCAGCTCACCAGCAGGCCCTCACCTACAAGTCCAGTCTCACTCTCCAAGAGTCTGGTCAACACAATCCTCACCGCCGGGGATCACGTAACTAGTTATCACGGAGGAATCTCATTCGTTATCGGAATTAACCAGACAAATCTCTCCACCAACTAAGAATGTCCATGTACCACCACCCACAGAATCGAGAAAGAGCTATCAATCTGTCAATCCTTTCCGTGTCCAGGCTGGGTGAGGTTTCCCGTGTTAAGCCAAATTAAGCCACAGGCTCCACTCCTGGTAGTGCCCTTCCGTCGATTCCTTTAAGTTTCAGCTTTGCAACCATACTCCCCCCAGAACCCAAAGACTTTGGTTTCCCAGAAGCTGTTCAGCGGGTCATGGTAATAACGCCTCTGGATCGCCGGTCATCATCGTTTATGGTCGAAACTCTGATGGTATCTGATCGTTTTCGAACCTTCGACTTTCGTTTTTGATTAATGAAAACATTCTTGGCAAATGCTTTTGCTTTGGTTTGTCTTGTGCCGGTCCAAGAATTTCACTTCTATCGGCGCAATGCAGATGCATCCGGCCGTCCCTCTTAATCATGGCCACAGATTCGAAAACTAACAAAATAGAACTGCAGTCTTATTCCATTATTCCAAGCTGAAGTATTCAGATGACCCGGCCTGCTTTGAACACTGTAAAAAAATTTCAATGGTCAGATAAGCAACAGGCACTCTCCCATAATTTTTTTAATGGTCAGCTTAGCAGCAGGCCCTCATCTACAATCTTTTAGAGGGTCAGCTCACCTGCAGGCCCTCACCTAAAATCTTTTAGAGGGTCAGCTCACCTGCAGGCCCTCACCTAATTTTACCTAATAGGTAAGTTGCGCGCATGCTGCCTTGCTTGGAAGTGATAGCTGTAGCTGTTTTTAAGGCTCCCTCTCCGGCATCAAACCCTGATCATGGTCACCATAGTTTGCTCTAAAAATAACATTGAAAGTTAATAGGGCAGACATCCGAATAGATCATCGCCATCATCGGGACGTGTGATCGGTCCCAGGTTATCTAGAGTCACCAAAGCGTCAGCTGGCCCTTGCCCATAATGTTTTAGATGGTCAGATCAGCAGGCCCTTGCTCCAAATGTTTTTGAGGGTCACCAGAAGGCCATCAATCATAATTTTTCAAGGCTGTGTATGATGCCCTCCTTTATGTGTAACAAATGGTGTATTGGAGTGCCGGTTCCTTGTAATTTTTGGCAGCCCTTTCACTTAGTGCATAGGCTTTATGAGTGTAGGAGTCCCACTACCTGAACAATTGTACCACAATGTGAATGAGGCCCTCCTTTATGTGATATACAGGTTGTATCGGAGTGCCTCTTCCTTGTAATCTTTGGCAGCACTTGCACTTTATATACAAGTAAATATACTTTTTTTCCTCTAAAATAGATTTTATCTTTGGTTTTGTGCGTATTATTATTTGTGTGTCTGTAAAAGTGGCGTACTACTCAGACAACATCGTTCTTAGCAGCGACCTGGAAGTCCAAGATGCATCCAGACATCCTACCCATGCGGTTCCCGAATCATTTCAATGGTGTTTCCATCAATTTCTGACCTTTTCCTATGAACCAGGCACCCTCCCCTCTTCAGAGAACCCGAGTCTGGTTTAATGCTCGGGTTCTCCCATTGACTTCTATTATACTCGGTTGCTCGGTAGAGCACCCGAGCATCCCGATGTGTTCAACCCGAGACCCCGATCACCCGAGCACTAAGGTGCTCGATCAACACTAATGGTTGTCTGCAATTCAGATACACACATGGATTCAAATGCCTTATTTTGAAGCACATGGATAAATTGGCCAATTAGTCATCTGGCAAGCTTATTTCTAATGACAAGTGCACCTAAAACCATTCCTTTTAGTTTAGAAAAACAGCTTGTCTTTTCAAGCTACAAGTGACACGGTTAAAATCTTTTTTTTTTTTTTCCTGCTGTGCTCCACCTGAAACAACCTATTATAGTTTATAAGATTCAAAATGTCTGGAATATTGAAAATGTTATTTTTAATGACTAGCCATGAAATCTTATAATTAAAGAGCCCCTGCCAGCATGGTCAGCCCTATTAAACCAGACATATTGCCTGGTAGGGTTGATGATGCTGAGTAAAGATATATTTATTTTGTATCGCAAACGGCTGCTGATAAATGTGTACTTTTATTTTTATGCAAATTATTTAATGTCCTCATTGACAGGGCTAGACGAGATAGCCTTGTCTTCTCATGCCGCTGTGCCCCCGATATGATTCCTTTTAAACATACTGTAATTATAAATCATTGGTGGCAGTGTGTTCAAGCAAATCATACATTCCACTTGGATAGCACGATTTTGCTAATGCTCTATTGCTTATACAGTATTTTCTTGTTGGTACTCATTGGTGGCACTGGAGCCACTGCAGAAGGGAGCGAGCTCTGTGCTTACTTAGGCATGTCAGTCCACCCAGAAGTGGAGGTGTCGGCAGCTTCACACACAGTGGAGGAGTGCAGCTGCACGGAGGATTGCAAGGTAAGTATTCTCTTGTCCCTGCACAGCAATCGCTCCCTTCTACAGAGGATCCACTGCTACCAATGAGCGTCGGCAAGCAAATATAAGCAATAGAGTGTTGGCAAAATCACGTTTTCCTAGTGGAAAGCATGATTTACTTGAACACACTGCCACCAATTATTTACAACTATATTTATAAGGAATCACACGAGATGTGGCACAGCAACATGAGACAAAAGGGCCATCTCCTCTAATACCAAGGGGTTTAGCCGTAGCATTGCTCCAAGAGTTACCCCCCTCCCATTGGTGCTCCAACTGCCTGATTTCCATAATAATAAAAGTAGACATTTCTCAGCAGCTGTTTAAGATACAAACAGAAGAAATACATAGTTTTGCTCAGCCTGACCCACCAGCCTGTACGTCTAGTTCATTAGGGTTTGCATGCTGACGGAGGCTGTTTTGTCTGATTGCTTATCTTCTGCTCATCATGCAGAAAGATCATGGTTCAAATGTTTTTAAAGTTGAAAGTTATTGCTTAGGGTACTGGTCCTCCTTGCAGAGATTCACATGTTGTAAGGAAAAGGTATGCAAATGAGCTCTCCTCCTGAAGGAAGAAAACTGGTTCTCTAGTTGTGCCTAGAGATAGCCACCTTTTAAGTCAATGTCTGACCCATTAAAGAACCAAGATGCATGTAACCTAGCAAAACAACAACCCTACACCCAGCCCTACTGACAAGGAGGGCTAACTCCAAAACAGCTGTCTATAAATTGATGTCTCTGACCCGGCTGATAGCTCATGTTTTAAGGCTCTTTAATGGGACACAGTTTCTTATATGTGGACAGGATATCAGTTTCTCTGTTCATTCCTATGGGAGTTGATAATTCACAACTACAGCCACCAGTAAGATTTTCTTCACTACAATTTACATCATGTACCTGTCTAAAGGCCAGAGAATAACATTTTAGTGGAAATGCCTCTTTAATGACAAATCATTCAACCTTTCTGGACCGAGTCGACAGCAGCAGAAGGTGCATTGCACTTTACTGACCCTACTGCCATTTTGTTTCAGCAATCAGAGGGAGTCACAGTGGTCAAAAACCTTATTGATTGGACATTGATGACATATCCTGACAAAGGGGGTTGTCCCATCTTAGACATTGATGACTTATTGTAGGTCCCATCTTTGGAACCCATTCTTATCTCCAGAATTCACCCCCTAAAGGAGTGCACACCATGCATGTGCATTCAGCTATTTTCGGAAGTCCAATAGAGGTGAATGAAGAGCACACCACACATGCATGACCACCTCTCCATTCACTGTTATAAGGCTGCTGGAAGTAGCTGGGCCAGAGCTTGGCTATTTTCCAAACTTCCACAGCAGTGGAGGGTGTATACACCTGCATAGTGCACTCTCCTTCACTGCAGGAGGCTTGTTCTGGGTATAGGTGCAGGTCCAGAGGCGGGACCAGCGCCTATCTGACATTGATGGCATATCCTATTGATCTACCCTCAATGTCTTAGATGAGAATACCCTTCTAAGATCTCTGTGTTTGAATTTAAAGATAAACACAAGTTTTTGTACTTAAAAACTTCAAGATGTGAGTTAAACAAAAGTAATAAAATGCTGCATAGTGTGAACTCATACCGGAGGCTACAAGAACATATGCCATATTCGGCCCCACATATTATCTTAATTGCTAATGCTACACTTCGTATTTATGAATTATTTCTTAGCATTCAATCGTTTCAGCATAGCTTAGAGTTCTGCTGACCCCAGTGTATGTTTACTATTTTTTTCTACATTTCTTCTTACCAACATTAAAGAAACATTTCAGATTATTAACACCACAAGACATTATGTCAGAACCCAAAATAAAATGTGACACCATAGTTTTAAACATTCTGCTCGGATAATGGGTATCAGATAATGAGAGCGTATCCAGACGAAAGGTCACTAGCAGTGGGGGTAGTGCTCGTTATGACTATGCTCCTGGCATTGCTTCCGTCCCCTTGCCTGACAATAAAGTTTGCCCTCATAAAGTTATTTTGCAGCTAAACTGTGAGTATAATTCTTTTAACTATATTTGCCCATTCGGTTTTCTACACAGCGCGCAGCACAAGGTAGGTTTCTGATTTTTGTGCTTTTGTACAATGTAATTGCTCCATTAATTACCTTCATTTCATGAGCTACTGCTTGGAAGTGATTGTACAAGTGTGCTGCAACCCAATTTCCGATTCTGGAAAGGCGGCATAGAAATTCACTATATCTTATCTCATTCTCCCACAGCACAAGCACAATAGGCATGTTTACTAATTCCATAGACATCCATATATTCTTTCATCTATACCCAGAAACCCCTAGAGGAAGATCAAGTCTAGCTTTAATCCTCTTTCTGATAACAGGATTGCATTAGGTGTTAACACCACCTTAGGTATGGTGAGCAAGGTCCACTAGAATATTTTATAACATAAAGCTGCATACTGTAGCTCAAGGTCTTTTTGTCACAGTATATAATACCTGAGCTAGGTCCACCTAGACACAGCTCAACTAGCACATATTGTCATTAGTGTTGAGTGAACTGAAATCAAACAAATTGACTTCGATCCGAATTTCAGGAAAAATCTGATTCGCCACGAAGCTGAATTTCCTCACTCCTCGTGGTAACAAACTATTTTTCCTGTAATGGTGGTAAAATAAAAAAAAATACATATTCTCCTAATCCATTTGCTTGCAGAGAGGCCGCCATGGCCATCTTGATTGAAGAAACTGCGCAAAATCTCACTCATGTTGACATGTGATGTCAACACATTAGTGCACTGGCCGGGCTTGGTGACATCACCAGCGATGACATCACCGTGCCCGGCCATTGTGATGACTTCAGCTGTATGACTCATACAGCTGAAGATCCTCCCTTTTGTGGAATCTGCCTGCACTGTACTGCTGTGAAATCCTTTCCCTTACTTCCCGCTAAGTTTGTTCTCACCTGCGGAGCTCACAGAACGGATGAGGGACAAATCACACTTACAGGAAGGCAGTAGACTCCTATAAATTGAGAAGCAGTGTAGAAGTAGTTCTATTCTCAGCTACGTGTGACACGCCACCACTTCCTCTCTGCTGCCCTCTCTGTTTCTGCTACTAGGGATGGATCTTACCTGTCAAAATTAGGTGGAAGTTAGACCCTAGTGGCCATGACTTTACAGCTTTATTTTTAGGTGAATGCAGGCATATATTTTGAATGAAGTGATTTAGAAATTTTCTATTTACACCATTCTCTATTAAATAAAACAAAAATTGTGTGAAAGTGCAGTGACTCTCTAAACAAGAACTGAGCTGAACTTGGACTTGAAAGCGCGGGGGCACACAGTCAGTAAGGCACGCAGCTAAAACACGTCAGGAATACAGGTAGTAGAGCAGGTAAATCACAATAGTACTGAATTACAGTATGAAACACCTTTGCTGGTCACCATGGAACCTAAATCTCAGGCACCCTCCTACTGGAGAGGATGCCTTAAATACCCAGGGACCCTCAGCCATTGGCTGGGGAAGTATTTAGGAATCTGGATGATATGGTAAGTGGATTTTGGATGACATGGTAAGTGGAGTGGCAACCACGCCCACAGGGAACAGCAAGAGGGCAGCAGGCGCGATTCCTAACTTTCATATAGTGAATACAATTGAATTATGTCATGATCTTACAAAAAACATTCACAATCACTGATAAAACCCTTAGAGACACAATATCCTACACATGAGTGCAGGATATTGTACCTACACAATGACCCAAAATCTCTCACCCAAAAAAACTACTGGAAATTACTATACTCAATTTTAACAAAAAAAAAACTCATACAGGTGGATAACTCAAACAAGGTAGTCCACAAGCCATCTGGTTAATTTAAAGCCTAAAAATTTAGAATTTCCTTTTCCCTTCAATATAATATTTACTCACAACATACAAGAAAGATTTGTGAGTAAAAAAGAAAATCTAACATTTGAGGGAGATACTAAAGAAATTTTCGCTAATGTGGTGGGCTCAATTTCTTTTTTCCAACACACTTTATTCCTTACTAGTTGTGAAAAGTGTTTAGAAATGGTATCATGGCAAACTGTAGTCATAAAATGTGCAATTTTTGTTAATGACTTGTGTCATTATCTTAGTAGAAAATATTGGTGTGAAGTAATCAACCCAAGAGGTGGAGTAAGAAAATTCAAGAGGCAAGATGCAGAAGATTTTTCACACTATAAAAAAATTGGTGCAATTTCTGCCTGCCTCGTCTAGTTTTATACTATCTAAAGTTAGGACAGTATTCATAAGTTTTCCCCATTGTTTTCACAAGGGGAGGAAATAGATAGCAGGGGGCACCTGTGGAAAAAACAGCATATAGGTTGCTTGGTTTTTAATTCCAAATTTAATTACTGCAGGATGCTACTACTAGACAACCATCTTCATCCTCCTGTCAATCTACCAGTTTTGATGGGATAAGGGTAGAAATCATTACCGTAGTCTCAAAAGTGCTATTTCATAGACAATAGAAAGTGCTATTATTTTTCATTTTAGGGTCCATTCACAACTCCGTGTGTGTTTCGCAGACCGCACATCGCCGACACTTAATAGAAAATGCCTATTCTTGCCCGCAATTACGGACAAAAATAGGACATGTTCTATTTTTTTCACGAACGGAATTGCGGACTCGGAAGTGCGGATCCGCAATTCCGGATCCGGACAGCACATCGTGCTGCCCCATAGAAATGAATGGGTCCGCAATTCCGTTCCGCAAAATGCATTGGTTCTCTTTACCTATAGTTCATTGAGCAGTTGCAAAGGCTATATAAAGTATGTTTCCCTCTAGTTCAATATGTGGTTTGATCATTATCTAAGTTACAATTACACTGTAGACAAACATAATTCAGAGTGCAGGGAGAAAAAGTAAGTGAACCTTTGTGTTAATGATTTTTCCAAGAGATCATTTTTTTCAATAGATGTTTAAGTTAAGTAGATGAAATGGAAAATGTGGGTTTCCCAGATTCTCTGCTCATTAAGTAAAGGCATACAAAACCTAGTTACTGACAATTGTGTTCTTCTCAAAAAAGATTGGTTAGTGTAAACCATGCCTTAAAGTAAACAATCTTCAGAAGATCTCAGAAGATTTTCTACAGACATTTATAAAGTTGAAAGAGATTGAAAAACCATTACTAAAGATCTGGATCTACATCAATTCATGGTTAAACAAATTATCAAAAATTTCAGGACTGTTGCTGTTTTCCCTAGGAGTGGGTATCTGCAAAAGCCTCTCTTCATGTATCTGCTTTTAAAAAAAAAAACACTGGCCAAGAATGGTGTTCATAGAAGGACACCATTAAAGAAGCTGCTGTGGCAGTTCAATGTACAGATGAGACAAAAGTAGAACTTCGAAAAGAAATACAGCACACTATCAAAGGCGGAAAAAAGACTGCATATCAACACCAAGCATCTCTTCCCAACTGTGTAACACTGTGGAGGGAGCATCATGATTTTGAAGATTGAAGGAAGAAAAAGACCACCGGGTCCTTCTAGTTTGCCCTTATATATTTTTTTTCGAGGATAGACATGTGTTTATCCCAAAAATGTTTAAAGTTATTTTTATTGATGATCTATCCTCAGGACAGGTCCGATACCCGGCACCCCCGCCGATCAGCTGGTTGAAAAGAAGGCGCCTGCCGTGCCAGTGCAGCCTTCTCTTCAATGTTTACCTTCTCTCCAATGCAACTGCAGTGGTGAGCAGGTGTTATTACACCTAATCTGCCCCATTCACTTCAATGAGACATCTCGTTCCTACTCAAGTGTATAGGAATGAGTGTCCCATTGATGTGAATGGGACAGCTTAGGTGTAATTACACCTGATCAGCACTGCTGCTGTGACGGCAAGTAGGTAAACAATAAAGGGAAGGCTGCGCTGGCATGGCGGGCACCTTCTCTTAAACCAGTTGATTGGTGGGGGTGCCGGGTTTTGGACCCCTGCCGATCTGATATTGATAAATCTAACCTGAGCATCGGTCATCAATAAAAATAACTTGGACAACCCCTTTAAATTCACTTACTGTAAATTTCCCAACTACATCTGCTAGAAGTCTGTACCAAGTTTCAACCACTCTTTCAGTAAAATAATATTTCCTGACATTACTCCTGATCTTACCCTCAGCTAATTCCAGATTGTGTTTAGCTTCTTATTCAGAAAACATCCCGCCTGAACCTTATTTATACCTTCAACATATTTAAAGGTTTTGATCATGTCCCTCCTTTCTCTTCTTTCTTCAAGGCTATACTAATTAAGTTCTTTAACTCCTCCCTGACTTCCGTCTTATATGTATGGCAGAGTCTTTAAAGATGGCACAATTTTATTGCAATTGTATGCTGTGTTCTACCAATATTCTGGTTAAGTTTCCAGCAAAACCATAAAAAATAATAATAATAATATATATATATATATATATATATACACACACTCACCTAAAGAATTATTAGGAACACCATACTAATATGGTGTTGGACCCCCTTTTGCCTTCAGAACTGCCTTAATTATACGTGGCATTGATTCAACAAGGTGCTGATAGCATTCTTTAGAAATGTTGGCCCATATTGATAGGATAGCATCTTGCAGTTGATGGAGATTTGAGGGATACACATCCAGGGCACGAAGCTCCCGTTCCACCACATCCCAAAAATGCTCTATTGGGTTGAGATCTGGTGACTGTGGGGGCCATTTTAGTACAGTGAACTCATTGTCATGTTCAAGAAACCAATTTGAACTGATTCGAGCTTTGTGACATGGTGCATTATCCTGCTGGAAGTAGCCATCAGAGGATGGATACATGTTCTCATTCTGTTTACGCCAAATTCGGACTCTACCATTTGAATGTCTCAACAGAAATCGAGAATCATCAGACCAGGCAACATTTTTCCATTCTTCAACAGTCCAATTTTGGTGAGCTTGTGCAAATTGTAGCCTCTTTTTCCTATTTGTAGTGGAGATAAGTGGTATCCGGTGGGGTCTTCTGCTGTTGTAGCCCATCCGCCTCAAGGTTGTGCGTGTTGTGGCTTCACAAATGCTTTGCTGCATACCTCGGTTGTTACGAGTGGTTATTTCAGTCAACGTTGCTCTTCTATCAGCTTGAATCAGTCAGCCCATTCTCCTCTGACCTCTAGCATCCACAAGGCATTTTTGCCCACATGACTGCCGCAAACTGGATGTTTTTCCCTTTTCACACCATTCTTTGTAAACCCTAGAAATGGTTGTGCGTGAAAATCCCAGTAACTTAGCAGATTGTTAAATACTCAGACCGGCCCATCTGGCACCAACAACCATGCCACGCTCAAAATTGCTTAAATCACCTTTCTTTCCCATTCTGACATTCAGTTTGGAGTTCAGGAGATTGTCTTGACCAGGACCACACCCCTAAATGCATTGAAGAAACTGCCATGTGATTGGTTGACTAGATAATTGCATTAATGAGAAATAGAACAGGTGTTCCTAATAATTATTTAGGTGAGTGTATATACTGTATATACCAGGACATGATACAAGGACCAAATAAGATCATATGTTCTTTATCAGACATAAGTCTTACACAGTACAATGATTGTCAGTAACATAAAGATTTCCAACCCAGCAATAAAGTGTTTCAAATGAGAGGAGTTTCAGAGAATTATATTCAGCTACAAATACAAATTTTCAGAAATAGACCATGAAGAAGAGAAATTGAGGTATGTTGCAATGTATGCACATAGCTAATACCCATTATGTGTGCCTTGTCATTTTTATAGGTCATAAATGATCCATACCATATGTGGAGAGATGCATAGATGATCCGTTTCATTATTCACATATCAAAAGGACCAGGATATATGTATCTTCTAAAACAGTATTGTGTAATTTGCAGCATTTGTAAGGGTTTTTATTGCAGAATTCCTGACTCTGACCCATTTGCTTCCCCCTTCCTCCTTTTTACTTCATGATTGGTAGACAAGCATTCGGCCTGCCATTTGACCACATAATGCATTGAACCACAGTCTCCCTATACTTGCAATATGATAACTTTGTTTTTTCCTACAAATAGCTCACAGTACAGTACTCTTGGAAAGAAAGGAATGTTCATGTGGTAGATACATACATGACCTTGAGGACATGACCTGAAGTAATAAAAAAAGACACATTTTATAGTAGAGCAGGACAGCACTGTCACTCTTAAATTATCAAATAGGAACAGAACAGAAGACATAAGCTGTCCTACCCTGCTCTTCACCATATCAAGAGTCAAATTATGCTACAGCTCCTCCTGTATGAGAAGCAGGAAGTGAGTGAGGGCAGTGGCCACTGAAGACAGGGCAGTGTGATCTGAGAACGCATGTCCACCATACAACTGTACAGTTGTTGGGCATACCCTTGGACAACCAATTCAAGAAGTGAGTGCTCCATTAAAAAGGTTTTACAACAATTGAAATTAACACAGGATGGGTAATAAGTGACAGACTGCCAGAAGCCCCACCATTAGAACCCCCATGAGCATGAGAATTGGAGTCTTATGACCCCACTGCACAACCATGGTGAGGGGTAACATTTTCACACAGGTTAGTGATAGATTGATGGAGGCTCCATTAATGGAATCTTCATAAGCATGAGAATTAGTAACTCATGTCACCCATTCCTCCTCACTGTACAACCATAGTGAGGGGAGTTTCAATGAGGGAGTGGTTGAGCATCCATACTGCTTTTTCTTTCCAAGTCTATGGAAATGACAATGCTCGGCTAACTTTATCAGTCCCCTAGAGCTTGAATAGACCAGCACACATGCTTGACGACCTCTCCATTCCAACTTCTCGTCATGCAGTGAGGAGGGATGGAGGAAACAACTATCTGACCCTAATGGGTGGTGGGATAAATCTCTACAAGCATGAACAACCATTGCCCAAGGGGAAAAAAATATCCCGTTTCCAAACCCACTGCAACCATAATAATAAAATGTAACATTATGCTGAAATTAAAAACAATATTCCCTCCATCAAACAATAAATGTTAAAAAATACAGATATCTAAAACTATGTTGATAATGGTACAGTGCCTATTATCTGATCTGGTGGACTAGTGACTTTTGCCTCATGTTCAGTCTGTGTATTATACTGTAGATCAACTATTTCACATTGTATTCCATTAGTGAGAAACATCTAAAGTACTTGCACACCAACACTCTGATCACTCAGCCCTGGCCACAATATTTCTCTGTAAAACCTCCCAACATGTTTCGCTGTCATATGGCATCCTCAAGGTATATAAGGCTACGAAGAGGAATGGGGACATGGAACCCCTGTTCTCATGATTGTTGGGGCCCTTAGCAATCATTTTCCATGCATTTGTTTTAAAAGGGTCAGTAGGATATGCCTTCAATGCCAGAGAAGTGTGGTTCCCACCTCTGGAACTCACTCCTATCTCCAGAACAGGACCCACAAAGTGCAGGAGAGCACACTGCAAGCTCTTCATTCATTGCTATGGCAATTCCGACATAGCCAAGCAACTATTCTTGGCTATTTTTGGAAGTCTTATAGCAGTGAATGTATCATACACCACGCAAGAGCTTCCACCACTCAATTCTCCACCAGAGGACTGCGCTCAGCTAATTTCAGAACTCCCATAGTGGTGAATGGAGGGCAATTACGCTCGAGCAGGGTTCACTTCTGTGGCTCAGTTTTGGAGATAGAAGCAGGTCTCAGAGGTGGGACCTGCACCTATCTGACATTAATGGCATGTCAAAGAAATAGGCTATCAATGTTTGAAATGAGCCAACCCTTTTTAATACTTGTATTTAAGAAAATCAATATTTTCAAGAGCAGACACATGTTTGGAAGAATCTAGTACAGTTGGTGGATTTTTTTATCCATTATTCTGCCCTTGGAAATGTTATAATTGGCAGCCTTAGTTTTTTTTTAAGCACTTATGATGGAGTGTTCATTGTTTTCCATGAACAATACTGTATAACTAGAGCCAATGAACGATCACAATTGGATAAGAGTAAAGACATTTCCTAAGACCTATGACTTCCCATGTATCCGCATAGATTCTAGCATATGGTATAATATTTTATACAATTTAATGAGCTTCTCCTCCTATTTCCCACTTCCTCTGTAACTTGATACCATCTGATAAAGAAGAAATGGCAAAAAAGAATTAAAGAAATAAGATGCTGTATCATGACCATTGACAAACCAAGCTCCATAAGGAAATATGGGATTGGTCATTCATATTCAGAATAATATTGCAAAAGCACATCAAGCAAAAGCAATATCTTCATGTGAATATACAGATTATTCCAGAGTAGTACCTACTTCTTTACTCAATTATCTTCTACAGTACAAAGATGAAGTCTCTTAAAAGAATAAATGAAGGAAGATGTGAATTTGTTAGAATGTCCTATAAATAATTTACATAAGAACACCTCATTCTTTCATTCATTTAAACCCACTTTATGCAGAATACAAACATTTGTTGACAAAGTAAGTCAGGACAATATGGAGATACAAAATATGAAGCTAGTGCTAGTAGATTAAATGAAAAACCATACTCAAGAATACATGGAAGAGAGATAATTATATACAGTATCATTGGCGTAAACAGCTCACTCTATATAATGGTCTGTCTGATCACACTAGATGGCACATTTCATGAAAAAGTCTATATGTTGATCTATTCCAAGAGTCATAACTTTTTTTTATTCCATCGATGTAGTCATATGTGGACAAATCATATATATTTGTTATAGAACCATTTTGGGTTACATGTAAATTATTCATTCACCCCTTCACGACCTTGACATTTTCAGTTTTTGAGTTTTAATTTTTTACTCTCTGCCTTCCCAAAGCCATAACCTTTTTATTTTTCCATTCACATAGCCAAATGCATGAGTACTTTTATTTTTATTTTTTGTGGGACAAATGGTATTTTCTAGTAGTACCATTTAGTATTACATACAATGAAATGGGAAGCTGAAAAAAAATTCCAAATGAGGTGGGATTGGAAATAAAACTGGCGTATATATGATAATAAATGACCCTCATAGTTTGTAAGGCTAAATTAAGACATCTGTCCATCCTGTTCAGCCTGTTGTCTTGCAAGTTGATCTAGAGGAAAGCATAAAACCCTGTGAGGTAGAAGCAAATTTTCCTAATTTTAGGGGAAGAAAAATTCTTCCAAACTCTAATCAGGCAATCAGAATAACCTGGAAATACCTGGATCAACAACCCTTCTCTAGAATTCTAGTAACTATAACCTGTAATATTATTACACTGCAGAAATACATCCAGGCCCCTCATAAACTCCTCCATAGTTTCACTATAGTCTTACAGTAAAGAATCCCTTTCTATGTTTGTGTAGAAACCTTCTTTCCTTCAGACGCAGAGGATTTCCCCTCGTCACAGTCAAAGTCCTGGGTATCATGGGAGAGATCTCTGTACTGACCCGTGATATATTTATACAAACAGCAGTTATCAGATCTCCCCTCAGTTGTCTTTTTTTCTAAACTAAATAACCCAAATCTTTCTGGGTATTGTATTCCACCCGTTCCAGTTATTACTTTAGTTGCCCTCCTCTGAAGCCTCTCCAGCTCTGCTATGTCTATCTTGTTTGGGAAGTGCCAAAACCTTTGATCTTAATTTTTATTTTTTTTATATGGGGAAAAGGGGGTGATTAGAATTTTTAGATTTTTTTATTTATTTTCATTTTTAAACTTTTTTTTACTTTATTTTATTACCCTTAGGGGACATAATCGATTGACTGATCGCTGCTAACATAGACTGAAATAAAATGGAAATATGGAGGGGCACTCACTAAATGGGAATTATGGTAACCAGAAATATTTAATATCACTCCAGATAATATGTTATAGTAAAATAAAAGGAATATAGTAAAACATATCATAAAATACACATGTTATAAAATACACATATTAATAATAAAACCATGCGGTTATTAATAATAAAACACCAAAGCTGCCACAGGTGTTATCTGAGACGAAAGGATAGTTCCAAAGGCACTGGTTGTGTCTTTGTATCATACAACCATATGTGCCAGCTGTTTACACGTCCCCCGGATCAGGTGGTATATCTAGTTCAGATGGTACACGAGTCCGGACTAGTAATATATAACTGACTATAAATGTATTTAATACCGAGACTTCGGTGTAGGGACATTCACTGCTGTATTCCCGTATATATCTTTTCCTCTAAGGCGGCTGTCCCAGAGGCTGAGGGGAATCTAGGACCCAACAGACTGGAGAGAAGCTACAGGAAGCGGCTACTGGGTCACGTGGGACGCTACGTTTGTGCTCAGAGACCGTTCGGGACGCGCGCTGGTCAGGCCAGTACTAAGAATTGTCATCATCTCCATCACGAACCGGAGACTTTGGGAGCGGATTGTAGTGTTACAAACTAACATCTCTCCACCCGAATTGAAGGAGTAGTATATTTTCCACTAACACGGTTACCCCGCTACAAAATACCACCGTTAGAGTCGGGCTGTATGTTCCTATACCGTCAGTTATATATTACTAGTCCGGACTCATGTACCATCTGAACTAGATATACCACCTGATCCGGGGGACGTATAAACAGCTGGCACATATGGTTGTATATTACAAAGACACAACCAGTGCCTTTGGAACTATCCTTTTGTCTCCGATAACACCTGTGGCAGCTTTGGTGTTTTATTATTAATAACCGCATGGTTTTATTATTAATAGGTGTATTTTATAACATGTGTATTTTATGATATGTTTTACTATATTCCTTCTATTTTATTATAACATATTATCTGGAGTGATATAAAATATTTCTGGTTACCATAATTCCCATTTAGTGAGTGCCCCTCCATATTTCCATTTTATTTTGTATTCTTTGGTATGGGCGAGTCCAGTGAGGTGTGCACCCATTTTGTTGCATCCAATAGGTGAGCCACCAAAATATTTCTATAGACTGCTAAGCTAAGAGCTGTCATGCATTTCTCTTTGCTTAGTGGAGCAGGCAGAAGCAGGAAGCCACGCCACTCAGCTAATCCTGGCATAGTAGATGGGTACAGGGTACCCATGTGCTATGCCAGGAGTTAGTAATTGTCCGGGGAGCATGGGCAGGAGCAGCAATGTGCGCTCCTGCCCATACTCCATGCGCTGCTGTGGCCCCATTTGTAAAATGAGTACTCCGTACACTGCTGAGCTGTCACTGAATGGTGCTCTTTAGGAATGTAAAAGTATAGTAAAAATAGAAAATTTATAAATAAAGTATATTAGAAAAAAATGTTTTAGAGGATTAGGGGCAACATATTAAAAATTATTATAAAAGTTTAGTTACTCTTCCTTATTGAATGGGTTGCTACAATTCTGGTGATACGATATGTCTTTTTTTTCCACAGTTTTACAAAATTAAAACACTTTTCATGCACGTTCTTTCTTTGTATACATTTTATTAAAATGTATTTAATTAATTTTTTAGTCCCATTGGACACAATGTAATTATCAACTTTGGTATGCTCAGCATTATTTACTGTCAGTAACAAACAGACAATATATTAATCTCCAAAAATAGAGCTGTGGCAGGTTGGGGCGCTTTGTTAGGTCTTCAGCTGCCATGGTAGCCCAGTTGCAATTGCATAATGGTGTGCCAGAAGATGTCCCCTCCCTATGAAACTAAATGCAGCTGGCGTTATTGACCATGATCAGTTAAATGTCCAATACCTGAGGTAACTCCAATCCTGGCCAATGCAGTGAGAGCTTAGCTGTACAGTATAGTCTGTACCAGTCGCAGATGGCATGGAGACAACTTCTGTGCCTGTGTCATCCACTTGTGGGAAGGCAAAGGTAAAATGGATGTACAGGTACACCCATAGATACCAAGGAATTAAAATTCTTACGACCTGAGTGCATAATGTTGGAAATTTTAAAATATCGAAAAGTCCAACAGAGTGAAAAAGGTTCATAGGCCTAATCCTTTGGCCTCAGGAGACATAGGCCCAGTCGTTTTGTGCGGACACCTAGTTCTTATGTAGAGTACATTGCTATGGTTGTGCTTTTTTAAAATTATGACTAAAGCTCAACTAGATGCTATTTCCTTCTACTTCAGATCACTTGAATAATAAATAAGTCAACAATATAAAAATCATCAACCGTACACTATCAGCAGTACATAGGAACTCAGTAGAACAATATTGTGATGTTCCATTACTTTGTATTAGCATTTGCCTTCAGTTTGGAAGCAGAAATGGAATTCTTCCATGGCTTCATCAATAAAATAATGGTCACAGCCATACCGAATATTACAGTGAAAGATTTACCTCAGTACTCAACTTTCTGGCAAACATATAACATGCACTGCCCATAAACCTCATGTGAAAAGTTAGCAATGCCACTATGAAAACAATTAAAGAGTCTGAAATTTTACCAGTATATTTTTTATAGTTACCTTCTATGTCTTGCATATTTACCACTAACATGGCCACTCCCATCGCAACCAGGAGTAGGACAGCTGTAGAAAAGGAACAAGGGATAAAAATGGTCGGTGCCATGTTTGGACAAAAGACTAGACGACACTTAAGCAATGTTCAAGAGTATAGCAGGGCATGCTGGTAGCCAATGCTTAACAGAAACTGAGATTATGAGTTTACTATGTGTGCAATAAATGCAACAGATGAGAATGGATATCCTTTTATTTGATGCATCAACATGTGGTTTATTGCAACATATATCACAGGTGGAGTCAACAGATCTAAAGGGTTTCTAGGTGTTAAACACTGATGACCCACTCTCAGGATAGGCCATCAATATAAGATCAGTGGAGGTCCAATTCTTACAGATCAGCTGTTTCATACTTTACCAAGTACAAGACAATACATTGTATATCCACTGTACTTGGTATTGCAGCTCAGTTCAATTCACTTGAATGCAACTGGGCTTCAGAATAAAATATGTAAATGATGGACATGACCTCACAGGCAAGGGTAGAGGCCACAGGCCAAGGATTTGGACCTCCAATGATCTGATATTGATGACCCATCCTGAGGATAAGTCATCAATATATAACTCCTAAAAAAAACTTTAATCTTTATGTGGACAAGTGAGTCCAGTCTATGGTAAATGAATGGAAAATCTTCTCACATGACACATAGATGTTACAATGGTTGGGGCCCAAGCAAAACGTTAGTGAATATACAATATATACAGTACAGCAGCCTATCCAAACCATTGGCTATCTTATATAAATGCGTACACTTCTCATCATAGTAGCCATATTACAGCATATGGTAGTGTATTCTTTGGAAAGATCTTGGAAAATGTGTACTTTCAGATGAGGCTAGGGTCTAAAATTCCAACTGTAGTCATAGATAAAGATGAATTGGCAGGACTCTTGTTAAACTTACAATTCTTGAAGTTCTGTACCTGCTTGTATGCACACATCACTAAAAATAAGTTTTACATGGTCAAGTCCAGAGGCAATGCAGTGTTAATACTTCTGTAGACATAAAGTAAAGCCAAATTTACTACAAAATAGACAAAATTGAGTTGTCCTCACTAAGCCTAAAGATATAGTTTACAGCTTGTGTTAGATCTAGAGAAAAAAATTTAAGAAACTTGAATAAAGGTCCATATATAATAAGCATCAACTTTAATTTAAGACCACACCACCGTTGTTCTGGTAAGTTTTTATGAAAATGTCTCTTTTTATTTCACTTGAAAGGCATGATTTCAACATGGAGCCAACAAGACTTATGAAGACCTCTCCAAGATGGACCCCACTTCTAGGAGGTCTAATGATCACAATAGAGTGTCGGAAAGTTTTAGTCCTCTGTAGTAACAGAAATGTTACTTGTCTCCAGAACAAAACAATTTTTTCTTCTTTCTTTGTGAACCTAAGTTCAATGCGCATCTTCCTTTTGTTAAACACTATTTTGCTTCTGAATCAGTTACGTAGTTAAAGATCGCTAGAAACGCTTAAGCAAATGAAGAACTACCATGTACTACTCAAAGGATTCACAAATGCTGTTTTCTACCAAATCTTGGAGGTATCAGGTACCTACATGTGCCTTCTATTCAAAAGAGATTCATTAAAACCCAGGCACCAGCTGAGAGGAGTGAGCATACATAATTTTATGACATTTTGTTATATCCTGTGGTTTCTTCTGTTGGATCAGAAAATATTTTTGGGGGGATTTTCCAAAGACTTTCTTTTCTAAAGAGTTTGCCCATAATTTACTCCATGTGGAATACAGCAAAACTAAATTCTGGAAATTAATTTTTCTTACCAAAGCCTTAGAGGGATGTCTACAATTGGTCAAGCTAAAGGAGTGAAGCAGAAACCTATTTCTATAGTATCTGTGGACACCTGAGTAACAAAAAGACCAACGGCTAAACCCACTAGAGACCTAATCTTCCACTAGATACAGAAAGTACCTGAGCTAATAAAGTAGCAGTAGACAAGTCACTGAGAACTATGTCTGTACCAAAACTGTATGGATGACTAAACTTTAGTCACTGTGTGCAGCTTAGATAGAAAATAATCTTTAACTATAGACATACTGTAGGTGAAGTAACAGGATGGATATGCCGGGACTGGATGTAGACAGGTGACTGTGAGAGATGAATGTGCCTGTGCTAGATGCAGACAGAATGATTTACAGGGATGACTATCCTTGCATTAGATACAGACTAGACAGGTTAATTAGAGGAATACCTAACCCTGCACTACTTTCGGAAAGGTAAATTAGAGAGATGGAGGACAAAAAAGACAGAAAGACACAAATCAAATAACTAGAGTTAAAAAAGAAAGGAGGTGATGCCAAATCTATTTTATTAGCAAGCCTCAAGAGAATTAATTTAATCAATGCAGCAGGGCATGAGCAAGGCACCGATGAACTTGAAAGTGCATTATGCCCATTAAAAGGCCTGAATTTTCTAAATTGCTAATGGGATACATTTTACACTCCGAGCACTAACCTGAACAGCTCTTGTATGGCTGGTTCCACAGGAACTGTAGAGAGAATGGAAAATATATAAAAATTTATCATCTATCATAAGCACCCCTCTGCTATAGAAAATTACCCAAAAGGTTATGCAAAAAGCAAGGGTCAGAATGAATTGCGAAGAGAGATTCTGCAGGATGAAGGTCATTTCAGAGTAGAGGCCCTGAGTGATTTAGTGAAGCACGGAACGTACCTCGAACACCTTTGGAGCGTGTGCGATGCCGTTTCTCGTCTGTATCCACCTCCATCTGGGAATAGATTAGCACGCAGTGAATGCTCTTATCCTTCATGCACAGACTATCAATGCACTGTCTGCTGCAGACTGTCACACAATCTTTTAATTCTATTTTAGAACATGGATTTCTTTATGTGACGTGATAAGCTTAGTAATTATATTGAATACAAATGAATTCTTTACATTTTCATTGTTGCCTTTTTGCTCGGATTCAGAGCACGGGTATAGATTTTTAGATATGGCATTCGAGTAGACTTCCAAAAATCATATATATTCCCATTTAGAATATTTAATCCAAGCATTGGAACTTATAGTGACAGTATTCTCTTAAGTGTTTTACATTTGTGTCAAGTATTGCATATTTTTTTCCATCGAATATTTAATATAGGTATTATACTGTATTTGTTATTTGGGGTTAGCCACCTCTAGATGACTTGTCTAGATTGTAAATGCCCTATCACACACCTACCTAGACCCATGGAGACCTCTTTTTGAGAAGATTGTGAGCCCCATTGGGGACAGCATGATACTAATGTCTGTAAAGCGCTGCAGAATATATCAGCGCTATATAAGTGCATAAAATAAATAAAGACCATGCTCAATCTAGACCACAATTTTTGCGGCAGATTTTCCATTCCATTATTTTCTATGTATTTTGTCTGTCTCCTCTCTCTAGTTGCCCATTGCACTGCAGTTCATGCAGTTATCACAAATGTAGGATTTGCCAATTTATCAGTTACTTTCAGTACCCTGGAACACCTCACTTTGCAATGAATTCAAGGGGTTAAGAGGGGTTAAGAAGATGAGCTGTTCAGAAAATGCTCAACTTAATGCAAGGTTTGCAATAGTGTGGCTTTAGGTTCATATATTTCAAGCAAAAAAAAAAGGCAACCATTGCCTTTTTGTTGCCAATTGAAACTTAAAGGGCACATATTGTTATACCTGTTTTGAATAGAACGCATGAATACATGAAATGGTATAAGATATTTTAGAGGAAAGTGGCAGCTTGCTCATTTTCCAGCGGCCTGTTGTCCTGCTTTCCCTGTCTGTGGGATCAGCAACCTCCCGAGCCACCAAAGGATCCATCTAGAGTAATTCGATACATAGTAGGAAGGAGGAAGCAGGGGGATGCAGCTGCAGTAGCAACACATCAGAAGGAGCATATCCACTCTGTAAGCATGCATAGCGAAAAAGTGCATTTTCAAAAAGCAGGAGGATAGAAAATAGACCACAAAACATAGGTCAGACAAAGACAATATACCTACAATTTTGAAGAGAATGTTTTCATTGATTGATGCATTGGAACACCAACCAAAATTAAAATTATCTTCAAGTCAAAAGTCCACAAGAGTAGAAACCAACATGTTATTCCCATTACACAGTAAGAAATGCCCAGCCCTGGACAATCAATGGCCAGACTTCAGCAAAGCTTGTCCAGTCCTCAAGCAAAACATGTCCAGATCTTAGCTGAACACATCTAGATGTCAAATAAAATCAAGATCACAGCAGATATCAACAGATAAGACAGAGCAATACTATGCAGTAAAAGCTAAACTTGTAAACACTGATGAGCAATGGTACATGGCTCTACATAAGTATTGCATTGTATTAGTGAAACGACGAGAGGAAGTCCCATAGCGGCACTGGAAAAAGTGAAAAAACTAAAAAAATTATACTTTATATCATGAAGGACAAAATACACTGCATCCTTAAAGATAATATGTCTTCATATTAACCAACCCTGTTAAACCAGGCATATTGCCTGTTAGGGGATGATCATGCAGAGTTTAAATCTGTGACCCAGTTTTATAGAAATACATACAGTACTTTATCCAATATGCTTACTAGGTCTTAAGACCTCAGGCATAGAGGTGGGTAGGTCCTGAGAGCACCCCTTACTATTGCCTTTAGCAACCCCCCCCCCCCTCCTTTCCTTGAGTGACAGGGCCAAGCTTCCTCGCTGTCTTCTTCCTGGTAGTGTAAACCCAGCGTATTCACCAGCTCATGCATAGATCAGAACTGTGCATGTGCCAGTGAATGTTGAATCGGCGCATGCACAGCTTAGATCTCAGCAAATTACAATTTCACCAGTGCTGAGATGCAAACAGTGAGGATGTCTGGATCTGTCTCTCAGGGTGGATAAAAGAGAAGTGGTACTCTGAGGGCCTAGGCCTGCCCCTCGGGGCTTCAAACACTCAATTAGCATATTGCATAAAGTGAATATTATTATAAAACATGGCCACAGATTTGCAGTAAGGGATCATCCAACTCAGCATGATTAACCCTAACAGATAGTACACCTGGTTTAATGGGGTTAATGGGAGAAAGCCTTTTGTGTGAAACATCAAGTTTAAATCACCCTGGTCTCTACACCAATGCAATGCAAAATGATGATATATTTTGTTGATGAAAGGACCCAGCTATGTAGCCACATAAATATTATATCTTTTATATATATATATATATATATATATATATATAAGATGATGTCCAGGAAGTGCAGGTTATGAATATCTTTCTCACAGACACCACACAGCTGTGAAACACAATAGCCGGTGTCACAAAAAGAGTCCCAGATCTCACATAGTCATTGAAAACAAGAAATAGCTCTCCGCGTGCTAAATAAAACAGCAACATTAGATGCCAAGTTGAAGAATTTTTAACAGAGGCGAGAATCTCATTCCGCAGATAATACGAGTTAAAATGCAGCTCTCATTTAGTCAGAGTTCACATTCATGAACCTTTCAGCTTTTTTTTCAAAATAGCTTCTGATAATGCATGATAAACTACTCACTGCTTCCATTTGGAGATTTCCTACATAATAAGCCTCCTCATTTACACCCTATACAGTGAGCTTCAATGCACCTCAAACCACATAAAAATTTGAAATACTTTTATGACTTCAAGGCACAGTGATTACAGCATGAAAGGAGACAGTAGCTGTGGCTCAGTAGTGCTAAAGCCAATCATCTAGACTTTGCTCTATTGTCCTCATGCCATGTATTTGGAGATTTGGCCTTGGAATGCTAACCAGTGTCTAATAAACCAATTCCACATCACTGTTCATCAGCAACGAATGAACCAAGCCTCAAGCATTTCCCCACTGTTCACAATTACTTATATATTGATCAAAAATCCAAACAAATGAGTGTCTGCATAAAAACTTGATATGGTGTAGAATTTGTGGTTCCTTTAAGAAAGACAAGTGGTCAAGGTCTAAATTGGACAGCAGAACCAAGGCTCTTAGACTTAGACCTAAACTTGGTGAATAGAAGACCAAAGTGCAACTAGTCAACTGTACCACCAGGAGAGGAAACTGATCTTATACTACTGCAAAATTTTTGGCAAATGGACAGGGTTACAATAAGGTTGAGCCCTTGAGCAGCAAATTTAGTTGGGGCCTCCAACCTACCTCTGGAACTGAGATCATTTATAGCAGACACATATAGAAGAGAAAGGTTTGCATGCCAATATATGCCGGAGGCTCGTCGCTGCACGCACGACACCAGAGGCGTGCAGCATTTCTAGTCAGTAAAATCTCTAGGTCCTTTGCAACTTGTTGTATACCCACCACCAGGGTTGCAATACTTGGCGCCAGCAAAGGACTTAGTAACTTTCTCCTGATGAACCGACAAAAAGTTGGATAGGGAAACGCATCGAGCAACTTACTGCAGTGACATATATGCAGACTGACTCTCGCTTTTACATCTAGAGCCTAATAGGGTTATCCTCTAAGGGTGGCGATCTGTGTAGGGTCTGTGGCCCAGTATGCACAGTGCTATCTAGATCATTTTTGGATCACTGTACTAACTCTTCAATTAGCTCACATACTCCTAAATATAAAGGAGGTTCTATGAAATTGTATACATTTGGGATCTATTATCCCGGTGCGGGATCCAATATTGCATGGCCCAAGGGTCCACAGCCCTGCTATGTGGAGTGTGAATAACGCTCTTGCTGATCACTAGAGGAATTACACCAGTATTCAAATACTCCTAAATATAAAGGAGTTCTAGTGATAAGGTGTCTGTAGGAATCAGCATAATTATAGTCTGATACATTCTAATTCACCCTATCAAGCCTATTTGTGTGGAGATCTATTTTTATAGTATTTAATAAAGTGTTTTTAGCGTACTTTACATAGTCAGTTAAACATATTTTGGAGTAGTACGTCTACAATATCATAACATCCAAGTGAATTTGTATGGCATTTTCCACTAAAGTCAAGTCATGCAGATAGCCAAGCCAATAACGCCTTCACTTCAAAATAGAGAAATCTGGGGATTTCAGGTGTCCTGAGAGGTATGGTCCCATAGTTGAACAGTGCTAGGAGCATATATAGCTAGGCAGGAAGGGTGAGTGGTAGAGGCCCCCTAAGTCCACAAGGTGGTGGAGGCCCTTGAGCATGTGCCCCTTGTATATTTCCTATAATTTAGCTTTGCATATGGGCAGGCGAAAGCAGTCAGCCTCTCAGTCAAGAAACAGAGCTGTCCAAGAATGGAATGCTTTTTACAAACCATGCAGATTCTTTAAAGTAATAGTGTGAATAGTGTTTCCCCAATGCCTTTGTGACGGGGTAAACCTTTGTGATTTCAGGTTCTTACTGTGTGATGTGGACACAATGGGATCTGTAGTGTTCAAAGTCTTCCACTCATGAATCATCTGTCAGTAGAACATTATAATAAACAGTTTTGGGACTTGCATAAAACAAAAAACTCCCGCTTAGAGCACATTTTAACATATTCCACAGTCAAAGTCCACATAAATAGTTGAGTTTATTTTTCTTCACTTAACGTTTTACCACTTTTTATATTTATGAAGGTTTATTGGCTGTTCAGACAAATACAAATTCAGAATTCTGCTTGACTACAATAACAATGGAGAGCAGTGCATTCTGGGAACCCAGTTGGCAACAAATTTGAGGCCTGAACCAAACAATACTAGCAGAATTATGAACTCGCAGTAATAGTAAAGTATCTGTAAAGTTACTAAACTTTTTATTGACACCCCCTTGCTTAAAGCTACAAAGCCATTCAATCAGGTGAAAACAGAAATAATACAATTACAAAAGATATCTCAATGGGTGAAAGGACTAATACTGTATTGCATTTATGGATAAATGGTGCATAGAAAAATATTCCCATAGTACATATGACATCACTGGATATAGGAGCCACATTTATCAATGACTTTATCCTAGTCTTGTGGTGTAAATACACTGAAAAGCATGGCATTTGGCCACCTGAATATGGTTAAAATGGGTGGGGATTCATAATCCTCCAAACCTATGCACATCTTTAGCCGATATAAAACATGCCTTCTTGTTATAGCGATACCTGTTCTTTGGAAAACTGATGATCTGCACTTCACCTATAGCAGTCACCAGTCCTAAATCTAGATATTCAGATAACCCCAAGGACATACAACACAACACATATACATTTCAAACAAAGCAACATACTAAACTCCATTCAACTACAAATACCAAAAAATACCACAGAAATCCACAAAACTAGAAAAAGATCAATGTAACAGGGTTTGGAAGGAAAAACACATGGCACACACTTATATCCAGCAAGCAGACTCACAATCACCACTCCATCCTAATCATCCAGGCAAGGCTAGAAGATAACCAAACCCAGATTCAGTTACAAGGCGGTTGCATAGCAACTGCCCAAACAAAGCAAGAAACTAGGTAAACTTGAAGCAACAGGCAGACTCCTATAACTGGCAACACTAGCATTAAAAGTGAAATCTGAAAACATAGCAGAAGATTTTGTAATCAAGCCGCAATTCTAAAGCAAAAAATAAATAAAATTACATGGAGTACTCCTGCTTTAGTATGTTACAACACTTTTATTGACTGGTGTCTCAAAAAAGGGACATCACTAAAAGGAGACATAAAATGCCCCAAATTTATTAATGACATCATTTTTGCCACAAATTATTTAGTTATGATGTACAACAGCCATGCGCTGCCATAAAGATGAGAAAAGGTTCTAAAATGCCCAATGAGTTGCAATAAATATTTTATAACTCTTGTAGCACTCTGATAAATTTTACCACAATTTGCGGCATATTTTTACTGACTCCTACATTCATGCATCCTTCAACACCACCGATAAATCTCTCCATCGTCTCCAGTACAAGGATAACATATCACCACACACATGGAGCCTGTTGGAGTTTTTTTGTAGTGCATTGCTGTACCACTCCATACTGAGGTTACTTTCAGAAATGCGGCACAGCAGTCTGCTATGGATCCGGCATAGCTGGATAGTAATGCATGTCTGTCAGACCCCTTGACTATAATCGGAACCGGCTGGGATCCGGTTGCTCCCCGGCATACTGTAAATAACGAGATCTGGGCAGACAAAAAACATTGCATGAAGCAATTTTTGACCAGAAGAATCCCGACATTTATACTGGAGAAGGGCCGGATCCCCACCAGTTCCCATTATAGCAAACAATGTCCAGCAGGCATTATCTATCCAGATCCAGAAATAGCCTGCCAGATTGCTGTGCCACATGTGTGAAACAAGCCTAAGGATCCATATTGGATTGGGGTACAAGGCTTGCTTCTTTATGTTCATGAGCCCTTCAGCTATATTCAGATGGCGGATTCGCTGCAGATTTGTGATACGGATTGTGCATGGCAAATCTGCCACAAATTTCTCTACAATACATGTGTATGGGATTTTGAAAATGCCTTCTACATGCAGCAGAAAAAAATTCTGCATTGAAAATTAGCATTCTCCATGGATTTCAGCCTCTTCACTGTATAGAGGTGAAATCCACAGCGAATCTGAAGTACAATCTGCTGTAAATGCTGCATGCAACATGGTTTTGCTGCAAGATATCTGTCAGAAAAATTCTGCCACAAGTGGCTTTACCCTTAGGGCTCATTCAGACGGCTGTATGCCGTCAGCAAAAATGCGGATCCGTTTTTTTGCAGATTAGATGCTGTCCCATTTACTTCTATAGGGCCTTTTCTTCCATTGCACAGCTCATCAAAACAAATGAAACATGTCCTATACTTGTCAGTGAAAATCAGGACATGGCCCCATTGAAGTCTATGGGTCAGCAAAAAAATGGAATGCAATCCGTTTTTTGCGGACATGATGAACTTTTTGCAAAAAAACGGATTCGCATTTTTGCAGACTGCATACAGCCTTCTGAATGAGCTCTTACAAGGGGATTCCAACTGCCCAGTTCTCCATATAGCAAATATGATAGCGCTACTATATGTAATGGTGACAATACCAATAGTAATTTATTTTATTTTTTTCCCATTGGCAATTATTCATTTTATCCTGAAAGACGTATCACAGGGGAATCCTCCAGCATATTTCATTTTGAACACATTTATTGCATCAGGATTATGATGTTCATACACAGCTCGTGGTAATATCTCTCATGACAATTCAATTCTTAATAATCCAATCAGGAGGATCGCTCAGGAACACACATGTCGAGCTCGGTGCTGTTCTTATCATCACGTACATGTTGTTTTACAATATAATGATAATTTTATATCTAAAAAATACATTGGTGTAATCCCATCAGAAGAATCAGGAAAGTTTAATATATTAGTAATCAGGGGTGCACCTAACCCTTCTGCTGTGTGAGGCGAAAACGGAAACAGCGCCTCCCCCTCCCCCCTTACCAATGCCAATTTCTTAACCTAACCCCTTCCCTTCAGTTGATGGCCCCTACCTGGTGCTGCCTGAGGCGATCGCCTCACCTGGCCTCATTGTTGGAGCACCCCTGATAGTAATATATGCCAATGTTTAGGTGGTAGGATCTTTTTTTTTGACTGGAGTGTCCAGCTTCGAAATCTCTACATGATCTAAAGTTCCAGAAATTCAACCTGTGTTCAAATACATCTGCCATGAACATAAGACATTTGTAATTGACTTTTTGACTTTTTTATCATCTCCTTGCGTCATCAACGTGGAGTTAAAAAGTCAAATATGTGTGCAACTTTTTAAATGCTAGTAAAAAACAACAACTCACAAAGAGCAGTTTTTTTCAGAAAAGGGGCATGGTAAGGGTGGGAAAGGGGGGGGGGCTGGCCAGCTGTAGCAACAAATTTCTCTTAATTTACGCCAATTTTAGTGTTGAGCATTCTCGCCCAACACTAAATAATGCATGCTCTAAGACATGCCATAGGAGGTATGAAGGGTAAGGCAAGAAGTAGCACGTATCAATGAATTATAGATGAAAATTCAAACTTCAAAAAAGGATAGATGTATGGTGCTGGAAAACTGATGGCATCATGCAGACAGTTTGTTCTGCACATCATGTCTCTAATGGGTGCCAGCTCTGGAAAAACATTTCTGGGACAAATGAAGCCATAAATCTACAGCAGCTCTGAGCTCAGAATCAGAATTTCTTTAGATTTGTTTGGGTAGAATTTTTTGAAAGAGAGAGGTGGGGAGAGAGGGACTCCAGGCATTTAAAGTACATCAATTCAGATAGAATCGATTAATGTTCAAATGGAGTTTCTTGGCCAATTTCTGGACCAAAACAAATTTTAGGAAATTTGCTCATCTCTAAAATAGACCCTAGTAGCAAGTGATTAGCTACAAAGACTTAGATCAAATCTATATTGGACCTAAAAGTCTATCAGAGCATCCTCTGGTACTCTGGTGGGCCAGTCTGACACTGACAGACCCTAACATTGATGGGTGGTAATGTGTTGGGAGTCCCACCAATCTCAGATATTGCAATAGCCAGGTCTCCAACATAGTCCCATGTAACTTTCCAAAGTAACACTGAAATTTACTGACCCCCTCTTCATGGAAGGGAAAATGGTGAGAACCATTGCCCCTTTAATTTGAGGAATCTGTGGGATACCATCACTCGGGAACCCTGGCAGTGTTATTTCCTCATAGTCAAAATAACTAAAAAGATAATAAACCTTTCATTTAAGAATTCTAAAAAATTTAATACAACAGATCATATTTGTAATTTCCCAGAAGCTGCATACTGTATTTTTATTGCATATGACAGAAACCAGTCCATTTTTACAAGAAAGAGTATATGTCCTATAATAATATCATTTCAAGTAAATAATTTAATAAATGGTAAATATAAGTAATCTGGCTTTTGTATGACTTGTCTTGCTCTAAGTTTAAGGTCATGCATTGACTCATCCAGGAAACCAAGGATAATTGCACTTTTCTTTCAGGTAGAAAATAGTTATCCTAATGGAAAGAAGTTTCTTATTGTGTCTCTCGAATTCTTCAGAAAACAGAGTTTGTATTCCAATAAGCAATAACACTAGTGTTGGTCGAGCACCAAAGTGCTCGTGTGCTCGTGTGCTCGAGTAGAACACTTCCCGATGTTCGGGTGCTCTACAGAGCAGTAGCACCCGAGCACAATGGAAGTCAATGGGAGAACCCGAGCATTAAACCAGGCACCCCCTGCTCTGAAGAGGGGAGGGTGTTGGGAATCTAGTTCGGCTTATGTCCATATATAAAACCACAATAAAGAAAAAGAGTGCTAGACACACCGGTATGAGAAAATACAAATCAATTTTATTCAATATCCATAAAAGACATACATGATACATATTATAAGACAATAAATGAGCAGGGACAACCACAATCCTGCATCACACTGCTACCTGCCCCATCCATTGGACGGACGTAAATGGATCTCCATGTGTGTAATATATAAATAATCTATTATCCCAAAGGATATAGTACCAGGAGCATAGAGAATCTATAGCAAGGGTGCGCTTGCCTTAATACACCGGTGTGCATGAATACCAAAATAGCAGACACAAGATCCGAAAATATAAGGTAAGGCAGGTGTATAGGGCTACATACCAACAGAGCAGGGACAGGTACCAGGGCAATGGCGCTCCTCAACGCGCGTTTCGCGTATAGTTTGCTTCCTCAGGAGGAGTTATGTCCATATATATAGCTATGTCCATATATGGGAACAGTGCTTGGGGACACCCAGTGTATTTAAATCTAGTTTAGCCTCTTTCTGAAAAGTTTCTGGCGTGATTCGAACTCACAACCTTCTACATTACAGCCCAGAATGTTAACCACTACACTGTAGAGCTGCATGGCCAGTTACTTAATAATAAAAAAAAATAATAATAATAATATGAGACTTCTGCTGTATAGGAATGCTTGCTGTATAAGTATTCCTATACAGCAGAAGTCTCATATTTAAAATTTTGCAATTGGCCATGCAGCTCTACACTGTAGTGGTTAACATTCTGGGCTGTAATGTAGAAGGATGTGAGTTCGAATCCCACCAGAAACTTTTTAGAAATAGAGGCTAAATTAGATTTAAATACACTGACTCGAGCATCGCACTCGAACACCGCAATGTGCTAATCATAGAGATGATCGATAATGCATGCTCCAAGACATGCCATAGGAGGTATGAAGGGTAAGGTAAGAAGTAGCACGTATCAATGTATTATAGATGGAAATTCAAACTTCAAAAAAGGATAGATGTATGGTGCTGGAAAATTGATGGCATCATGCAGACAGTTTGTTCTGCACATCATGTCTCTAATGGGTGCCAGCTCTGGAAAAACATACCATGCGTAGACTACATATACAGAGGAAATCTTGGCAGTCATATGAAAAAGTCTGATTCCAGAAGCTAGAGCATGAATTAAAAGAGATAGCAGTCTTGATTAGTGTTGAGCGAAGCAAAGCATTTGAAGTGGAATTCGGGCCGAAGTTCAGGAAAAGAATTTTCTTGCACTCCGTGGTAACGAATCAGGTTTTCCTAAAATAGAGGCTGCACGTGTTACAAAGCAAAACTAAGTGTAGAGGAGACATGCCCAAGAAAGCAAGATCACCCATAATGCCGTGCAGCCAGCCAATCTGCAGATGGCCATCCGCTATGATGTCAAATCCCTATAAAACCCTCATCCTGCGTGGTCTCCACCATTGTCCTGTGAGGTGAACATAGGGAGAGACGTGGTAAGGGCTCATGCTCTAGGGCACAGTGTTGCTGAAAATGATTAACAGAAGAATGAGGGAGAGTGCAGGGAGACTTATTCTGTGCCAGTTTTATTTATTTATTTATTTCTACATTTACTTATTCCTACATCAGCCGTAAACTAAGTTATGTAATTCAATACCAATAAGATAGTAGCATGCCAACCAATACCATCCAGTCTGCACCTCTTATTGGGGCCAGGTCTTAATGGTGACCATTCTCATCTTTTGCTGGCTTTACTTCTTCCAAATTATCCTTCAAATTCTCCATGTTCTAGAAAAGTCAGCAATATGCAGGGGGAAGAGGAGCTGGATGTTCCTAATGACATATTCTCATCTACAGTATATTAGAGGATGTGGAAAAGGAGGAAAAGCAGATGGCAGAAGAAGGGCAGAAGAGAGCGCTGGGGTTGGAGAAGTGGGTACAGCCCCTGTTTAAAGGTGCATTAAAAGGAGCCACATGACCATTAATAATGAAGAAGGACTATGCAGCGCAGTCTTCATTATTAAACGAAAGGCAGGTGCAGGCTAATTGGTTCTTCACCTCAGTATGGCTGCAACCCGTCCACAGCATGGCCGCTCTGTGTGGTCATACCCTAAGGCAGAGTGGCCTGGGTATACCTGATTTATAGCGATTTGTGACAAATTCCTTCATAACTAATCAAATTTGTTGTCGAACTTTGGCAAAGCTACCAAATCCAATTTTTTTATCTTTCGCTCTCTAGTCTTGATAGAAGAAAGAGAAGAAGATGGAAGTAGTTGAACCAAATATGTGTTCCAGAGGGAAATGAGTTTTGTAGCCAGAAAACCAGAAATTTTATCCTAAACCAATTCTGAAGACACCAAAACTCCTTGATGTTTAAATTTCAGTAATACTTTTATAGAATGAGTGAGGAGACTCGTATATAATGATGATTTAAAATATATATTGTAACCATAAAATCTACTGCTGATAAGAAGATGGGAATTTCTCATAGCAAAAGCCAATTACAACTTGTCAGCAAGTGTTCAATTTCCCTGCAGCATCTCCACAGGTGAGATTAAGCATTACATGTTTTCCATTAAATATAGAAGAGTAACACGTGGATATCCTGGGTCCTCCAGAGAAAACTCTGTAGCACTTAGCGTTCTCTGCTCCAGAGAAAAAATAAAGGTCCAGAAAACGTGCAGACTCATATCTTATAATCCAGCCAAGTTGTCTAAAATAGCTATTTGGTTATAAGGTCTATAACTTTTTTTTAACAATTTGGACATTCATCAAAGTATGAAGCAGGAGCTGGAAACCATCTGGTGTGATTGATAAACTGCTAACTTTAGAGGAGTTATATCACTTCAGCAAATAGCATTTATTATTTAGAGGAAGTTGATACAAGCCACTTATTCATTCATTCACTTATTCAGTGGTGGCCATGCTTGAACACTATAGGAAAAAGTGCCTGCCTCTCTGGTGGCTATGACCATGGGAGCACACATAGGCTAGTGCTATTTCCTATAGTGTGCAAGCACGGCCACTGCTGCTGGAATGTAGGGTGGTCATAACCATGGAAACGAGCAGTGTATAATGTGATGTAAAAATGAATTCAGCCAGCAAAGGAGGCAATATGGACAATCACAAAACATTAGTAAGAGGCTTGTATTAATTTCCTCTACATAATAAATTTGCTGAAGTGAGACAACCCCTTTTAATATTTCACCATTATTTTTTTAATGTCGACTGCAGGAATTCATGGTGGAAAATTCTATCCACAAGATCCTCCAGAATATTGGAAAAAGCCTATCTGCTGACTTTTTGCTATTTGTCTTTTGCCTGCCATTTTTGGGTTGTGTGATCCTACTACTTTTTCAGATACCTTTTAATACCTACTACCAGCAACAAATGTTTCAAAAAAAGTTTCTCTTGGTTAATGCTATATAGTTTAAGCTAAAATGCTGCCAATTTGTATAATGGTTATTCAGAACATTCTCTCATACATGAGGCACATACATTTTGGTGTGTAAGAACATCAAAAGTTAAGAATGAACAATGTGATCATAAGGTTCTTCTATGCACAACATATTTCATATTCAAGTTTGACAGCATGATGGTTCAGGGCAACGCGGTGGTTCAGTGGTTAGCCATGCAGCACTAGGGTTCTAGGTTTGACTCCAGCCAAGGACAACATAGCGTTTGTATCTTCTCCCTGTGTGTGGGTTTCCTTTGGTTACTCAGGTTTCCTTCCACATTCCAAAGACATATTATAGGGACAGCCTCACTGGGTACAGCGAGTGATGCTAATGTCTGTAAAGTGCTGTGGAATATGTTGGTGCTATATAAGTGAGTAAAATAATATAAATCAATAACACTAAACAAAAATAGGATTGATAGATCCATCAGAGAATAAGCAGAGCAACAGATGAGATCAACTCCTGACAAAATAACTAAGCCCAGCCACAACAAGGACCTTATGTGGGGACACCCCCATTTGTGGATCACTTACTGATCATGTAGTTGCGGTAGGCTCTACCTCAACATCTGTAAGGTTTTGGCATGGGGGACAGCAAAGGACTGCAATGCGTGAGACACATTCACGAACTATGTGACGCAATGGGAATAAGATTTTTGATGTTTTTCTTTCTTGTAGATGTGATGTGCTTGTCATTGTTTGCAAGGAGGCAAAGTGGGCTTTTTAGAGGACTTTAGCTCTGGGGTGGGTTAGCAAATGTTTCTCCTCTAGAAGCCCCCTTCCCATGTAGAGCTCTGGACAGTGGTTTGGGACCAAGGAGATATGATTAGCTTGTGGGGGGTACTTGGAAAACCTGCTGTTGTGCTACTGTTGGGTTAGAGTGGGAATTGTGGAAGTGTTGGTGGGCTGAACTCCTGGGAAATGGTGGCAAGGCTCTTGTGAAGATGTTTTTGGAGTAACCTTAGGTGAGAGATGTCATCATGGAATCACCTAGGAAGGAAATGTATGTTACTGAGGAAAAAACGGGAGCTGACAGAGGAAATCCTTGTTGTTCAGAAGCTGGAATAGTTCTAGTAAGGAAGGGGCTCTGTGCAGGTTGCCTTTAAAGAAGTGTAGGTTGAGCGTGTTATCAGATTTGAAATGAATCAATTCTGGGGATTTGTCTGAGAGCTATGAAAGGTGTCAGCCCAGAAGTTAGCCAAAGTGGGTAGGATAGTTATAAACTCAACCCTAGGGGAAACTATGGCTTATTCTAGGAGGTGCTGTGTGTTATTACAGCTCAGGAAGGAACTGGTGACCAATGCACAGTGAAATACTCCCTTCTGTAGAACAAATACATTATTTTCAAACAAGGGGTGTGGAAAGGCCACCAGATCATGGAAACAGCATGTGTGTGTGTGTGTATGTGTCTGCTGGGGGAGGGGATTCTAAGCCCATCTGTAAAAAAATAAAAAATAAAAAATAGAATTGCATGTTTAGTTATGGGGCCCCAGTTATTAAAATAAGATGACAAAATATTAACCACTTAAAGTAATACAACCTCTCAAGCAGCAGAACTCAGAATTGTATTGGTGTCAGTCCTAGGAAGTACCTTTTCTTGGACTGCTTTTATCTCTGGCCCTACTACCTCTTTACTGTATCTACAAAACAATCCAGCAAAGCAAGAACTGCTCATCTAGCTGTCAGTACCAAAGAAGAAACACAAGAGGGAGCCCTTACATGGCTTCTAGGCCTCCTCAAATGACCCCAACACAGCCTGAAAAATAGGACAGCGGGAGAGATTTCACAGAGTTACATCGATTAGTTGCAGATGTTGCACACATATATAGTGAAAATCCTCTTGCATCCAGATGTTCCTGACTGGGGGTGGCAGGGAATGAGCTTCGCTAACATTTGTTTAGCAGTAAATCAGATTTGGATAAAATTGGTGACTTTCCTTGTAAAGACTGTAAGCTTTATAACTGCATTGGAGTCCATAAAAAGCAAGCAGCAGATTTGGTCATTTGCACATTTGATGTGGACTGGGTGCTTCCATATAATTAAGTGTACCCCACACAGTGGGCAAAATAGTCAAGTCCTATTTTTGAGTAAAGTAAAAAAAGAGTACTGAATAAAAAAATTAAAAAAAATCACTTGTCCTATGAGATGCCCTGTAATAGCTCCATACCCCTGAGTTTGGCCTGCCTAATGTCTGCTGCTCTTGGCCGGTCTCTTTTTGGTCTTAGTTGGAATTTGTGTAAGGCCATAAGTCCAAAGTAAGATTATTAATGTATTATTCCCACTGGGATTCATATAGGACATATTATCTATACTGGTTATGGGTAACATATGCCACTGCTGTTTGGGAGTTATGACCTGGCACAGACTTCCACTAAGTAAAGCTCTGAATGCATACTCCATGCCATAGATAAATGTTGAGATTTTGAGAAACAGTAGGTTTTCAATTTAATGTGTGTCTTTTTGATGTTGTTGTTGTACCCTGTTGATTATTTAGCTGGACCTGGACCTGCACTCATATTGGTTCCATTATGTTTTATACAGGACCCAATTTTACAGTTAATGCATTCAGTAGCAAAACAAAAACTAAAAGAAATTAATGTTCTTGTTGACAGATCCTTTAATAAAATATGATACTTTTTTGTTCTGCTGGTTCTCCATTTTTTGTCAAAATTGAATCTGTTGATGAACTGATGAATTCCATTGACTTTAATGGGACTGATAAAGTGCATCTGTCAAAACCAAGCAAAGACATTCGCCATTGTGGGCAGAGCCTTGCTGCAATTTTTGGGTTCTGCCATGGAAAAAGAAACCATTACTGGCCTGAGCTAAAAAAAATTATGAGGGTCCACTGTAAAATGATTTCTAGGCCTCGTTATAGTATAATGATATTTCCATGAGACTGAAAGGATATCTTTTCAGTAAAATAATGATTTGTACAGCAAGCCCAGGAGAGGGGGAGGACAAGATAGCAGCAGTAGTAGCAAGAATAGTGGTTGTGGTGGTTGCTCACTCTGACGTTCTCCTGGGCTGTGCAGTGATGGGGATTGCACACGTTTTCCCTTTGGGGCATTCCCTGGCATTGGGGTTCTCCTGCCTGATGGTGATTCAGGGTGTCCTTGATGGTAATGAATTGTAAGGTGCAAGGCAGCTGCAGATGATTTGGCGATACAGTAAATAATGAGGCCAAGTTAACAGCAGAATGTTTCTTTACTGAAGAATCACTTAGTAGCAGTTCTCAGTATGCATGGACAGTTCTTACATAAGTGCAATTTTCACAGTTCTCACAGGTTACATAACTTCAGGAGTAGTTACCAGGCCAAGATGTCTCTTCAAAGAAATAGGGGTGCAGCACCCCTCAGTATCTCTATGAAACCACAGGGAGGTCAGACCAATGTCAGACTAAGCTCTACCCCTTTTGACAGACTCTGCATTCTGACTTAAGTTTATACAGGCTCTGTGAGGCTTTTTTCTCCCAGACAATTGCCAATGAAAACTATAAGGTCCTTTGTGGACACCTCTCTACACACAACTTCTACACATACCTCCTCTCAACAGTGGAATGCCTTTCAAGTATATCTTTTTCCTATTTTGCTGCTCTGTTTTCTCTCTAGATCTGGTTCTGTGCATCTGCACTCATCAATGTCTAGGCATCCACTGTCTCTACACTGACTCATAAGTCTACAAACTAAGATCCTCCTAGTGGCTGGTTGTTGTGGCCTATTAACTGATTTTTCACCGAAAAATGCATGGCTACATAATAAATCACGTTTTTCATCTTTTTGCAGCACACATATAGAAATTGCACCATGAAAACTCATTAGCATGGGACCACTGCCGTAGAAGTGGGAAACTGCATTCGTAGGGGAGAGAAGGGAGAGTCAAGTACTTTAAGGCCTCCTGCACACGAACGTATTTTTTTGCGGTCCACAAAAACGGGTCCCGTTTTTTCGTGATCCGTGACTGTTTTTTCGTCCGTGGGTCTTCCTTTATTTTTGGAGGATCCACGGACATGAAAAAAAAGTCGTTTTGGTGTCCGCCTGGCCGTGCGGAGCCAAACGGATCCGTCCTGAATTACAATGCAAGTCAATGGAGACGGATCCGTTTGACGTTGACACAATATGGTGCAATTTCAAACGGATCCGTCCCTCATTGACTTTCAATGTAAAGTCAGGAGTTAATATACCATCGGATCGGAGTTTTCTCCAATCCGATGGTATATTTTAACTTGAAGCGTCCCCATCACCATGGGAACGCCTCTATGTTAGAATATACCGTCGGATTTGAGTTACATCGTGAAACTCAAATCCGACAGTATATTCTAACACAGAGGCGTTCCCATGGTGATGGGGACGCTTCAGGTTAGAATATACTAAAAGAACTGTGTACATGACTGCCCTCATTGGTGGCCAGTGCGGCCGGCCCCCCTCCCTCCCCTGTAGTTAACTCGTTGGTGGCCAGTGGGCCCCCCCTCCCTCCCCTGTAGTTAACTCGTTGGTGGCCAGTGGGCCTTCTCCCCTCCCTCCCCCTCCTAATTAAAATCTCCCCCTATCATTGGTGGCAGCGGAGTGTACCGATCGGAGTCCCAGTTTAATCGCTGGGGCTCCGATCGGTAACCATGGCAACCAGGACGCTACTGCAGTCCCGGTTGCCATGGTTACTTAGCAATTTGTAGAACCATTATACTTACCTGCGAGCTGCGATGTTTGCGTCCGGCCGGGAGCTCCTCCTACTGGTAAGTGACAGGTCCAGCCGGGAGCTCCTCCTACTGGTAAGTGACAGGTTATGTAACTACAGGGGAGGGGGGGCCCACTGGCCACCAATGAGTTAACTACAGGGGAGGGGGGGGGGGCGGCCGCACTGGCAGGCAGCAGGGGGCAGTCATGTACACAGTTCTTTTAGTATATTCTAACCTGAAGCGTCCCCATCACCATGGGAACGCCTCTGTGTTAGAATATACTGTCGGTTCTGAGTTTTCACAAAGTGAAAACTCAGCTATGAAAAAGCTTTTATGCAGACGGATCTTCGGATCCGTCTGTATAAAAACTAACCTACGGCCACGGATCACATACGCGGATGCCAATCTTGTGTGCATCCGTGTTTTTTCACGGACCCATTGACTTGAATGGGTCCGTGAACCGTTGGCCGTGAAAAAAATAGGACAGGTCATATTTTTTTCACGGCCAGGAAACACGGATCACGGATGCGGCTGCAAAACGGTGCATTTTCCGATTTTTCCACAGACCCATTGAAAGTCAATGGGTCCGCAAAAAAAAAACGGAAAACGGCACAACGGCCACGGGTGCACACAACGGTCGTGTGCAGGAGGCCTAAAGCTATGAGCACCATTGTATTAATATTTTTACCGAATTTATTGTATTTTGTCATTTAAAAAATTCTAATAAGGATTAATTTTTCTAAAATAAATGGTTTATTTGCTATGAACCCCCAAAATAACCTATGCTATTTAGTTGTTTTTACTTGGTAGCTGGAGATGTCCTCCAGTGGTTATGGCTTTCATAGGATGAACATTTGATGGTTGTACACCACTTTTTGTAGTGATGTTGTATCTCTCCCTCTTCAGTGAGCCCAGGCATGCACAGCATACAAGTCAGTATGCTAGGGCGGAGCAGATTCAAGGCGCTTTTGAAATTTCTCAATAGTAAATGGCAATCGCTTGTGCCGCACAGCCGGGATGCCTGTTTTACATAGTGATTACAGAAAGAAGACCGGATATACCAGAGGGGAAAAAATAGAAGACAATAGCTAGAATGCTTAGGCTACTTTCAAACTTGCAGTAGCAGGGTCTGGCAGGCTGTTCAGTTGGGGGAACAGCCTGCCGGATCTGTGCTAACGCTACAACATGCTGCAGTTTTGGCTGGCCGCCTCTGGACTTGTTTGCTGTGCTGTGGCCCCCATTATAGTGAATAGGGCCAGAGCAGACTTTCGGATGCACAGTGGGCTAGCGTTAGCACGGATCAGGCAGGCTGTTCCCCCGCCGGAACAGCCTGCCGGACCCTACTATCGCAAGTGTGAAAGTAGCCTTGTAAGTGTCTGTTTCTGTAAGATTTCTGAACTTAGAAGGGTATGTTTTAAAAAAAAAAAAATCTAGTTCTGGGATATCCCTTTAAATAAATAATATCAGGTTTGGAGCATTTCTGGAAAGACATACTGTAGCATTACTAATTATCTGTGAATGCTGGAGATTCTAATTGATCATGGGACAGATTCTCATTGGCATATTTGGAGGCATCTTTTACGCTTGGTTTCTAGGTCAGAGGGTTTGATCTTGCCATCCTGAGGATCAACGTGGCATAATAATAGGTTGAATTTGATGGATTTATGTAATTTTTCACCCTTACTAATCATGTGACTGAGTAAAAGACTGACATGTATTTTCAATTATGAAATAAAATACCATTCATATCAAAGGCTGGCATTTTATCCTTTAATCTCAAAACACCTTACCGAACATACAATACGTAAAGCATCATACACACGTAAACTGAAGACCTAGATTTTCTACACATGTAATATAAATGATAGGGTCTTTACTGCATCTGATTTATGCCTCAATTTCCGAGCATAGTGGAGTTTTTGCCTTTGATTGTTGCATGTCTTAATCATCTCCATGTAGCCCGGTTTACAAGTGTTTGCAAAAAACAAGCTTCTGAGCAGATGTACCCTTTAAAGATTAACCTATAACTCCCGCTGTTTACAGTATTTTACTGGGATCAGCCAGACAGATCCGCAGCTGCCTTTCTGCTATACCTTCAATATCACTGCATAGATATTAGCAGGGGTGTAAGCTAAAGGCTCATGGGCCCAGGTGCAAGAGTTCAACTTGGGCCCCCTTTCCTCAGTGCTTTGCAACTAGGGGCAGGGGAGCACATAGCCTTCCTGCTGCCTGAGGCAAAAATTGAAGTGCCCCTCCCCCCATTGCCAAATTCTTGACCTAACTCTTTCACTCCAGACAGAGGTGTAACCAGCATGCACTTTCTATAATACTAGTGTCTTCTTATGTGGCCAACAAGGGTCTTTGGGCCCCCCTCAGGCTCCTGGGCCCGGTAGCGACTGCTACCTCTGCACCCCCTATAGCTACGCCCCTGGATATTAGTATTATAACACTTTTATAAATTTACTTATATGTATTACAAATCCAAATATTCAGATTACTTCTCTCTTCAATAATACAGGGAGTGCAGAATTATTAGGCAAGTTGTATTTTTGAGGATTAATTTTATTATTGAACAACAACCATGTTCTCAATGAACCCAAAAAACTCATTAATATCAAAGCTGAATATTTTTGGAAGTAGTTATTAGTTTGTTTTTAGTTTTAGCTATTTTAGGGGGATATCTGTGTGTGCAGGTGACTATTACTGTGCATAATTATTAGGCAACTTAACAAAAAACAAATATATACCCATTTAAATTATTTATTTTTACCAGTGAAACCAATATAACATCTCAACATTCACAAATATACATTTCTGACATTCAAAAACAAAACAAAAACAAATCAGTGACCAATATAGCCACCTTTCTTTGCAAGGACACTCAAAAGCCTGCCATTCATGGATTCTGTCAGTGTTTTGATCTGTTCACCATCAACATTGCGTACAGCAGCAACCACAGCCTCCCAGACACTGTTCAGAGAGGTGTACTGTTTTCCCTCCTTGTAAATCTCACATTTGATGATGGACCACAGGTTCTCAATGGGGTTCAGATCAGGTGAACAAGGAGGCCATGTCATTAGATTTTCTTCTTTTATACCCTTTCTTGCCAGCCACGCTGTGGAGTACTTGGACGCGTGTGATGGAGCATTGTCCTGCATGAAAATCATGTTTTTCTTGAAGGATGCAGACTTCTTCCTGTACCACTGCTTGAAGAAGGTGTCTTCCAGAAACTGGCAGTAGGACTGGGAGTTGAGCTTGACTTCATCCTCAACCCGAAAAGGCCCCAGAAGCTCATCTTTGATGATACCAGCCCAAACCAGTACTCCACCTCCACCTTGCTGGCGTCTGAGTCGGACTGGAGCTCTCTGCCCTTTACCAATCCAGCCACGGGCCCATCCATCTGGCCCATCAAGACTCACTCTCATTTCATCAGTCCATAAAACCTTAGAAAAATCAGTCTTGAGATATTTCTTGGCCCAGTCTTGACGTTTCAGCTTGTGTGTCTTGTTCAGTGGTGGTCGTCTTTCAGCTGTTCTTACCTTGGCCATGTCTCTGAGTATTGCACACCTTGTGCTTTTGGGCACTCCAGTGATGTTGCAGCTCTAAAATATGGCCAAACTGGTGGCAAGTGGCATCTTGGCAGCTGCACGCTTGACTTTTCTCAGTTCATGGGCAGTTATTTTGCGCCTTGGTTTTTCCACACGCTTCTTGCGACCCTGTTGACTATTTTGAATGAAACGCTTGATTGTTCGATGATCACGCTTCAGAAGCTTTGCAATTTTAAGAGTGCTGCATCCCTCTGCAAGATATCTCACTATTTTTGACTTTTCTGAGCCTGTCAAGTCCTTCTTTTGACCCATTTTGCCAAAGGAAAGGAAGTTGCCTAATAATTATGCACACCTAATATAGGGTGTTGATGTCATTAGACCACACCCCTTCTCATTACAGAGATGCACATCACCTAATATGCTTAATTGGTAGTAGGCTTTCGAGCCTATACAGCTTGGAGTAAGACAACATGCATAAAGAGGATGATGTGGTCAAAATACTCATTTGCCTAATAATTCTGCACGCAGTGTACACATGCACAATTTTCCACAATGATCCTCCAATGTCTATATTTCAATATGGTAAATATGGTAAAAAAAAAACATGTTGAATGACCATTCAGAAAGTAAGTAGCTAAAGACTATGGACTATTTTTTACATATGTTAGTGATTACCTTGAGTAAAAAAAAAAAAGTTCTATGTTTTAGTCTGCAATCTTCATTCATTTATTGATTTTAGACCCCTCATATTCTGTTCAAAACCTGATCCAGGTTTCAGGCTACAATCGCTTAATATCTCTTTCCCATTAATACATGCTCAATGTGAGATCTGTGTGTCCAGGATTCTGCTGCCTTCCCTAGCTCTCATGAAGCAGAACAGCTTGATTCCTGGACTGCTTTACCCCTTTATTCTGTTACAGATGTACTGATATGATGATGAAGAGTGTGTGACATCTCTCCTCTCCCTGATGCTGCCTGTGTGACTTCTCATCGCTCTTCTGCGGATTTGACATGGCTTCTCTTCTCTTTCTCTACACATCCTTTATGTGCAAACTCCACCCCCTACAGATTCTACCTTAGATTATATTCTTTCTCTCTCACTACACAGTGACCTTTCCCCCTACAGACTCTGGGTCATCTCCTTCCTCTCAAAGTAAGGCCACAAGTGATGGAATCCGTACTGATTCCAAAGTAAAAACTACATATATTACATCTGGATTTTACTGCAGATTCTTCTGTGGATATACTGTGGATTTCACTTCTACACACTCAAGGAATGAAATCTGGGTGAAAATTCACAGCATTTCTGCAACATAATAAACATGATGCGGATTTGAAAATCCACAGTGCACTCATTTTCCAACCAGAATTTCTCTGATGTATATGGATGGTGTTTTCAAAGTTCTGAAGCATCAGCACAGCTAGCTGTGTACGGAAGTTGCACAGACTCTACAGCGGCAAAATTGTAGAATTTCTTTTTTTTTTATGAAGATTATTTAGTTACTTGTGTATAAATAATAAGTTTCAATATTGGCCTCTTTAAAAATAAAATAAAAAATAAAATAAAAAGATCTTTGGTCGATTAGATAATTTCCATTGTGACTTCTTTATAAGATGGTGTTGTCCAATACTCCTTTAGGGTAAGTAAAGCACCACCTTCAGTAATGTTACAAAAGTATATTATGGAACTATATAAAAATATTGGCAAAATGCTAAATAACCAGACATTTCCTAATATATACTTACTGGAAACGTTACCACAATGCTAGTGGACATACATCATAGTAAAAATGTAAATATAATTTCTGCTTAAATTCACTCTCCCTGCAATAATATATAAAAAGCAGGAGGCAGCTGGTAAAGAAAAAAATTGCATATTTTAGGCATGAAATATTGCTCTACTTTCCTGAGCAGTACAACCAGTTTATGAGGCAATATGGGGGGGCCAAACCCTATAAAAGCTTTGAATATCTTCCAAACCATTGAATGACCACTTACTATAGAAAATGTTAATGTTTCTAAAATAGTAAGCAATTTGCATATTACAATCTAAACAATGGAAGCAATCATCTCATTAACTGCACCTTTACTGTTTCTGATTAAAAATACATATTCTTCATGTGATTTATCCCAAATACACGAAGAAACAGAAAAAATACATTGCTTTCTTATAAAGAATTTGAGAAATACCTGAGCATTTGAAGTACTGTCCGCTTGTCTGGTGGACCAAGCTGAATAAGGAAAGTGATGGTGACCCGTGCAGGAGGTCTAAAAAAGAAAAACAAAGACAATCATATGGTGACCAAGACCTGGTTGTGGAAATGCTTGTCTATTTAGAGGGCATGTAGGGGATTTAAAAAAAGTGTGTCTGCTTTCTTAAAAAATACACCTTTCCACAGGTTGTGTCTGATATTGCTGCTCAGTCCCATTCATTTTTATTGTAAATTGAGGTGCAATACCAGACATAACATGTGGACAAGTATGGTGTTGGCAGCCATGTTTTTCTCATCCCAAATGACCCCCTTAATTGAAAAATCTACAACAATCCGCACACAAAAATTGTTATTCATAAAGCAGCTGACACAGAAAGCAGAGGGCTCCCATGCAAGCACAATATACGGGCCCCTTTAGCACATCACAGTGCACCCCTTTACTGTATGCCTTTCTAGCACTCTGCATCTTTATATGCAGTCCTTTATATGCAATCTCATAGACCCTGGATGCTCAACCTCTGGCCCTCCAGCTGTTGTAAAACTACAACTCCCACAATGCCCTGCTGTAGACAGATAGCTGTAGGCTGCACAGGCATGATGGGAGTTGTCATTTTGCAACAGCTGAAGGGCCGCTGGTTGGGCTTCCCTGACATAGACAGAAGACAGGTGCTTTTAAGGGGAACCAGTCACTAGTTTTAGGGCTACTAGACAACCAGATTTGCATTATGGAGACCATGTCACCATAACTGCCTGAGATAAGTACAAAGATGAGTTTGGCAGCCCTGGGTGCATGAGCATTACACATTGAGGACTGTCACCAGTTTAATCTGCAATGATCCTGCTGGTCTGTGTCCATACTTATCTTGGGTAACTTATTAATTATTACCACCTAATGCTAAAACGGCCTGCTACTTAGTGCCCCCAAACCTAGTGACAGGTTCTCTTTAAGAGATCATTAACCCCCTTTCCTACTAGATTCCCGCATAGGTGCACAATTAGCACTTATCATATGTCCACCTATGGCGCTGTTGATCATGCCTGGATACACTTTTCATCTAACCACAGAAAACAGGATCAGTTAAAGGGGTTGTACGTGTTCAGAGCTGAACCCGGACATACCTCCATTTTCACCCAGTCAGCCTCCCTAACTTGAACATCGGAGCAGTTTATGCTCCGATGCTCTCCTTTGCCCTGCGCTAAATCGCATTTTTAGGAGTTCCGGTGACGTACCGGGGCTCTCCATGGGGCTGCCAGGAAGCCCGGTGACGTCATTGGCACTGATGGGCGGGAGTTAGTGCTGCCCTAGACAGTAAAATGGCTAGGGCAGCGCTAAAGCCCGCCCATCAGAGCCGGTGACGTCACCGAACACACTGCTGGGCGGAAGTTTCCGCCTGGCAGTGTGTTATGATAAACAAAAAAGCCCTTGCCCTGCGCGATCTAGCGCAGGGCACAGGAGCGCATTGGAGCATGAAATGCTCCGATGCTAGCCTCAGGGATGCTGCCGGGGTAAAAATAAGGGTATGTCCGGGTTCAGCTCTGAACCCGGACAACCCCTTTAAGTTCTTACTGAAGTTTTTTAACTTTCTAATACTTTTGGGCAGCCCCTTCTGGAATGGACAAGGGTCGCATGTGCTGCTGCAGCCAATGACCAGCTGCATTGCTGACATGTCCCCCAAGAAGCTTGAGACCCAGTGACGCTGCTTGGGGGCCAGACACATCACCACTGCGACTAGTCATTGATTGCAGTGGCACACTTGACCCACATCCATTCTGGATGTTGACAACTGTGGAATGAAGAAGGGTGGACAGAAAGAGCTGGAACTGAGGGGCGGGGAGCATGTAAGTATGCTTGCCTCTGCAGGTACGGTTCTGGTGGGGGCTGCCCAAAAGTGTTTTATCAAATGTTATTCTGTAGACACCTGGTAGTACATGAAATACAGTTCTTACAACCAAATCAGCAGAACTTGGGATTACTGGACTACTGGAACAATATCAAATATGAATTTAAAGTTATTGATAGCCATTTAAAAAATCCATCTTTACTTATTCATTAGAACGCAAAAAAGGGACTTGAAAAGGCCCTGAAAAGATAAAACATTGCTTTCATAGTCCCTTATGCTCTGATGTATGTAAGCTTATTTTTAGAAAAAGATGATGCAGCTTGAAGCAGGGGAATGGCATGGTATGACTGCTGTCAATCTGTTTTCTTCTTCCTGCACTCTGCATAGTGCCAAATCGGCTTGGCCTGGTTCCTGAAAGTATGCAAAATAGGTCTCCCCATTCTGGAGGAGAGCAACTTAGCACACAATACTTTTGCCAAGGTACTTTATCAGTAAGATTCCCCACTATCTGGGTCTCTGCATGGAATGTTGTAAGGGAATGTTCACACAGTTAAAATTTAGTGCAATTTTCGGCTTGTGTTCTTTGACAAATTACACACAAAAACTGCTGCAAAATCCCATGTTCTCCCTGTTTGAATGGAATGGAAGACAGTCATGGATATCCGCTGCTCTATTCAGCTTGATAGGACTGCTGGAGATAGCGCTTGGCTATCTCCAGCAGCTCCATAGAGCTGAATGGAGTGACAGCGTGCATGTGTGACTGCTGCTCTATTCAAACAAGGAGCATGGGCCCCTGTTCTCATGATCATCCACTCTACACAGGAGAGGAGACACTCTGGATCCTCCCCCTACCATTTGCAGAGGGGGGATTCAGAGCACGGCAGCGGCAGCCGCCCTGCTGCGAAGGGCAGCAATAAGAATGGTGGTGGCTGCAAATGGGGCAGGGGGCTTTGGCCTAATGAGTATGGAGGAGGGGGGTCAGCAGACTGCGGACAGGTGTTGAGGGGTGGGGGGACGGCAGGCCGTGAGCAAGATCCGAGGGGGAAGTGCTTCCTGGCTATAGCCTGCTGTGGTCTATTGTATAATGTAAAGCAGGCAGACAATCCAGTGCAGGCTCTCTCCTCCCATCCAGACTTACACACCTTAAATATTGGCTCCTTCAGGACTAGGAAGGAGGAAGCAAAGCTACAACAGCTCTTGCTATTTGAGTACATTACATTTATGTTGGGGCCCTGAGTATTAAGTACAGTGTGCCTATGATGATGGTGAGACTCTTACCTTCACCCTCAACAATATCACTTCAGCTGTATGGTGTTTGTTGGGCGTGGCCTATTATATGTAGGAGGGGTTTATAATAATAACGGGCCTAAAATGTTGATATGCGTTCTACACTTGCCACCTTTATTCTTCTGGGATTGCCCCTAAGCCAAATTTCTGGGTGCTCCCCTGGGTAGGGGATACATTGTCTTAATGGGACAACCCCTTTAAGGAGAGTATACTCAGGAAATAGATTGCCATTGCCATGCTAAATTGGCACTATGCCGAGTTCAGAGAAAACGAAAATGGATTAAATTTAACAGTCATGCCATTGCCCTTTTTCATATACGTAGTACTACACAGTTGTCTCCTTTACAACCAGTTTTTTGAGGCAGAAGATCCCTATCAACCAGTTTATCTGAAATTACTGAACACAGGTCATCACCTCAAGGGAAAACTTTCATTGATATAAGGGCGGATAAGTAGAACAGAAGCTATCAAGACCTAACCCACAGCTTTTTCATCTTAATCCTAGTTTTTCAAAAATGAATTTAGATGGAGATCTTCTATATAAAGACATTAGTAGACATGACATTAGTAGTCTGATCCATCAGCTTTACTGTAACCCTTATGAATATTTCACTGTGGGGAACTCTGAAATTGGTTGCTTTAATTAAAAAAACTGCTTAGGAAAATATATGTGTTTGTTATGTAATGACTCTAAATGCGCAGTCTACAAATACAGGCACTTTTAAGGTGCCCATACAACTTCAGTAGCTGTATACTGCTCCCAACTCCCCCATACACATACGTGTTCCGCTGAGCATGTATGGCGCTCTTCCTTGCAGCAGCCTCACAACATTTTTAAAGGGTTTCTGTCACTAGAATTTTCTGTATTAAATTGGCTGACATTAGGGATGTGCTGCACCTAACTCTGCTATTCTAATGGTTATCTGTGCCCCCGTTACTATAGAATTCTAACTTTTATAATATGTAAATAAGCCTCTAGGAGCAGGGGTGGGGTGGGGGCGCGTTGCTCCTGCACCTAGAGGCTCCCATCTCCCACCTCCCACCTCAAGTCATGCCTTCCAATAACTAGAAGCGGGGTTCTACCACATCTGGTATCCTCTAAGTTATAAGTAGTAGATATATGTGACACCATCACACCTACCTGTACTTGTAGAGGAGAATCTGCGATGTTGACATGTAGTGGTTAATACTTGATAGTTTTCCTGATCCTCCAGTCCGATCAGGCTGTATGATGGGGACGTCACACTAGTTTACAGCTGCCATGGTGAGCTAGCGAGACGTCACCAGCTGTCTGTCTTGGAGTGCAAGCTTTTTTGAATAGGAAACATGCTGCCGGCCGCGGCACATTTTCCAACTATACAGCCTGACTGCTTCCACCGGATTAGAGGATCGGGACAACTATCAAGTATTCACCACTACAAATCAACTCTCCTCTAGAAGTACAGGTAGGTGTGACGGTGTCACATATAGATACTACTTATAACTTAGAGGACAGCAGACGTGGTAGAACCCCGCTGGTACTTAGGTGCAGTCAGTGTATACATTTTCAATAGGGAAGGGGAGAAGACCACTCTCAGACACTTCTAGTGGCATCATATCTCCCAAAAGAACAAAGGGAACGGGCAAAAAATTCTAATTTGGCAGGCAGAAAACTTTGCAGTTATATTACTGTAGATACCAAGATGACTTTAAGGAAATTTTTGGAAGATTTCTAATACGTCCCTTGCACTGTGCCTGCGCTGTGCTTTTAATGGGCAGCACAGTGTACTGTATGATCACTCAGAGTGCTTTCATGTAATTTGTTGTAATAGGGCATATTCGGCTTAGAAATATTGAGAAGCAATACCGAGAAACATTAGATAAGGGATAACATTTTTATGTCTGAAAATGTTCTTATATTATGTTGATCAACCTTCTTCAACATAAGACACCAACTTTCCAAACTGTAAAAAGTGCCAAGCTACTGTTAATTAAATTATACAAAATATTGGATTCATTGGGCCCTAAAATTCTTTATCACAGTCGCCCAAAACTTAAAGAATCCTTTTATTTTTATCAAGGGTAACCAAAGGGTAACATGATGTTGTACATTAACCAGCTATAACCTACCATCACCCGAGGGTATCAACTTCTCAGGGAATTTAAAGTATTTTAAGTGGTTATCCCACAAATACAAAACTCACATATCTGGAGGACTTTCTTCCCTTTCTCTGGGTGGTCAGCAGCTCATCACCACCTGCATCTCCCAGCATGCATTGCAATTAGATCTTGTTAACCCCCTCTTCCCCTGTCTAGAAAATATTCTGTTACAGACAGCCCCTATAATACATATTGTATCTAATGCCCCCACAATTTCCTTCTGCATTGTCTACGGAGAAGTGGCTATATATTTTTATATATTAAGAACTGGGGACAAATTAACGACACATGTCTGGGCCTATTCACTATGAGATTGCTACCCTGACACTAAGGGGAGGAGAAGGATGCAGGGAAGCTACTGAGCATAATAGTCCATTACTGAATGCAGGAGAAGGTGGACCAGGACCAGGACCAGGACCAAGTATAAACAGCGGCCTACCAAAAAAGAAAACGTAATGTAATGTACACTTATTTGCAATAATACTTAATTTGCAATGCCTATTCATGGGATAGGAATACTTTCCATGGGATAACCCTTTAAATATGGCTGCGTTCTACAATTTACATTTTTATTTTGTTATTTTCTGTTTATGCCTAATAGGAAATTCTGGATGTGTCGTTGTGTAAATTCTACGATATGAATATAATCAAAATATCTTTGTTGTTAATTTTTGCAGACAGATTGGGAAGTAGAGCGTTGTTATATCACCTTCTAAACAATCTAAACCTTGATAAAAATGTTGCCCAAAATATCTTTTATATTACTGATCCTATCCTTCAAGGCAGTTTTCACTGTTTCCACCAGATATAATACGTAGAATCTGAAATCTTTTGAGATTATAGCACATTATCTGTACAAAAGCTACTCTATAGGAGACATTTTAATTCTTAACAAATGGAGAAGAGATGATCGAATTCATCTGCCATGTTTTAGATCTGCACTGGTTCATCTCTTGCAAATCTAATAAAAATGAGAATTTCTAAATGTTCATGATACATATATCTATAGATGGGTTGTTCTAAATGGACAATCCCTTTAAATATGCCATACAATACATCAAAAGTAAATATGACTATTAAAAGACCCTCAATTACCTAGTTTAGGGCTACTAGAAGGAGATGCTCCCACTAATGTGGGCTTGGCACAGGCATTTATTATATTGTTGCTCATGCAATTGTGATGGTATAATGTAATACCACATTTCACCTGCAGTGGCCACTGTAGGGAAAATGTGTGGTCATCATCACCATCTTGCCTCTAGTGATCTTAGCTGATCAGCAGGGCTTTAACAGCTATACCCATAGATATCTTCTGGTTGCAGGGGCAGCTGCATTCTGGTTTTGAAAATGCATCAGACTAACAATACTGTACTACTAAAATGCTGGAAAGCTGGCAGGAAATTGAATATGTGACGGCTGAGGCTTGGTTAACTTCCATGTGGTAGTGTGAAAAAGCTAGAAGATGAAGTGATGTATGATAATATATTACTGTGTAATCTCTGCTGCAGTAAATCAGATTGGTCACTTTTTTTGCATACAGTTCTGAATCATATAGACAGTTGTTTTATTGAAGAAGATGATTTAAGGATTCTTTGATCTATGGATGACAAAATGTAAATCCCTAGTCTGGATGATGTTGTTTATTAGGTATTATTTCTTCTTATAGCTGCCAATATGATGCATGTGATTAGCACATATGTCTCAACAGAAATCGCTAGAAGACCAGGAGACAATGCATATTTACACTGGTCATGGAGCCAGGGCTGGGCCATTTTGCCATACATATAGGTAAAATATGAATTTGCATCAACTTTTATGATGGGTTAAATAAAGGAAAAAAAAACATTTGTGCCAATCATATTTATATAGTTTACCGATCACCATCAATAATGTGTTCACATTATTAAAGGGCATGTCTCATTGAGAAGAGGAATAGTAGATCTCAGTTGTCAATTTATTCATATATTTCAAGAAGGGATAGGAGAGGAACAGTTCTAAAAAAGAGGCTCTAGAATTCTAGGTTTATGGAGAATGCAAGTATTTACTAATAGTAAAGGCATGTCGGGGGAGCAAACAGGTCTTTTATCTTAAAGGGGTTTACCTATCTGGGATATCTATGGAAACTTGGGCAGCACGGTGGCTCAGTGGTTAGCACAGGTACCTTGCAGCGCTGGGGTCCTATTTTCAAATCTGACCACAGACAACATCTGCATGGAGTTTGTATGTTCTCCGTGGGTTTCCTCCAGTTACTCTGGTTTCTTCCCTCACTCCAAAAACATACTTATAGGTTACTTATATTGTAGCCCCATTGGGGACAGTTGGTTGCTACTGTTTGTGAAGCGATGAGGAATATAGTAGCGCTAAATAAGTGCATGAAATAAATATTGCATATACGAAAAAATATTTTCTCAGCAATGCGGGGACATATGAACATGGGACCAACACAGACGCCTTTAGCTGCCAAGTCCACATGCAATAAGTCGACCAGTTTCATAAGTAAAAATCTGCTTATTGATGGCATTTTCCACGCCAAAAAAAACGGCATGATAAGGATAAATGAGCCAGACCTGCCTGCCCACCCACACCATGCCCCCTTTTCTCACCTCCTTGGAAAAGTATAGTGAGCAGGAAAAAGTCACAAATTTTACCGCATAAATGGCACGGGACAAAATTTGCAACCTATGGCGTAAATAGATTGAGTAGATGGAATAGATGAGTGCCATATTTTTGAAGCACCGTTTTCACTTTATCCGACACAGAAGTCAGATAAAGTGGGTTAAGGCAAGGGAGGCTTTTTTTAATAACAATTATCTTAATTAAAATGTATTTTTCTTCATGAAAAAGATTGTCAAATTTGGCAGAAACCTGTCCTGTTGCGCATTAGCTGAGAGTGTCTGATGCACACATACTGGGAAACTGGTAGTTTTAGGGGCCCCCATACTAAGCTCTGCTATGGGCCCTATGAGATCTGTATATGTCCCTGCACGTCACTGCTGCAGGAAACTAAAGAATGACAGCTGCCAGGGACCACCAGAGTGCTGGCGCTGGAGCAGTGGGGGATTGATTAGGTGAATAGCGCTTGTTTTTTCTGTCATTTTTCTTCCTGTTAGCATAATTTTTTCAAATCTCAGATGCCACTTTCAGGATGGGGAGAACAGTCTCAGAACGCGAATACTGACATCAGAGGTCAAAGGATGAAGAAAGGAAACCGCGGGCTGATCTTCTATTGATTTTTGGGATGGTTCAATAGTAACACTGGACAAGCGTGCCCTTGCTCTTATGTTCAGAAGTCTTTGCACTTTCCTTTGGACTCAAGCTAGGACGATGCTCACTGAAAAAGCTTTGTGTGTGTGCAATGTCTATTGATTATAATAGCAGCACCAGGGCTGAGGAACAGTCGTGTCTGTGACATTTACATTTCAGCTAAGATGTGTGCAGCATCAAGGAAACTCACTTCAATGCACAAAGGGAATTCTCTTAAATAATGTCAATCATTTGACACAGACGACTTGGCCTAGATGCATATCAAATGCTTTCTCAGATTGTCACTGGGTTCCATCCTCCTTTATGAGATGTTTACATCAGTTATCTACATACAGCCCAGAAGAGTTCTTGTAGTGTTTTCTACAACATACAGAATTTATAAAATGTGCTACATAATATGTATTCTATAGACAGACGTTCAGGTAGATAACGATATATAAATATTTGCTCCATCCCATTCTATCTATCTTTTTCTGGAAAGGCTCTAGAATGAGAGAGAGGTAAAGAGATGGTTCTCAGGCTCTCTGGACAATATAACTGGGGGTACTCTCTCATTATGGAGAATGCCTAGTATAAGTAGTACATGTGCGGAGTATGATAGACCAGCCAATGTCCCTATGGGTTTCTAGGAAAGATATTTAAATTAGCTTTCCTGACGCCAGTAGGTATAAGATGTGTTTATTTTCATATATTTTTCCCAGAAAGGGAGGAGTGTTGATTGGCTTACAATACCCTCATGCATAATTGTCATCCTGCATAAGGGGAAATAGTACCCCCAGCAAGGTCTCTCTTTGTTCAGCTCTGTTAAAGAATAGTTACCCAGAAAGAACTGAGCTCCTAGTATGAGACACTGTTTTATTTTTTATTTTGGAAAGGAGAAGCATTATGAAAGCACAGATTGAACAGTTTGAGGCTACCGCTTGGGGAAAATCTTGTTATAATAAAGCACTAATTGAGTCGTTGGAGGCTACTACCAAGGGGAAATATTATTAAAAAACACTGATTGAAAGGTTTGAGGCTAGGACTAGGGGAAAATATTATTATATAAAAGCACCGATCGAACAGTTTGAGGTTACCACCAAAAACTTAGGGAATAAGATATGTATAAATATACATGCTAGAGATGAGCAAATCAATTCTCTCTCTCTCTCTCTCTCTCTCTAATTCACCCCCATTCACACAAAACAAGTAATAAAAATTGGGCTTGCAAGAATCTGAACCTTTTGAGAAATTTGGAACAAATTCCAATCTGGTAGAATCGATAGTTAGATAAATAGATAGAGTAGTGTGCAAAAGCTTTAGGCAGGTGTGGCAAATATGTTGGCAAAGTAAGAATGCTTTAAAAATATGAAAGTGTTAATAGTTTATCTTTATCAATTAACAAAATGTAATGTGAATGAATAGATGACAAATCTTAAATCCAATCAACATTTGGTGTCACCACCCTTTGCCTTCAAAACAGCATCAATTCTTCTAGGTACAATTGTACACAGTGTTTGGAGGCAGGTTGTTCTAAACATTTTAGAGAATTAACCATAGATCTGTGGATGTAGGCTTGTTTAAATCCTTCTGTCTCTTCATGTAATCCCAGACAGACTCAATTACGTTGAGATCAGGGCTCTGTGGGGGCCATATCATGATTTACAGAACTCCTTGTTCTTCTTTACACTGAAGATAGTTCTTATGCTTGGGGTCATTGTCCTGCTGCAGAATAAATTTGGAGCCAATCAGATGCCTTTTTTATGGTATTGCATGATGGTTAAATATCTGCCTGTATTTCTCAGCATTGAGGAGACCCATTCATCCTGCCCAAATCCCCAACTCCACTTGCTGAAATGCAGCCCCAAACTTGCAAGGAACTTCCACCATGCCTGAAGACATTCATTATTGTACCACTTTCCAGCCCTTTCGGAGAACAAACTGCCTTCTGTTACAAGTCATATATTTCACACTTTGAAAGAATTGGACATTTTCTGCACCCTAGTTCCTATGTTTGTATGCATAGCTGAGTTGTTTGGCCTTGTTTTCATGTCAAAAGTATGGCTTTTTGGTCACAATTATTCCATGAATACTATTTCTGGCCAGACTTCTCTGAACAGTAGATGGATATACCTGGTCTCACTAGTTTCTTCCCGTTCTGAACGGTTGGCACTGCTGGACATGTTCAGATTTAGAAGAAAATTAAGCATGATGTGTCTTTCATGCACTGTTTCCTTGGCTAATCACTGCATGTACAGTCCTCAACATGGTCAGGATTAATGGTGTCCTCAATGCTGAGAAATACAGACAGATACTTATCCATCATGCAATACCATCAGGGAAGAGTCTGATTGGCAGCAAATTTATTCTGCAGCAGGACAACAACCCCAAACATCAAAAGAGCTTCCAGAGTGTTTAATACTGATGACCTATCCTTCTTACTTTGCAGCATTTTTTCCACACCTGCCTTAAACTTTTGCCTATCTATCTATCTATCTAATATCTATCTATCTATCTATCTATCTATCTATCTATCTCGCTATCTATGTATCTCACCTTGCACATGGTTGCTTGTCTTCTTTAAGCTTTCCTTATATTTTTCAACATTTACTCAGATTCTCGTTATTGTCACCCCCATTATTTGGTGGTATATAATTAAGCAGTGGAGCAGGAACACAATGCATGATAGCTGAAAATCATCTTTTAATGGCTCTCGTATAGAACATAGCAGTTAAGTACAGTATTCAAATGAGGTCATTCGGATTAGCTTCAAGGAACTCAGAAATAAGAAATAATAGGTTATGCTTGTTGAAAGCTTCCTCTGAGTTTTTATTTTCAATTTTCCACGTATTCACCCCATGTCCTTACACAACAGTAAGTGGAATATAATAAACGCAGCTAAATACTGTGCATTATGAAGTCTAGACACCATCTTCATTGGATCTGCATTTCAGTCTCCCTTACATGTCCATCGTACATTATAATCTGTTGGGGTGTGGATAGTCAATTTTATCAAGTCATTTAGAAGATCACAACTCCTGTACTTTGATTAGAGTCATTTCTTGGCTTTAATGAACTAAACCTAAACTCTCCCTCCGTCATTAATAACATTCACAAATTTATTTTTTATTAAGATAAGGTGAGGGGAGTAGTGAATGCCTACAGGATCAGATTACACACTGGGTTTGTTTGTAACTATGTAGACATATAGGTCTGTAGAAGTGCTCTACCCACAAAAACACACAAAAAATATATATTTTAGGTTGTTCATATTTACACTAAAAATACTAATTCAGCAGATCTGCTGCATCATGTTTGTCCCTTACCAGTACAGTCCCTTATGCCTTATGGTATGCAGTATATGTACTGCAGATTTCTACAGGAAACATCTACTTCACTCTCAGGATGATTTTTTTTTTTACTAAAATGGACTGTTAGCTTCTGTGCAGATTATTCTTTTGTCATTTTCAGGGAATATTTACCTATTGACATACCTACGTGTCGACTCCGTTCAGCACAATTTGCACTAGGTAGAGGTGAGCCATTTGTCCAGAAGATGTTGGCAGTAAGGCCACACCTACCAGCAATACTGCATTTTGGGAAAACATACAACACTGACCCTCAAAAATGAGATCTGTTTTTAGTGCATTTATTTTTCTCTATTGATTTTTTTGATTTGATATAATTTTAAGCTGTTACACAGCAGGTGTGGAACTACTGATGAGAGTGTTATCATGGCAGTCCCCTGGTTTTCAATCTTTAAGCTCTATATAAGGATCTTAACTTTGCTGCAAGGGAACACCCAGGCCGCTACCTCTTGAAATAGTCTCTGTTGACAGCTGACCCACAGGAGTCAAGAGAGGGGCAGAGCACCAAGGGAAAACTGTAGTCAGAGACAGGCTATGGTAAGGACAGGCAAAGTACATGCAATACCGAGAAACAGTTGGAGGTCAGGGAGGGCAACTCAGATCAATACAGAAATCATGCATGGTCAGGGCAGGCAGGCAGCAAAAGGTCAAATCCAGTAAATAGGCAGAAGTCAGTAGATGGGCAGACATATGTATATCAGCACACCATAGATGGACACTAGAGAACTAGGAACCGATTGCTCAGGCATCCTTCAATACGGGAGGGTGCCTAAAGTCAGCCATCGGCTGGTGCATTTGCTGGCCCTTTAAGAGAGAGCATGCACACATCCTATGGACAAAATATACTGTTCATCCAAAAGGTTATATTTTTTTATGTATTTATGCTATGAAACTGCAGTAAATACACTGATTAATCTCCTCCAGTGAGATTCATATCTCAATGCCTCCTAATGCCACCACCACCAGAGGAAGCTTAGTACTTGGGGCTACAATAAAACTGTTATGGCACAGTGAGTGTGAACCCACTGCACCAACCAACTTGTTTCACTTTGGGTTAGTCCTGAGGGCATTATTCTGCCAGTCCCTTTGTTTTCACCCTTTAACCCCTGTAAAGAGATCTGTCCTTTGCTGCAGGGGAGCTACCAGGCCGCTACCTCTTGGAATAGTCCCAGTGTGGTTGCCTGCTGATGCACAGGAATCAGAAACACCGGTGCAGGGCACTGAGAAATAAAGCAATACTTACAGTCAGGAAACAGGTAGAGATCAGGGCCGGCAAACTGTGCAAAGTTATTAAATAGTCTAAAGGGGTAGGAGGTACTAGATCAGTATGGTGAACAGGTACAGGTCAGGTCAAGTGACAGAGGGACAGGGGCAGCAATTAGCAAATATGCAGAAAAACAGATTATAGCTTTTTACAGGCTCCAGCAAGCTAGGGAGACCTGGCAGATCTATTGAGAAGTATTGCTCAGGCAAGGAATCAAGGAAACAGCACAACTTATATAGCCCAGGCTGAAGAGAAATTGGGAGAAGCCTTGCAGTAGCTCTCAAAGCAAGAAGAGGTTAACCATTGCATTACAGCAACTGAGGTGAGATACAATAAACAGTGGCCCTAATTCACACATATGAAGCTGGCACCCATGCGCACAAGACAGAGGAGCGCCATGAAACATTGTAACAAAAAGTCAATGGAAGCTGTATAAATTTCTATGCAGTAAGCCCCTGTAATGGTGGGTGCAATTATTTAACTTAACTATGATGGGAAGCAGTGAAGGAAACTTGCTGTTCCCCCTTCAGCCATGGGCCACATAGCAGCTGTGTGGCCTGCTTTCATGCAAGGTATGCCAATGGGTGAAATGTAAATGGTAGACACAATGGGGTCATTTATTCAACAGAAATACACCTAAATTTTGGATATTTCTGGCACAGATTGTGGCGCAAGGGTCCTTTGCCTGTCTCATAAACCATTTTCTATGCCTAGTTTAGGCGTAGAAAATGGTCTAAATGTAAGACAACTAGGAATTGCATTTAGAAGTGGCCGGCTCCTCTTCATAACTCCGGCGGATCCACTGCCAGGTATAAAATGCAGGTCTTAATAAATGTGCCCCAATGCTCATGTGAACAGAGCTTTATCTGTATTAGGCCTCAGAAGGAAGAATACTCAGCAAAGTGAAGCAGATAAACATTTTTTTCCCATGAAAAATGGTGGCACAGTGGAGGAGGGATGGAAAGGAGTACAATGCTGCTGCCAGTGGAGGGAGGAGTGGGAAAGGGTCAATGTTGCTTCCTTTGGGGGAGGGGTGGGAAGGTGACAATGCTGCTGATGGGAGGAGAGATCACAACTGGGGCAATGTAGCTGTTATCAGGAAATGGAGTGGTTGGGCAGACAATGCAGTTACCTGTGGTGCTGTACTATGGTATATTGTGCTGCTCTATAGTATTTGTTGGTGCTGTTGAATAGGTATGTTGTGCTAACCTGTGGTATTGGATGCTGTTGGTAAGGTATTTTGTGCTGCTGTGGTGTATATTTGGAGCTGATAAGTTATTTTCTGATGAACTATGGTATTTGGCATTGCTGAGAAGGCATGTTGTGTTGCAATGTGGGATTTGGTCTGCTGGTGAGTTTTATGCTCACTACACAGTGGTATTTGATTGTCATTGCATGGTATTACTTGTTCCATGGTGAAAAAAGTTTGAGAAGACCTGCACTATAGATCCGTACATGTGGCTTTCTCATCCCCCCATGTTTTCATTCCATGCTTGGAGAAAACATGAACAGTTATTAGGCTATTCATGAGCCATTAAGTGTTGTTTTAGAGCTATTTCTGCTTATGGACAGTAAGTCAAGCACCATGGACAGTAGTCTTGCTTTGTTCTGCCCAAGTATATATAATCTGATCCCAATAGCGTCAAATGTTTCTGTATGTAAATAAAAGCATGGAGACATGATTGAGAAATACAGGGAGTGCAGAATTATTAGGCAAATGAGTATTTTGACCACATCATCCTCTTTATGCATGTTGTCTTACTCCAAGCTGTATAGGCTCGAAAGCCTACTACCAATTAAGCATATTAGCTGATGTGCATCTCTGTAATGAGAAGGGGTGTGGTCTAATGACATCAACACCCTATATTAGGTGTGCATAATTATTAGGCAACTTCCTTTCCTTTGGCAAAATGGGTCAAAAGAAGGACTTGACAGGCCCAGAAAAGTCAAAAATAGTGAGATATCTTGCAGAGGGATGCAGCACTCTTAAAATTGCAAAGCTTCTGAAGCGTGATCATCGAACAATCAAGCGTTTCATTCAAAATAGTCAACAGGGTCGCAAGAAGCGTTTGGAAAAACCAAGGCGCAAAATAACTGCCCATGAACTGAGAAAAGTCAAGCGTGCAGCTGCCAAGATGCCTCTTGCCACCAGTTTGGACATATTTCAGAGCTGCAACATCACTGGAGTGCCCAAAAGCACAAGGTGTGCAATACTCAGAGACATGGCCAAGGTAAGAAAGGCTGAAAGACGACCACCACTGAACAAGACACACAAGCTGAAACGTCAAGACTGGGCCAAGAAATATCTCAAGACTGATTTTTCTAAGGTTTTATGGACTGATGAAATGAGAGTGAGTCTTGATGGGCCAGATGGATGGGCCCGTGGCTGGATTGGTAAAGAGCAGAGAGCTCCAGTCCGACTCAGACGCCAGCAAGGTGGAGGTGGAGTACTGGTTTGGGCTGGTATCATCAAAGATGAGCTTGTGGGGCCTTTTCGGGTTGAGGATGGAGTCAAGCTCAACTCCCAGTCCTACTGCCAGTTTCTGGAAGACACCTTCTTCAAGCAGTGGTACAGGAAGAAGTCTGCATCCTTCAAGAAAAACATGATTTTCATTCAGGACAATGCTCCATCACACGCGTCCAAGTACTCCACAGCGTGGCTGGCAAGAAAGGGTATAAAAGAAGAAAATCTAATGACATGGCCTCCTTGTTCACCTGATCTGAACCCCATTGAGAACCTGTGGTCCATCATCAAATGTGAGATTTACAAGGAGGGAAAACAGTACACCTCTCTGAACAGTGTCTGGGAGGCTGTGGTTGCTGCTGCACGCAATGTTGATGGGTGAACAGATCAAAACACTGACAGAATCCATGGATGGCAGGCTTTTGAGTGTCCTTGCAAAGAAAGGTGGCTATATTGGTCACTGATTTGTTTTTGTTTTGTTTTTGAATGTCAGAAATGTATATTTGTGAATGTTGAGATGTTATATTGATTTCACTGGTAAAAATAAATAATTGAAATGGGTATATATTTGTTTTTTGTTAAGTTGCCTAATAATTATGCACAGTAATAGTCACCTGCACACACAGATATCCCCCTAAGATAGCTAAAACAAAAAACAAACTAAAAACTACTTCCAAAAATATTCAGCTTTGATATTAATGAGTTTTTTGGGTTCATTGAGAACATGGGTTGTTGTTCAATAATAAAATTTATCCTCAAAAATGCAACTTGCCTAATAATTCTGCACTCCCTGTATTTAAATATATATAGTAGTATTCTTCAGGTTGTTCCTCTCCAGTTGTCTCCCCAACCATCTGCAGGGGGTCAGCCATGATAAACAGCCACCTACCCATGGCAATGACCGTTAAACTGTTGAGATGCTGTAGGCAGAAGGGTCTGTTCCAAACCAGATTATCTGCCCCAGCAATAGTCAGTTTCAAGACAGCCCTGGGCATTGCAAAGGCACCCAGGGATATCCTGTGTGATCAATAGTTAGGACATGCAGAGGCACTAATGCATTGTAATATATACGTATGTCTAGTAATGCATTGTAATACATAAATATTACAATGTATTATAATAAAATGAAAAATTTAACCAAAAATGTATAAACTATTTAAAGGCAATCTGTCACATTATACAAGCAATTCTATCTGCAGGCAACATGTTATACAACAGGAGGAGCTGAGAAGATTTATATATATAAGTTATCTATGTGTGAGTCACAGTCACAAAGGGTTGGCTATCACTCTTCTCAGCTCCTCCTGCTCTATAACATTCTGCCAGATGTTCGTTCTGATGGGTTCCCTTTGTTAAACTAATTTGATAAAAAATATGCAATAAAAAAGAATAAAGTACATGACTACTTAAAAAACATTTCATTTAAAAAATTCCCTTAATTACTAAAAGCCATACACTTTAAACATATGCCATTTATTTGAATATATTGGCACACAGAATTGCCATTATAGTCCCTTAATACCTGGATTGATCGATATTTGATGCATGCAAAATATCTGGCGGTGAGATCAAGTCTAAAATGCCCTATACCTGAACCGGAGATCGAAATTCACTTGAAGAGAACTGGGGCTGAGGAGGGAGTAAAGAGTGCAAGACGCCAGTGATCACGTGGGACACGAAGACACGCTCTGCCAAGCAGAGGCAATCCAGGCCGGACGGCTCCCACGAATGACACGTGGACACCACTGGGCCGCATGAGTAGCGGTGATGTACTGCTGAGTAACCTACTTAGAAGGCAGATAAGTAAAACTGAACTATATTTATATAATCATATACCTATTGAACATCAAGGGTATATTGACAGCAGCATATTGGTACCATCTATATATATTGACTGTCAACACAGCCACTCCTCAACATCAACGAATCGTTTTTTCGGGTCCGCATCCGAGCCGCAGTTTTTACAGCTCGGGTGCGGACCCATTCACTTCAATGGAGCCGCAAAAGATGCGGACAGCACGCCGTGTGCTGTCCGCATCTGTTGCTCTGTTCCGTGGCCCCGCAAAAAAAATATAGCATGTCCTATTCTTGTCCGTTTTGCGGACAAGAATAGGCATTTCTACAATGGGCCGCCCATTCCGTTCTGCAAATTCCGGAAGGCACACGGGCGGCTTCCATATTCTGCGGATCCGCGGTTTGCAGACCGCAAAACACACCACGGTCGTGTGCATGAGGCCTAAGTGGTATCTAGATGAATACCCCCCAAACCAAAATGAAAATTTTTTGAATATATAAAAATATTATTTATATTTCTGCAAACATCGATGAATTCTATATCCCGGGCAACAACTATAAACTAACTCCATTAATAAGACTCATTTTTTGGACTATACTCTGGTATAATTTTTATATATTTTTAAGAAATTCCTTATTATTTTTGGGGGTAAATTTTGTTGTATCCGTGCTATTTCTATTGTGTACTATCTAATATTGATAGGGGATAGGGGAGCTGTCACAGGTCTATGGGAATACACATGTAGTGTTGGTGTCCCATATATCACTGACAAATCCACAAGAAGATATTTACCATTCCATAGGAAGGTAAACATTGCAACTAATAAGCAACTTGTCTCCAATTGTGAGTTAGGGGTAGCTTTTGACCTTATAAATTTTTTTAATTTTATTCTAATTAATATTTTACTAATGTCTTTTAATATTTTTATACAATAAAGGAAGTATCTATCATGAATATATAGAGTGCAATTCCTGCATGAAAGTGTGCCTACCAAATAGCAGTAATAGTATAAAGCAACGGAATCTATGTATCCATCCTACCATGGGTCTATGCTGATGGAGTAATGCCCTAAAACATGTTTCCGAGCACCTTTATTAAAGTTCTACAAAAAAATGCTGTCTGAGAGCAAATGTGGGTTCTGTTTTTGTAGTATAAGAGGTAGGTGCTTGAAGTGTCCCTCCCAGATAGAGAGGCGTTTGTCATCTATTCTATGCAGATATCATACCCACATATGCAATCATGTAATCACACTGAGTAATGTCATTATAGTAGTTGGCAAACTATGTAATTAACCTTCCAATGCCACCGAATCGTGAAACAGGAGACCAGCACTGATAATCCTCTCCGTATAAACAGATGTTAAAGCAGGTTTTATATTTTTATGCAGAAAATTGAGCTGTATGTAAAACTCATTCCTGAATGCATAATATGTCTGTAATGCCAGACTTCGGGAAAAGTGGTGTATTATGAGCAATTTGTGATTGCACCTCTCTGCTGTATGTAAGATTAATACATATTCACAGTGTAGTCCTTTTATGATTCAAGTGGAAGCTCTCACTTTTTCTCTTCCTGAATGGTTTTAGTTTAGGGGCATGAATAATGTCAGTATGTTTAAACTACATAGTGAAGGTTGATGACAATGCCCCATTACTGAGCAGAACATTACTGTCTTGGGGACCCATGCCAAAAGCTATATTAAACAGAAAAAAATAAAAGCATAGATAAAACTTTCTGTTGGACTAAGACTACTTTCACACTAGCGTTTCTTCGTTTTGTCCCCATTTATTGTCAATGGGGACAAAACGTAACAGAACGAAACGGAGTGCACCAAAAGTACATTCCGCTCTGTTCTCATACCGGAGAGCAAACCCCTGCATGCTGCAGTTTGCTTTCCGTCCTGGATCCGTCATGACCCACAATGCAAGTCAATTGGGACGGATTCCGTTTTCTCTGGCACAATAGAAAACAGATCCGTCCTCCATTGACTTTCAATGGGAGTTCATGACGATCTGTCTTGGCTATGTTAAAGATAATACAACCGGATACCGGATGCAGATGGTTGTATTATCAGTAACGGTAGCGTTTTTGCTGAACCCTGCCCGATCCAGCAAAAACGCTAGTGTGAAAGTAGCCTGAAAAAAAATACATGCTTGGGAATAGTAGCATGAAACTTTACCTAGTAGAGTAGTAAGGTTTATTATTTATTAAAAGTAATATCAGGAAGTATTACTTTACTGAGAGAGTAGTGGATGCATGGAATAGCCTTCCTGCAGAAGTGGTTAGCTGCAAATACAGTGAAGGAGTTTAAGCATGCATGGGATAGGCATAAGGCCATCCTTCATATAAGATAGGGCCAGGGGGCTATTCATATGTACTCAGTATATTGGGCAGACTAGGTGGGCCAAATGGTTCTTATCTGCCGACACATTCTATGTTTCTATGTTTCTATTGTTCCTAACTAATGTTATTGTAAACCAAAGCACCAATGCATCAGGCTACAGAAAGTTGTAATATTTCACCCATGTGCACTATGAGTACTAGTGAAAAATTAAGCATAATGGATCATGTAACATGCATGGAGGCTTACATTAAAAATAAATGTTTTTTTTTCTCTGAAGTAGCTCAGATTCATTGAAAGATTACAGAAAGTCCCTGATGTAGAAGCTGTCAAAACAATGCAGGTATCTACTGTATGATTGACAATATACTAGTTGTAGAGTAAGTCAATATTGAATAAATTATCTTCCAGTTAAAAACTGAAAATTTTGATTTGCATTCATTAGCATACTTTTCCATACCCTTCTAGGTCAATTTAGGAAGGTGATCCATAGTTCTGTTTGACATGATAATTACACCCATGGGCCTCATTACCTGTGTCATTGCAAAAACAGGAATGATCATTGGCTAAGTTACTAGATTCACCCTGCAGAGCCAGGTCCGTTTTGTCACTCAGATATAACTGGTCGGAAGATTTGTTTTATTTTTAAAGTACAATACTTTACCAAATTCTAAAGTCTATGTGACATGTTATTGACTTCATAGCATCAGGACATAAGCACTGAAGACAAGAATTAACAAAAGAATTTAGGGTACGACCACACATTCAGACTTTCCACATTTGGATTTGTCGTGGATTTTGATGCAGATTTGCTGTAAATGTCACCTATTGCAAAGGGTTAAATCCATGGTGGAAATCTGCAACATAAATTAACATGCTGCGTGTTTAAAATCCGCACCACGGGCTATTTTCTGCTTATCCGCCATGTGCGAACCATATCCTAAAAGTAATCCGATCAGAAAATACTAATCACGGCACTCGCCATTGAAAGTGATTCTTATTGCAAGCATATCCATGCGGGCCCATACAGGCGGGATGCAGACACATCCTGGTGGCCGATGGTCGTTTCACTTCACTCCGAGCCTCCTCAAGGCCTGATGGGATACCACATAGCTGGGCTGATATCCCTAACCATCTGTCAGCATAGCCAATCATATTCTACAACATTGAGTCACATAAATAGTTACACTGAATACTTGCACAATTCATAAATAATACACATATATCATGAAAACGGAGAAAGGGTCATTTCATTTCTGTCACTAATGCCCAAAGGGTCTAGTGCTTCTGACCTAATAATCCAGGATCATTTACAATGTAACAATATCTAATACCTATCCAGGCCATTTACTGGTGAAAATATGGCCTGTAACCCAGAGAACATTAAACAATTAATATTACCTCCATTTTCTTTCCTCACATGCTTAATCAATCTGGGGCAAACTTTTTCCGGTCTTCAATGAATATAAATGTTCTCTCAAGTGTTTATTAGTGACATACTGTATGTTCTTCTCCTATATAATAAAAATTATAAGGACAGAACATCGTATGCACTACAAAATCCAAATAGCGGGTCGAATTTATTTAGACCCAAATTAAATTGGTATAGTCAATTTTCGCTGAATCTGACCCAAATCGAATTTTAAGAAATTTTTTTCCTCTCTAGTTAAACAGTAACATAAATTCTAACATGCTGTTTGGATTTTGTGATATATACGGCGTTCTGTCCTTATTGTTTTATTATATAACTTTTACTTAAATATTATGTAAATATTCATTATGTGATACAAGTGTTGTAGAATGGGATTTGCTATGCTGACACATGGCTGTGTGAAATTCTTCTAGGCCTTGAGGAAGCATCAGAGTGCGCCATAGGCAGACACGATGTGTCAGCATCCCATTTGTTCGCCCCCCATGAACAGGCTGCAATGAAGAGTTGGAATTTACTTTCTATGATGAGTGCCGTGATTATCACTTCTGATTGGATCATCTGGACTTTCTTTTGGCACTGAGCCGCACCTGTTGTTTGCCGCACATGCTACTGGATAACTGCCTGTGAATTGGGAGCAGCACCGACTGTTCTACTTTGATTGGATTCATGTGATATCCTAAAAACAGATTGATGTATATAGATTGACAGTAGGCAGTGTTTCCCATCCAGCAGTTTTGGAGCAGAGCATCCATCAGGGCTCTGCAGGTGGTAACTGATATCATGAGCCCAGAGAGGTCTAAAGAAGGGGTCTCCTGTAAATTGACTCCATCAATGATTCAAAAGCTGAAGCGGTGCTTCTACATTCTGGAACACAACGCTCAATATAAAAGCTACATTCAGGGTTGTTTTGTGACAGGGAACTGAATATTTTAGTTCCCTGTCACAATACAGAATTGGGTTGTTATGATGACGCACTGAACCTGCAGATGGCAGTCGCAGTGCCCATCTAACACAGCACGTAAATTAACAGGTTTCTGATACCGGGATCATGCCACTAACCTGTTTATTTTCATGGGGCAGATAGGAAGGGGTAATAGGAGCTTACTAAATATAATAAATATCATATAATCCCTTTATGCCCCCCCCCATGCCCATGAAATGTACAATATGGAGAATGGGAGAAGAGTGATTAAGTCCAAGGAGCCTTAAACGTTTGGACTCTATGAGGCCCATACATTCCAGATGGCAGCCTTGGCTTGGAATACACAATTGGCTCTAAGGCCTATTGCATGTGGCCTCCCCATCTGTTATGAGCCTCAGACACCATTGTACTCGAATCACCCCATAGAACATGGGAGTCATTATAGCTGTAGCAGCCACAACAGCTGCGATAGGGCTCGGAGGTTGAGGATGCTCCCTCAAGAACATTGTACAAGGTGATGTTTTTCTCTGTCTAGCAATTCTATCTAGTGCTACACAACCATACCTAAAACAATTGCTTTATATGCTACTGTTTCAGTTAGGGCACAGAGGCCCATCTCATTTTGCTATGGGACCTTATCATTCTAGTTTACCAGTGCCAAGGAGGTCAAAGCATTACTGGAACTTTGCAACAAAGTCATTTTACCTGGTCATATCTTTAATAAGCTATTTATCTTTCAACCCTCTGTGAGGCACAACACCCACTTTTGTTTTTAAAATTTTTGTGAAAACTTCAAACTGTTAGAACCTCATTCTTGGGTTGATCTTTCCAGATCTATGAAAGTCTTTGTATACCAGAATATATCTTAATCAGGATTTCCAGCTAGACAAAATTATACTAAAGTTCAGCCAACCATGGATGCCTTAATATCTAACTGATGACCCACTGTAACAGTTCCAATGTTGACCAGGTCCTTGATGCTCTCCACTTCCTGTTGTTTCTCTTCACACAGGAAATGCCTGGAGATTCCCACATAGCCAATCACCGGTTAGAGGTGAGTACCCCCTTTTTATGTTAAAGCCTTCATGGTTGGTTGATTTTAGTATATTTTCATCCATCTAAAAAACCTGTTTAAAGGTAGCAACATCTATGGTATATGGACTTTTTACGTGGTTCCCATCTATGATCTCTACCAGATGTCAGGTTATTTTAGGTCTCCATCTCAACGCAGTTTTTTTCCCCCCGAATTTCCCAGCGTGTAAGCATTCTACTCCGCAGATGCCTTTCAGCAGATGTGCTAGCCTCTGTTTTGCTATGTGTGAAATGATTTACTTGTATTGTATTCAGCTTTTTGTGTGTGCCTGGTACATTGTGAATTCATAATGGCTGTAACAACACCAACATTAATATACGACAAAGGATGTTCTTCTGGAGATAAATAAAATACTTGAAAATTCTGGAGTGCTTAGCATTAATAGAGCATATTTGCCATGAATGCTGTATCAGTCAGTAGTAGGCCATAGTTTATTAGGGAATTCTCATCTAACCAGGCAGCAGCCATGGAAGGACTAACATAGAGTATGTCATATTAGGGTCAGTACTGTCACAGCAGGAAATATACCATATTCCCCACTTTTTTTAATTTCCATTCTTTTCTTTAACAACTTGACCAGTAAAAAATAAGGTTATGGACACACAATACACTTAGTGCTTTCCCTCAGTTCAATTCTACATAATCTTAGCTCGAGGCAATACATTCTGAAGCACCATTCAACATGTAAAGGTAAGATTAATTTGCGATCTATACTAGGTTACCCATATAATTTTACATAACAATACAAAGTAAAAATCAATTCTTTCTCTCCATGGTGAGTCAAATTTACTACAATCTTTATTTATACTGTACAAAAGTAATAAAAATGCCCATGAAATAAAACAAACTGTCTACAAAGAGAATGCATTTAGTATGGATAATCTACTGGCTTGAGCTACTCCAAATAATGAGGGTTTGTAAGCATGGATATAATACATCGGCAGCATAGTGTGGCTCACCAGTTGGTGCTGTTGACCGGCAGCACTGGGTGCCTTAGCTACAATACTTCCAGGACAACATATTAAAGACCTATTTATATGACCATGTCCGTTTTGAGGTCTGCAAATCGCGGATCTCCAAAATACAGATACAGTCTTTGCGCATCCCACACTTTTTGTGGGCCCCATTGAAAAAATGCCTTTTCTTGTCTACAAAATGGACAAGAATAGGATACGGTATATAATGTGTTGCACACAAATGTGGATGTGAACAGAATGTCACCCATGTGCTGTCCGCCTAGAATGAATGGCTTTAAGTGTGATCCGGACCGAAACTATGATGGTGTGAATAGGCACTAATGGAGTTTTTAGTTCTCCTGCCATTTTCCCCAGTTTTCTTCTCCATTCCAAAAGCATAGAAAGTCGTCTTTTTGCATACTAAAATTGTAAAACCAACAAAAAAACATTTCAGCCCCCACTACTGTTCCCGTCCATAAGCTCTGCAAAGTTACTATACACATCCTTTAATGCAAATAAGCATAAGCCCCACCATTTGGGAAATCCAAAACCGCAACGTTTTTGTCTGGCCAAATCCCGGCATACTTGCCATTGACAATAATGGGCCGGCAGGCATTGCAGTAACATCCAGCTATACCTGGTGCAGAACAGCCTGCTGGAGAGCAGGCCGCAAGTGGAAAGAAGGCCGAAGAGTTGTGTCTTCTACTGTCTATGCACCAGAACTGAAATCTCTGGACAGGAGCTGATGGACGAACATCGGCCAGGACGGTTCGCGGATGCGAACGTGATAAAATGTTCGCGAACCGCAAGTTCGAGGCGGGCCCCATTCACTTTAATGGCAGGCGAACCTGAAAAACCTTCAGCTCATATTTGCAGCCACCAAATACTGATAGAAGTGCACAAATAGTCCCACAACATGACAGTGGACATACTAAGGGGGATCACTGACAAAAAATTCTACAGAAAAATATGTATTTCAATCAGGGGACATTTTTATGCGTCTTAAAGGGAAATTCTCTAAATGTGTGCCTGTTGGTGCCTAGAAAATTTTCTTTTAGGCCACAGGAGTACGTTGTTCCAATGTCGTTTATCACTATCTGTAGCTGCGGTAAAGCAGCAAAACCGCAAACAAATGCTGCACTACCCAAATGCACTATATAGATACTGTAGTATATAATTGGTATATCACACCCCTACTTCAAATCATTTGTTTGCGGGGGCAACTGGTAATCACACCAGTAGAAATTTTTTCTTCCAATAGCGTTTGTACTCTGTGAGGCTGAGGTAACGCAGCGAAACCGCAAACAAATGCTGCACTACCTAAAATGCAACTATATAGAAAGTAATTATTGGTATATAACACCCCTGCTTCTATCAGTTTTTTTTGGGGCAACTGGTATAAGTCACACCAGTAGAAATTATTTGCAGCCACACAGCGTTTGGCACTCTGTGTAGCTGCAGTACGAACTAGCAAAGTTCGCCGCATAATGACCGCCGGGCAAACCCCAAGGCCATCTCTAATGTGGATGAGCTTTCCTATGCACATGTTTTTAAATGAGTCAGGCTGGGAACTCCCACCCATGGCCTGTCTCTCCCAACCCACATCCAGCCTCTTTTTTGGAAAACTTGAAAGAATGTCAGAAAAAGACCTATAGTAAATGAGCCCCACAGTATTTTCCTGCCAATAACATAATAAATATTATAATAGAGGTATCTCTAAAAAGTTTTTTTTTTGTTACAGGAAACCCAATATATAGTACTGCATGAACAATATGCTTTTATTTTTTTATTTTACATATTGTCATTATTGAAATTGAGGGAGAAAGGATGCCCCCAAATCTCACATGTAGAATATACTATATTATGTATCCACAGTCTAATGTGAAACTGCCACAAAACAGTCATGGAAAACCCTCAGCGCCTCAATATTATGTATGAATTTTATATCTCCCCATTCATTAACATCTTACTGTTGCAGCAATAGGCAAGAACATTCCTTGCCCTAATTATTGGTCTTATTGTACTGGCCAACAGCAGGACCATGTATAATTACTTAATAAGCTTTATATGTGCAAGAATTGCTCCTGGCTGTTTTGCACCAGACTAGCGTTGAGTAGACGTTGATACGTAAGTAACGTCTTTGTTTAGTTTTCACTGTGAAAATGCTTGAAAAGAATTTTTAAGTCTTAGCTGATAAAGTTCACATTCTAATCTGCATTCGGCAGCACTGCTTTATACTGACAACTGTTGTGTCCTAAATGAATATGCAGCAAATGACCTTGTCATGGAAGGTTATGGTCCATTAAGAAAGCGACAAATTAAATTCTTCGAGGCGTCTGCTGGTGAAGTCTGCCAAGTTACAGAATATCAGTCAGGAGCATCAATCCAGAGCCTATGTGCAGAGTATAACAACTACGCCACAGGTCCAAATGCTCACAGCATCGGACCTTTCACTTTGTTGTTTTCTAACATAAAAATTGAAAAATTTCCATCTTGGAACTGTAAAAAGCAAATAAACTGGGAGGATTTTATTGAATTATAATATATATTTATGTAAAAGAGATATTTTAAAGACAAGAGACGTCTGTTCAACATCCGCATGTGCATTGATCCAGTGAATGCAAAGATCAGTCACTAGCCCCATTAACGCACATCAAAATTATCATTAGTTATTAATTTACATAGCACCATATTCCACAGTGTTGTACAGTGTATGATTGTCACACATTAGGGCTCACAATCTAAATTCCAATTTAACCTATCAATCTGTTTTTTGGAGCGTGGGAGATGATCCACACAAACACAACATACAAACTCCATGCAGATATTAAACCCAGGACCCCAGAGCTGCAAAGCCCCAGTGCTAACCATTGAGCATGTTGTGGCTACCTGATGTAGCATGCTGTAGTTGACATTTTGGAGCAGTATTTTTACTCCCTTAACTTTGGGAAAATTTTAAAACAAACAGATCTTCAGTCCAAGCAAAACACTTGATACCCTTGGCTAACCGTACAGTGAAATCTGTCAACTTTCCAGTGCATGTGGAGGATTCCAAATTCCTGTTGGGTTCCCTTGTGATACATGTGGTAAAGGGCTGTTGTTGACTCAAAGTACCATGGATTAGAATTGGTGGGGATCATTTATTGAAGACCAAAGACTTAGTAAAACCCTGCTGGCGTAAGGTCCAACCAATTTATTATGAGGGAGCATGGCTCTTGTTAAATCTTCTGTTGTCCAGGTCCTAGAACAGAAATCTACCTCAGCTTCTGGTCTAATCTGCACCAGTTTTCTGATATTAAATGGTTCAGACTGTGGTCCACCTCCTTACATCTTTTCTATGTGAAAAAACAGGTGTAGAACATTTGTTACATGTATACATAAAGGCAGGGGCGTAGCTAACGGCTCATGGCCCTGGTGCAAGAGTTCAGCTTGGGCCCCCTTCCCTCAGTGCGTTGTGTGGTCTTCTTATTTGGCACAAGGGTCTTTGGGGCCCCCTCAGGCTCCTGGGCCCGGTAGCGACTGCTACCTCTGCACCCCCCTATAGCTCCGGCCCATGCATAAAGGGGGACTGTATCGTTAAATAATACACCGCTTTTTGGCATAAAAATGTTGCAGATTTTGTCACAATGGTTGTTGGAAGCAAAAATCTGTGACTTTTTGCTGCTCACATGCCACTTTTCCTGAGTGCTGAGAAAAGGTGGCTTGGCGTGGGCGGTGAGAAGGGGTGGGGCCGTAGTTTTTGGGGGTGGAAATTGGCTTAAATCTATGTCAGCAAGGGAGCTGGCGTACATTTTTAGTATGTGGCAAGTCCATGCTGATAAAGCGGCAAAGTAATGTAGGAGGTCTGTGACACCACACAACTTTGGCATATCCACCAGCAGCTCAGAGGGACTAAGACAGCGTCTAAATTGCTGGTCTAATAAATGTCCCCAAAATCTGTGTATCCTGATGATCCTGTGTATCCTGCTGAAGCCCACAGATGAATAACTGACTGGAAAATGAAGTTCATTAGCTTAGGCATCTTTATGAATCTCATTGATTGGTCCATGATCATGATTTTCCCTCTTGAACCCCTCTGTGGAAAACCAAAAGGAAAAGGCAAGAACTTCAACAATATTATTTACTGTCTGAATCAGGAGTACTGCTGCATCTCTTGACAAATGCTTGGCCCTCAATGAATTTTAGAAATTAATTTTCAAATAACTTGGGGATTTCCAAGTTATAAAGGTGACCCCTCTTTATAACCCTCATCTATTAGCCACAGCAGATAACAGCTAACAGAGGACCTCTTGCTCTGGAGACTGAACATGGTCCAAGTACTAAATAAACAGTTCATTGATTTCAATTAAGAACCATTGCTTATTTGCCCTGTGGTGGAGCTCCAAACAAAATAGGCGCTTGCTACTAGGGACCCCTCAAAGTTACAGCTTATTATCTAGGGACCTTTTAACTAAAATACATCATCCAGTGGAAGGATAACTTCTTCAACTGTTATACTGTAGAAAGTATTCACCTCATTGCCCTTAAAAGCCTATAGAACAATAAGGCATGCTTTAAATGGAAAAATATTATGACAATTATGATAATCAGTGATAAAGACAGCAGGTGTTGGAGAGGTGAGAAAAGGACAAACAGGGCACCAACTTATGCCACCCACCACAATCAAACCAAAAGCGGGCAGTAGACAGGTGTAATAATGTTTCATTCCAACTACACAATAGGGGCAACTAGGTTAATGGCACAGTAAAGTCCCAGAATCTATATTCAGGATGTGTCCACCTTTTTCTTACCATGAATTTAATTATGGTCTCCGATTTCTTACCTAGATACATAGTTGGTTCAGCTGGAAAAAAGACATAGGTCCATCAAGTCCAACCTATAGTCTTATAGAGTTGATCTAATGCAAGGCAAAAACCCTATGAGACAGATTGCAATCGCCCCATATTAAGGACAAAACTCCTTCCCAGACTTTGAATATGGCAATCAAAATAAATTGCTGGGATCAACATCCCATCTCCAGAAATTTAGTACTCATAAACTGAAATATTTTACATTCAAGAAAGGTCGTACAGACCCCTCTTGAACTCTTTTAGTGAGTTCACCATCATAACCTCCTCTGCCAGAGAGCAGTCACTTCATACAGTAAAATAATCCTATGACAATGGTAAATTGTGAAACTTTCTTTCCATTAGACGTAGAGCATGCCCTCTTGTATTTCCAAGAGCACCTTTTCATTTATTTGTTGGTCATGTATCATCACTCATGTCTGGATATCTTGAGCCATAAGAAAAGGTAAGGTAGGACACTGGTAATCTGCATAGAAATGCATCACTGAATAGCTGAGATGAATTTTGCAATTGTATATACTGTATATATAATATATATATATAAATATATATATAAAACACATGTGCTTGGATGGTTTTGTACTTATTGCAACTCAGTGTCACCTGCAAATAAGGCAACCAACAGAGGGAGGCTTTTATTAATCTTAAGAAGCCTTATGTAATGCCATTAAAATATAACTTCAGACCTTTAATGAGCCTCTTTAGCTATCCACTTTGCACATCACAGAAATGACGGCTTCAGGATTTGAGAACCTAACTAGCACAAAATCTTGTTTAGGGTTTTCAGTACTTTCAGTGTGTGAAAATGTTCTTGACATGGCTGCATATAGATGACTACCTGATAGTAGCAAATAGGTATGTGATAAGAGGTGGATATATGTGCACAATGCTAACAATGCAACCTTACAGAGAAAAAGTGATGATCAAGCCAGGAGCGTAGTGGAAAAGCTAGGTTCTGGAGAATAGTAAAACACATTTTGCCTGTAAAAAAGAAAAGTCCCATTAAATGCAATATAAATCGCTAAATGTTCCCCTACGTGAAGTCTACCAGAAGGTCTACAAGAATATCTGAATAGTTCTAGGAAGAGCATTTTATAATATAAGCCAGCACATTATAAAGGTACAGTGGAATATAACTACCCCCTTATCAATACTTGCCAACTTGCAAATGGGGTTTCCTCTCAGACTCCTGGAAGTTCTGTGAAAACCTACTGGGCGCTGCATGGAGGGCCTGATTTCTCCAGAAAGCAGCTCTCCATGAACTATAATTGTATGTGGTGCTAGGGTGTTGTGTCACCAGACTCAGTCCAGCAACAAATGTGCACCGAGGGGTGGGAAAGATGCATGAAAAGGGGTGTGGAGATATGCAAAATGGGCATGGTGACATATGAAATGGGCATGGCGTATATCAACAGGTGGTGGTCCGTCTGATAAAAGGGGCATGTCAAAGCACCCAATATACACCAGTCCACCACCCTCTCATTCCAGGCAATACTGGCAAGTACTATACAGGGAGTGCAGATTATTAGGCAAGTTGTATTTTGAGGATTAATTTTATTATTGAACAACAACCATGTTCTCAATGAACCCAAAAAACTCATTAATATCAAAGCTGAATACTTTTTGGAAGTAGTTTTTAGTTTGTTTTTAGTTTTAGCTATTTTAGGGGGATATCTGTGTGTGCAGGTGACTATTACTGTGCATAATTATTAGGCAACTTAACAAAAACAAATATATACCCATTTCAAGTATTTATTTTTACCAGTGAAACCAATATAACATCTCAACATTCACAAATATACATTTCTGACATTCAAAAACAAAACAAAAACAAATCAGTGACCAATATAGCCACCTTTCTTTGCAAGGACACTCAAAAGCCTGCCATCCATGGATTCTGTCAGTGTTTTGATCTGTTCACCATCAACATTGAGTGCAGCAGCAACCACAGCCTCCCAGACACTGTTCAGAGAGGTGTACTGTTTTCCCTCCTTGTAAATCTCACATTTGATGATGGACCACAGGTTCTCAATGGGGTTCAGATCAGGTGAACAAGGAGGCCATGTCATTAGATTTTCTTCTTTTATACCCTTTCTTGCCAGCCACGCTGTGGAGTACTTGGACGCGTGTGAGGGAGCATTGTCCTGCATGAAAATCATGTTTTTCTTGAAGGATGCAGACTTCTTCCTGTACCACTGCTTGAAGAAGGTGTCTTCCAGAAACTGGCAGTAGGACTGGGAGTTTGAGCTTGACTCCATCCTCAACCCGAAAAGGCCCCACAAGCTCATCTTTGATGATACCAGCCCAAACCAGTACTCCACCTCCACCTTGCTGGCGTCTGAGTCGGACTGGAGCTCTCTGCCCTTTACCAATCCAGCCACGGGCCCATCCATCTGGCCCATCAAGACTCACTCTCATTTCATCAGTCCATGAAACCTTAGAAAAATCAGTCTTGAGATATTTCTTGGCCCGTCTTGACGTTTCAGCTTGTGTGTCTTGTTCAGTGGTGGTCGTCTTCAGCCTTTCTTACCTTGGCCATGGTCTCTGAGTATTGCACACCTTGTGCTTTTGGGCACTCCAGTGATGTTGCAGCTCTGAAATATGGCCAAAACTGGTGGCAAGTGGCATCTTGGCAGCTGCACGCTTGACCTTTTCTCAGTTCATGGGCAGTTATTTTGCGCCTTGGGGTTTTCCACACGCTTCTTGCGACCCTGTTAACTATTTTGAATGAAACGCTTCATTGTTCGACGATCACGCTTCAGAAACTTTGCAATTTTAAGAGTGCTGGCATCCCTCTGCCAAGATATCTCACTATTTTTGACTTTTCTGAGCCTGTCAAGTCCTTCTTTTGATCCATTTTGCCAAAGGAAAGGAAGTTGCCTAATAATTATGCACACCTAATATAGGGTGTTGATGTCATTAGACCCACACCCCTTCTCATTACAGAGATGCACATCACCTAATATGCTTAATTGGTAGTAGGCTTTCGAGCCTATACAGCTTGGAGTAAGACAACATGCATAAAGAGGATGATGTGGTCAAAATACTCATTTGCCTAATAATTCTGCACGCAGTGTATGTCCTTATTAAAACTGCGATAAACGTGTTCATCCGATGGCAGTGGTATACTGTTATATCCACTATAAACTCAACCAATACAGGTAATACATAATATTGTGTGCCACGGACATACATTAGGAGATTTATAAAACAGTGTAAAAGAAAGCTGACCTATTGTCCATAGCAACCAATCACAGCACAGATTTCATTTCTCTAGTGCTCTTGAAAATTGAAAGTTGTGCTGTGATTGGTTGCTGTGGGCAACAAATATACACACACACACACATATATATATATATATATATATATATACACAGTGCCATGAAAAAGTATTCATACCCCTTGAACTTTTCCATATTTTTTCACGTTATACCCACAGACTCAAATATATTTTATTGACATTTTATGTGATAGACCACAACACAAAGTGGCAAGTACAGTATGTGTGAAAATAAAATTATATATGGTTTTCAAAATGTTTAATAAATAAAAATCTGGAAAGTGTGACATGTATTTGTTTTCAGCCCCCTGAGTCAATACGTTGTAGGACCACCTTTTCACTGAAATTCCAGCTTGCAAGTCTTTTGGGCTATGTGTCTACCAATTTTGCACATTTAGAGGCTGAAATTTTTGCCTATTCTTCTTTGCAACCTAGCTCAAGCTCAGTCAGATTGGATGGAGAGCGTTTGTGAAGAGCAATCTTGCCACAGATTCTCAATTGTATTTAGGTATGGACTTTGACTGGGCCATTCTAACAATAATACGTTTTAATCTAAACCATTTCTATTGTAGCCTCCAGCTGTATGTTTAGGGTTGTTGTCCTGCTGAAAGGTGAGCCTCCACCTAAGTGTCAAGGCTTTTGAAGCCTCTAAAATGTTTTCCTCCAGGATTGCTCTGTATTTAGCTCATCCATCTTCCATCAACTCTGACCAGTTTCCATGTTCCCTGATGCATCCCCACAGCATGACATGCCCACCACTATGTTTCAAGGTGGGATAGTGTGTTCAGGGTGTGATGTGCACACAAAGCATTTTGCATTAGGCCAAAAAGTTCCACTTTGGTCACATCTGACCAGAGCATCTTCTTCCACATATTTGCTTGTGTCCTCTACATAGCTTCTGGAAAACTGTAAACAGGACGTCTTATGGCTTGCTTTCAAAAATGTTTTTTTTTTTATAGCCACTCTTCCATAAAGGTCAGGTTTGTGGAGTACATGACTAATAGTTGTCCTGTGGACAGATTCTCCCACTTAGGAGAGTGATGTGTGTATATATATATATATATATATATATATATATTATATTATATTCTTTTGGGCCTAGGAGGTTTAATCTAAGCTCCTGATTTGTGATATGTAAGTCCATTGACATTTTGAGATACATATAAAATTACTCAGTCTGCTGTGTGGAATCATTTATATGAATACTTTTGCCTTAGTATGATGTAGTAATCTAAAAAAAAAAACTAAAATATTAGGTCACGTTCATTAAACTAAATGTGCCATAATTCAGTCTTAATTGACACCAAAAAACATGACACATTATGGGGGTCATTTTTAAAACCAGAAATACGCCAATATTAGGCATATTTCTGGCACAGATTGCGGCACAAAGGTCCTTTGCGCAGCAATCTATGACTTCACCCCGCTCACGCCAGGTCTAAAAAAGTCGTCGGGGGTGTGGGTGGGGAAGTGGACGAGCCAGCAGGCTCTTTTCATTTACCATTTCCATTTCCATTACCTGTTTTAGGAGTAGAAAATGGTCTAAATGTAAGACAGCTAAGAAGGCTGGCTTACATTTAGAAGTGGCGGTGGATCTGCTGAAGTTATGAAGAACTTTGGCGGATCCACTGCCAGCACAGGGCCTTATTAAGACTAGTGTCTAAAATGATGGTCTTAATAAATGTGCCCCTATGTGTTTTAGACAATGTTGTACCTTACTTAACAAGAGGGTTGTCATTTAATGTAAAAATGTAGTGACTTAAAGGGTTTTTCCAGGATTACTATGGTTTGTAAAAGATATGCCCATGTAGTTACCTCGCATCTTCCACCATGTTTTTTCTTTTTCATTTTGGACTCCTCCTGACCCATTTTCACCGTGTGAACAAATCCCTTTGTTTGTTTTATATCTTTATCAGCGAAATTGCAGAAGGCATCGATGGTAAGGTGTGTATTTTTTGCTGATGACACAAAGATTTGTAACAGGGTTGATGTTCCTGGAGGGATACACCAAATGGAAAAGGGATTTAGGAAAACTAGAGGAATGGTCAAAATCTGGCAACTAAAATTTAATGTTGATAAGTGCAAGATAATGCACCTGGGGCGTAAAAACCCAAGAGCAGAATATAAAATCAGTGATACAGTCCCTAACCTCAGTATCTGAGGAAAGGGATTTAGGGTCATTATTTTAGAAGACTTAAAGGTAGGCAGACAATGTCATAGAGCAGCAGGAGATGCTAGCAGAATGCTTGGATGTATAGGGAGAGGCATTACCAGTAAGAAAGAGGGAGGTGCTCATGCCGCTCTACAGAGCACTAGTGAGACCTCATTTGGAGTATTGTGCTCAGTTACTGGAGACCATATCTCCAGAAGGATATTGATACTTTGGAGAGAGTACGAGAAGAGCTACTAACTGGTACATGGATTGCAGGATAAAACTTACCAGGAAAGATTAAAGGACCTTAACATGTATAGCTTGGAAGAAAGACGAGACAGAGGGGATATGATAGAAACTTTTAAATACATAAAGAGAATCAACAAGGTAAAAGAGGAGAGAATATTTAAAGAAGGAAAAACTGCTACAAGAGGACATAGTTATAAATTAGAGGGGCAAAGGTTTAAAAGTAATATCAGGAAGTATTACTTTACTGAGTGAGTAGTGGATAAATGGAATAGCCTTCCTGCAGAAGTGGTAGCTGCAAATACAGTGAAGGAGTTTAAGCATGCATGGATAGGCATAAGGCCATCCTTCATATAAGATAGGGCCAGGGGCTATCCATAGTACTCAGTATATTGGGCAGACTAGATGGCCAAATGGTTCTTTTCTGCCGACACATTCTATGTTTCTATCTTTCTATTTTTTCATCCTGTATGTAGCACTTCTTGTTGCTGTATCCAACCAAACCCATAATGCACTTCCTCTGCCCATAACAGTGCCAGCTAGTTTATGGATCCTCCCACCAGCTAGTTACATAGACACTTCCCTATTACTGCCCCTAGCAATGCCCACCTAGTTTATAGCTCCTCCCACCCAACTATTTAAATAGACACTATGGGAGATCAAATCCATAAAGTGTCTCTCTCTCTAGAGGACCAAGCCTTTCAATGCATCACATGGACAGCTCATTGATTTCCCAGAGCAAAGTGTAATGCCTCATTTCTCCTGTAGGTGCGCTATAGAGAAATACCCATAGTGATCAGTTTATCATCGAGTAAAACCTAACAAAAAGGAGAAAGCAGAGAACCTGTGGTATTGCGAGGATCCCTATGAAATTGTCTCACTCTACAGGGTTCTGATGAAATAACGGTAAGTGTTAAACTCAAAGGAGTATATAAAAGCAAAACAAGCACAATGCTTCATCATAAAGGGGTCAATGTATTAAAAATAATGGACTTGATTAATTAATTTACTGTCCTATACCTTGTTACATGGGAGTCATTTTTCTAGATTGTGAAACACAGTAACGCGATTTAGTCCTCACTATGACAGTGTCACATTGTGGAATTGCTAAGCCCCCGGCTGACTGCCTTGTGGTCATCTGATTTCCTGTCAGAATGAACCCACTGATCAGCACAATTTCTGACATATGTTATAAAATACCGCAATTACTTTCAATTAATTATTCAATAAAAAAATAACAATGTTTTCTCAACTGGAAGGAAGAAAATTCCCCCAGTATATGCAAATAATGGCAAATGGTTTAACAGTTTGAAAGGCCAAACAGGCCAGTGGTGATCTATTTGCTAAAGCAATTTACAGTATTTAGAGAAATGAATTGAATCAAAGAAGTGACAGGCACAGTCTGATTCCAGATAACCATGTAAACCTTCTAGATTAACCAATTGTTTAACTAGTTTATAAAGATCTCAACCACAACCTTCAAGATTAAAGGAAATGTGTCATCAAAAATGTTATCTGCCAGTTAAAACTAGATAGTGAAAAACCCCTTTTTTTCTGATTGTAGATTATGGGGGCGGCCATCTTGTCTGAGCTGTTCTTAACAGCATTTACACAGCATTAAAAGAAATTGCTTTATGGCAGCCCCATGGGCCATAGACACAATGGTCAGGAGGGGACCCTATTGACTTACATGCCCTGTGACCTGTGCAGAGGTCATTGTACATGTACAAGGAAAGAATAGATAAGATTTGACAATTACCTATTGTGAATGGTGAATCCTGTCTTATCTATACACAGAGATGATAAAGCTTCATGAGGGATCGGTCATGCCAAACTAATTTAATCAGTTTCTATGAGAAGGTAAGTTCTAGACTTGACAGCGGCGAATCAATAGATGTCGTATATCTGGACTTCTCCAAAGCATTTGACACTGTACCACATAAAAGGTTAGTATATAAAATGAGAATGCTCGGACTGGGAGAAAACGTCTGTATGTGGGTAAGTAACTGGCTCAATGATAGAAAACAGAGGGTGGTTATTAACAGTGCACACTCAGATTGGGTCACTGTCACTAGTGGGGTACCTCAGGGGTCAGTATTGGGCCCTATTCTCTTCAATATACACTGCTCAAAAAAATAAAGGGAACACTTAAACAACACAATGTAACTCCAAGTCAATCACACTTCTGTGAAATCAAACTGTCCACTTAGGAAGCAACACTGAGTGACAATCAATTTCACATGCTGTTGTGCAAATGGGATAGACAACAGGTGGAAATTATAGGCAATTAGCAAGACACCCCCAATAAAGGAGTGGTTCTGCAGGTGGTGACACAGACCACTTCTCAGTTCCTATGCTTCCTGGCTGATGTTTTGGTCACTTTTGAATGCTGGCGGTGCTTTCACTCTAGTGGTAGCATGAGACGGAGTCTACAACCCACACAAGTGGCTCAGGTAGTGCAGCTTATCCAGAATGGCACATCAATGCGAGCTGTGGCAAGAAGGTTTGCTGTGTCTGTCAGTGTAGTGTCCAGAGCATGGAGGCGCTACCAGGAGACAGGCCAGTACATCAGGAGACGTGGAGGAGGCCGTAGGAGGGCAACAACCCAGCAGCAGGACCGCTACCTCCGCCTTTGTGCAAGGAGGAACAGGAGGAGCACTGCCAGAGCCCTGCAAAATGACCTCCAGCAGGCCACAAATGTGCATGTGTCTGCTCAAACGG